>NC_077234.1:69538099-69891849 GCF_027887165.1 Monodelphis domestica
TCTAGCCCAACCCTTTTATTTTACAGATAAGCAAAAGATGCCTTGTTGTAAGTACAAGTAGTAGGATTTGAACCCAGATCCTATCAGTCTGGAGTCAATGCTCTTTCACTAAACCACACTGTCTCCCATATAATAAAGCAACAAATATTTTCAATGTTTTGTTTGGAAACTAAAAAATCATGGCTCAGAAGACTTAACTTTGCCAGAATACATCAGTCTGGTTACCATTTGTTATGGCAAAACTATATTTTCTTAGGACATAGAAAGGAATTTTGTAACAAAATAAAAAAGCATATGGATCCTCTTTCACAAATTAACCTTGACCCTACTGGACAGGGTGGACAAAAATTTGTCCAAAATTTCACTTTTTTTTATTCTGCTAAAAGAAAAAAAAATTGAAACAAAAGTCAAAACATGGTAAGGAAAGCTATTATGACAGGATTCTTAGCTGTCAAAATTGAGAAAGATGAGATGACCAGTTGTAACTTCAAAGCAAGATTTAGATCATGCTAAGACTGAAATAAAGTTCCACTTCATGCAGTGGTAGAGAAATGAGGTATGCAGGGGGGCTGGGGGTGGGGCTGCTAACTGCAAAATCATTCATCTTTGGATCTCCTCTAGAAATAAAACCCCAAGGAAAGAGCTTGGAGCTCAGTAAAGAATTTTGTGCTTCTAGATATTGAGCAGATGAGTAGAAACATGTCCTGATCTTTGGGGATGTCTTCACAAAACAGAAGGCAGAGAGGAAAAACAGAATATTTACTCATATTCCATTATTTATTACCCTCTTGGTGCCAAAAGTTGCTACTTACATTAATATACAGAGAGAACACTGGCATCTAGTCTTTGACACATCGGCATCCAAAAAAGTCGAGAAAAAGGTGTGGTGGCATCTATTATCAATTCGGGATGAGTGTCTATTTTGCTCAAGATTTGTGCTCATGAGAACTACATACAGCTAGGACAGAGTGATTGGTGCTTTATCTCAAGCCATCGAAATTTAGAGAGTACAAACAGCACTTGAGATCTTTCAGAAAATAGAAAAAAAAATACTAACCTTGTACTTCCTCTCCCCTTCACACATACCCCTTGGTGGCCACAACCCAGGAAAGTTCCCCCTCAGCTTGGTCCTATTCTGCTTGACACCCATTGAAACATCTTGAATGGGAGAATAATATGGTCAGACTGCTTTATGATGTAAATTTCTAGAAGACTAATTGGAGAGGTTAAAGATTTAAGGCAGGAAAATTAATCAGTAAATTATTAAAATAATCCAGATGAGAAGTGATGAAGGTATAAGAAAGAAGAATTTGGATCTGAGAGATGTCATGGAGATAAAATTTACAAAATTTGACAACTAATTGGAAATGGAGAATGAGGTAAAGAACAGAGGATGACTGACTTTGTAATTCTTAGTGCCTGGAAGGATAACAGAACTTTTGACAAAAGTAGGGAAGTCAGGAAGATAGGTAGATTTCAGAAGAAATATAAATGAGTTCCAGTTTGGAGATACTGAGTTTGAGAAGCTTATGGGGCATCCAGTTGGATAGATGGATAATATGTATTTTCTGGATAATCCAGAACAGAAGACTAAGAGGGAACAGTTAGAAAGGTACAAGAACGAGGAGAGAATAATGTCTCCAAAACCCAAGGTGTATAGTACATCCACTCTCAAGAAGGAGCCATCACCAGTTTCAAAGACTTTAGAGAACTCAAGAAGGATAAGAATGAGGGCATGGGGGAAAGTCAAAAAATTTAATAATTGAGTTCATTTCTAATCGTGGAGAAAAAGATTTCCATCAAATGGTGAGTTCAGGAGCCAGACTACAAACAGTTGAAAAGTGATTGCAAAGGGCACGAGTGTAGATGGCATTTTATAAGAAGTTGGCATTTAGAATTCTCACATGCTATATGTAAGAAACAATTATAATAGTTCACGTTTATGTGGTTTGTGTATATTTATATGGCCCTTCCAATGTCTGGGTCTCCCACTATCAACCTAGAGACCCTTAAAGTCTTAAAAAAACAAGAGAAATTTTCTGTTTGAAAGTCAACTATGTAAGCCAGGTCTTCTGCCCTTGGACTCAGCCTCAATAACTTTAAGGTTCTTGAGGCTTTTTTCCTCACAGGAACCATATGATAGCACTACTGCCACTATTGTTATCCTGATTTTACAGGTGAGGAAGATGAGGGCTAAAAAAAAGCTAAGTGATTTGCCCAGTCACATAATTAATAAATGACATCCAGAAATCAAATACAGGACTCTTGATTCCAAATACTGTTTTTTCCACTATTTGATGATATCAGTCAACAGTCATTTTTAAAGACATTTTATGCCAGATACTATAGATCCCTCAAGATGCTTCCATTCTAATGCCAATATTCAAATTATTATATAATTATAAGATGCAAACTAAGTAGATGGAAAGTGAGACTGATCATGATGATGGAAGAATAGAAGGTAGGAAAGTAGAAATGGAAAGGGGATAAATAATAATAGCATTTATATAACACTTTAAGTTTTGCATAAATAATAATTATTTTATCTTCACAACAACTATTATTATCCTTATTTTACAGATGAAGAAACTGAGGCAGACAAAGGTCAAGTGCCTTGGCCAGGATTGTACAACTAATAAGTGTTTGAGATCAGATTTGACTTTGTGACTCCATGCCCAACTTTCCCCTCACTGTACCACCTCATGAAGACAAGGAAGAATATAGGGACATGCGTGTAATATGGGGAATGACATGTCACAAATCTTCCAAAAGTTTTTAGCCATGTTGTATGTAACCCATGCATCCTATCAACTGATTGCCTCAGTCCCCATAAATGAGAACTGTACTTGCCCTAAAGAGTTGGGCAAAACCATGGGCTCCAGCAATTCCTCTTTAATATCTTTAGATGATGAAATAGGTTACAAAATCTCTCAAAAGTCTGCATAGACAGTTTCATGATCTCCTTGCAGTGGCCTGAACCACATCAAAACCTTTGTCCCATGGCAGCCTTTTCCCCTAAATGACGCAAAATTTGGCAGGAATCATGTTGCACATCACAAGGCATCATTAAATGTCATGACAGGATGTGAGGCGAAACATCAGAACCTCCAGGGATCAAAGAAGAACAGCAGAGTTGAAAAGCAGCCCTTTAATAAGGGTGTAAGAGCAGGAAGTCCCCATTTGTTAAACAAAGACCAAAATGTGCTTTTTAATGACTTATCCCCCAGTCCCTTTCCCCATAAAGAGTGCCTAATTACATTGTATGTGAACCTCAAATTCAAGGCCCCTCCAATGTCTGGGTCTCCCACTGTCAACCTGGAGGCCCTTAAGGTCATAAAAAGGAGGAGAAATTTGCTGTTTGAAAGTCAATCATATAAGCCAGGCCTTCTGGCCTTGGGCTTAGCCTCATTAAAGTTCAGCAAAGAAACTGGTGCCTCCCAAGAAGGTCAATAGCTTCAATTCTCCAAGTGATCCCCGCTTGTTTTGTCTTACTTCATCTCTTGGGGCACAAGACGGAGTTCTCATTTCCAAATAGACAACAAAGACACCCACCATAGTGGAATCCAAGATATCTTCTAGCCTAGACTATGGCTAGTCTAATCAGTCCATCCATGTATCCCAACCAACCAGTATCCCAATCACAACCCCCCAGACCTGATTCAGACCCACAGTGACCCCTGCATAGCCAGAATCAACAACTTTGACACACTCAGCCCATCATGACCTGAAATTGTAATTGTCTGCTTTTTACAAATTGTAGAAAGAGCTTTTGCTTTGCATTGGGTGTGAAGGTTCAGAGGGACTGGATTTATACCCCGAGGACCTGGCTTTGAATCTTGGCTCTGCTACCCACCCCCTCCATGAGATCTTGGACAACAATTTGGGTCTCAGTTCCTTCATCTATAAAATGAAGGGATCAGACTCTGAAAACTAGCTCACTCTTCAGGGCTCTCAGGAACTATAGAGGATAACTAAAGTATTACTCTTGTTCATTCACTCTGGTAATTCCCTCTCTCAGGACAACTTTAAAAAAAAAATTATTCCCTTTGTCCTTAGAATCAAAAGAGCCACTGATTGGTGAGTGATGGTGGTGGTCGTGGTGATGGTTGTCTTGTTTTGGTTTTGATTCTTGGGCAGTATTTCATCTTCCCTTCTGTTTTAAGAGTAAGTTTCCAGCTCCTTTGGGGAAGGAAATTCTGGGCCAGACCCTGTATGGGGTGACCATTAAAGTCTGTGAGAGACTAGTACATTAACATCTGAAGTTTCTGTTTGGCCCCAGAGATGAAAACCAGTCAGGTTCTGGCATGTTTTCATTGGATGCTCCGCCATTGTTAGGCAATCACAAAGGCTCCCTGAGGTGAATTGAGCAGTGTGTAATGCTCTTGGGAGCAATAGAAGGATTACCAGGTCAGATTCTGCTCCAATGGCATTTCCTTTGAAGCCAATGTGAGGACACCAGCACTCACACCAAAGACAGTTCAAATTGGGAGATTCACTTTATTTGTATGTGTAAATTAGTCACAGCATCAAACTGTTTCACAAATACGTAACTGTTTACCAGGAATTGCCAACACTGCCCTCTCAGGGAATCCACAAAGGGTCTAACCTGGCTTCACTCTGTTTGGGTCTGAGGAGGTTGCTGGCATTAAGAAGCACCACCCCAAACAAAGCCCAACATAGGGGAAATGAAGCTCTCCTGCTTCCCTCGCTGGTACCACCAGCACAGCCTTGCCCATCCCCAGCAGAATCTGGCCTTCTCAACGCCTTCCAAGGAAGCATAACAGCTCTGGAAATGGACTCAGAACTATTCCCATAGAATCTTGGAGTGAGAAAGACCTGCTCTCCTCCCACTTCCAGAATCCCCCACATCAAAGGTTCTAAAGCTGTTTTGTAGCCTTGCCTTCATTTATAATGGAAGGAAATGCTTCATTTCACTTAGACTTTATTAAAGATAAAGAATTATCTTTTTTGCCATCCAAGTTCACAGACCCCCTAAAATCTATCCACAACCTTCTTGAGGGAATGGTGTCTGAGGACCCCAGTTTAAGACCTCCCACCCTAGATTTCTAAAGGACCTTCCAGTAGAAACATAGAAGAAAAACAACAGCTTGATCACATGGGTCAATGAGGATATGATTGGGGATGTAGACTCTAAGCGATCACCGTAATGCAAATATTAATAATATAGAAATAGGTCTTGATCAATGACATATATAAAACCCAGTGTAATTACTCATTGGCTATGGGGGGAAGGAAGGAAGGGAAAGAACATGATTCATGTAACCATGGAAAATATTCTAAATTAATTAAATAAATAATTTTCTATTTAAAGATTAAATTAAAAATAAAATAATATAAAAGAAAATATTTGGTTCAAAAATAAATAAATAAAGGACCTTCTAAACACCCTCAACAAATAATCATCCAAGACGAGCTTTAAAATGCCTGCACTTTGTAGAACAGTCTGTTTCATGGTTACCCAGATATCTTTTTTCTTCTTTTTCTTTCCTTTATGCTTGTTTGTTTTATTCCTTATTATCTCTTCCTTATAACTCCTGCCAGTGAGACGGACTCAGTTCTGCCCTCTGGAGCAATATAATAGAAGATTCATCTTTCCTGGGCTTGTATGATCCTAAGCCCGTGTACCCACTTATATATTCCTAGTATTTGGCATGGCAGAGTAGAATCTGAACCCCTTAAGTAAGGCAGAGATTTTTTTTTACCTTTTTTTGTTTTGTTTTGTGCCATGCACTGAGTTTAATAAATGCCTATTTACTCACTGACTGACCCATCTTCTGCCATGAATCCCAGCCTGTCTAATAAGTATGAATTCCAAGCTGTTAAATTACAGATGTATAGGGGCAGCAATGAGATGATTTTCGCAATTGGTTTTGATTCTTCTTATAGGTGATTTACATGTAATCTGGGCAGAATCAGTGATGGCTGAACAATGCTACTGCCAGAAAACACCCCAGAACTTGTCTTCTCTAAACCTCTCTCTTTCTTTCAAATTAATTTATTTATTTAGACTATTTTTCCATGGTTACCTTATTCCTGGTCTCTCCCACCCCTCTTCCCTCCCCATTCCCAGAGCCAACAAGCAATCCCACCGGTCTATACGTGTGTCATTTAAACCTTTCTTTTTACAAAAGAGGAAACTAAGGGCCAATTTGAGGATTTCTCCAAGGTCACATCGTCTATGTGGGATTATTTGCAGAGGCAATGAGCGCCTGCTCCCAACCAAAAATCTTCCCAAGCAATTTGGAGCTGCAAATAATTCCACCACTAGTTACATCCTTTTAGTTCAAACTTTAGTAAGGTTTGAATCTTTATTAAACTCCAGTACCTTGTGTCTGTCAGCAGTCATTCACACTTCAGTGAACAGGGATGACATCTTTTATTTTTAAAAATTATTATGAGCTTAATCATCTTCACAAACATTTCTATATCCAAAAAGGAACAAAGAGAGTTGTATATGAAATTTCTGGTACATGTAATTTTAAGCAAATCCATATTTAAAAAAAAAAATTTAACTCTTACCTTCTGCCTTGGAACTAATGCTTAGCATCAGTTCCAAGGCAAGGACTAGGTAATTGGGATTAAGTGACTTGCCCAGGGTCACCCAACTAGGACATCTCTGAAGCCAGATTTAAGCCTCCAGGATCTCTCGTCTCCAGGTCCGGCACTCTATCCACTGAGCCACCTCACTGCCCCAAATCCACATTAAATTTTAACAAAGTGTTAATAAAATTTTACTTTATGTATTTTTCTGATCCAAGGTCCTTTCTTAAGAAAGATCTTGAGGGATAAATCATACAGCTGCTTGGTTCTCTGGAAGGAGATATCTACTATCAATTCAGCAAAGAACGGTTTAATCAGGAAGCTGGGACAAGTGGGTATTTTTTTAAACCCCATAACCAAGTAAACTCACATTCTCCAAAATAATCATTCCTTCCAGAAGGGAAGAAGAGCGTCCAAGAAAACTTTTTTTCAATCATAAATAATTGTTTACATATTTCTTTCAGTAAAATTTAGAAATTCAAATCAGTCCCCTGAGCTTGGGTCCCACCAGGAGTCCTCTCCAGCTTCTTAGCCTTTCCCTGCCACCCACTGGGAAGGTCTGGTCGAAATGGGGAGGGGAGCAGCTTTTGTGGCATGCTGCCAAACGGGGAGACTCGGGCTGCCCTCCAGAGCCCTGGATTCCTCACAGGAGATGTGTCTGGGCTGACCCCACGGGGCTGTCAGCCTGACACCAACAGGCTTCACAAACGCTTTTGAAAATGAAAAGCTTTATTAAACTTCCAAGTCAAGAGCAGATGTGTCCAGACATAAATATTCAAAGGGTCCCATCTGTTAGGTAAATACTCTTTCAGTGTTATAGTGGATGGATTGTACATTAGTAAGATAGTATATCCTCCAAAAGCCAAGGTTTGGGAAACATTGCAGGCAGATGCCTCTGGCTTTCAAAATAAAAGAGGCCCAAACAAGGGGGGGAAATCAGGGAACAATGGAAGTCCCAATGATCTGGGTCTCTGAGGGTTTATGAGCGGTTGTGGCCATAGAGCATAATTCAGGCAGAGGAGGTGACCCGGACATACTAGGGCTGGAGCCAGGACATTTTTGCTGCCCCCTGAGGCTCAGAATGAAAACATACCCTCAGTGACAGTGATCCCATCATCTCAAAATCCAAATAACTCAACCCAACGCCCAGTTCATCCACTGGTGGCAACCTAATATCCCTCCACTTCCCAAAATGAACCCATCACTCCATCCCTGTCTCCTAAAGACTCCTTCTCATTCCCACCTCCATGCTTCTGCTTGCTCTTTCTCCAAACAAACACACTCTCCCTCCTCCCTTTATTTCTACATTTTATTCATCTTTTAAGGCTTCTCTCCAATGCCAGGACCTCTGTGAAGTTTTCTCTAATTATCTCAGCTCCCATTGTGGTCTCTCTCTCCTACAAGCTTCTAAGAAACCCTGGACTCCGTGCCCAAAGATTCCCCGCACTGTCATTGATTAGATTTTCTAAATTTCAGTTTCTTCATCTATAAAACAAGGCCATTGAACTACATGTCCCCCGGAGACCCTTCCACCATTAAAGTGATGATCAGTACCATCATTAATTTACCACTGACGCAGTGCCTTGAACTATCAATAAAATAGTCCGATGGCTCTCCCTTATCTTCTCACCTAAGGAGGGTAAGTAATGCAATAGATAGAATATTGTACCTGGACTTAGGAAAACCTGAATTCAAATTCCTCCTTACTATGTGTCATTATATCACTCCCCACCTTGGTTTCCTAATCTATAAAATGGAATAATAATAATAGCGCAAGGTTGTCATGAGGATCAAATAAGATATTATTTCAAATCAAATCAGATATTTTCTTTTGAGACCTTGAAATTTAAATCAAATATTTGCTTTGGAGACATTAAAGCATGTTATAAATGTTAGCTATTATGTGATTATCTCCCCCCTCATGCCTAATGCAATGCCTTTATAGAATAGATACTCCGGGAAATCTTCATTGATTGATCTAAGCAGTTTAAGAAAAATCAGAGTTTGTGGAAAAGGTGAATCTTTTTAGCTCTCTGGGGCAGTGAGAAAGGGATGATATATTTGGAAAGGAGGCTGATTTGAAAATGAGTGATGGCCATAATTTTTCAAAGAAATAAAGATAAGTTAGCAACAAGGTCCTAATGGGAAGGGAGAGAAGAGGGTGAGGGCACACCAAGGAAGGAAAATGGCTCTTCCACTTGGAGTTTGGAAGCCTGAACTAGCAAGTCACTCACAGCCATGTCCCAGATCAGCCTGGCTAGAACAAAGACTTTCAGTCAGGAAGCAGAAGATGAGGGCAGTTAAATGAGGAAGCTGGATTGGCCTGGAAACACATGCTGAGGAGTTTAGATTAAAGGTGGGAGACAACTGAGAACTCCTGCCAGTTTCTCAGCAGAGGAGCGTAACATCATCTGAAAAGCACTTTAAGAAAATGAGTCTAGCTGCTGGGTGGAGGATATATTGAGAGACAAAAAGGGCTAGAGGTAGGAGAAACTCTGCCAAGAGATGGATACTCTCAGTCTGGTTGAAAGGCAAACAGGAACCTGGACTCCATCAGTAACTAGAGTAAGGTCAGGGTTGGATCTGAGAGATGCTACGGAAGAAGAAACTGGCAGAACCAAATGATGGGTGTGGAAGGGGGCAAGGCAATGAACAAAAAGAGAGGATGGCAAGGGTACAAGCTTAAGAGCTAAAGAGGCTGATGGAGTCTCTGGTCAGTAGAACATAAGGAGAAAGTGGAGTAGGAAGATAGCCGAAAACCTCGGTTTTTGATTAAGCTAGGTTTTTGTTAGAGAAAGACAGAAAAACAGACACCAACAGAGTTGGGCTGCAGAGAGTGATTTGGAAAACCATGTTCAAAACTGAAGAAACAATTAAATGGCCACTGAAGTCACATCCTTAGGCAAATCATTTCACTTTAGGTCTTGGTTTCCCCATCTGTAAAATGAAGAATTGGCCCAAATAACCTTTAGTTTTCATTTAGCTTTAAATTTCTGAACTTTTGGTCCTATGATCTTCCTGAGCTCAAAGATGGGACTCAAGGTCAGATCTCTACTCTACCTTTATCATTGGCTGAGTGCGACTGAGTACCACTAAGCTAAAGACCCTCTTCTAGAAAGCAGCATGTGAAGAAGCAATCTTTACCCCTTAAAAAGAAAACTGGCCAATTATTCAACAAATATTGACTGAGTACCCAGTGCTCAGCGGCCCTCTTGGTGTATCAGAGGACAAAAGAGGGAGAAATTATAGTCCTTAATATAGCTCCCTCATTTCCCTGGAGAGGCAGCAGACTACATAGGGACTGGATGCTACACATACTATCAGATACGGTAGCTGTGTTGATTGTTTTTGCTTTGCTATTTTTATTTATTACGAGAGAATTCATTCTGCCTATGTTAATTAAAGGCCAAGAGCAGAAAGCAGAAATGGTCGTGATATGACAAAGGTATTAAGAAAAATTTAACTCACAGTGCCAGCCTTTAAAGAGGAAAGATTACAAATGTGAAATTTCACATAATTCACCAAGAGTCCAATCCTCCCTTCAAATGGCCAAATAGATTAATCTCTTCAGGGAAGGACAATGTTTGTTTTTTTTTTTTACTTTAGTAGTAGTAATTAATAATAGCTAACATTTATGTAACACCTCCTTTGTTCCAGGTACTGCTTTACAACTGATATCTCATTTGATCTTCACAACAATCTTGGATGGTAAGTGCTATTATTACCCTCTATATTACAGATGGGGAAACTGAGACAGACAGAAATGAAGTGATCAGCCTACAGTCATCATCATCATCATTGATAACATTTATATAGTATCTACTCTGTCCCAGGCACTGCACAAAGCATTTCATGATTTTTATCTCCTTTGATCCTTACAACAATCCAGGGAGGTAGGTGTTATTATTATTCCCATATTTCAGATGAGGAAATTAAGACAAATAGAGGATAGGGTCACCCTTGCCCAGGGTTACTCAGCTAATAATCATTTGAGGCAGCATTCAAATCAGATCTTCCTGACTATGAAAATCAGAAGTAAGCACCTAATATCAAGCATCTCATTGGGAGGAAAGATTAACTAGAGTTAGTATCAGGAAATGGAAGATATTTATGGAAGGAGAGAAAAGTCAGGGACTTTCTTCTCTGCCCTTTTGAAAATCAGACCCAATGAGAAATGTTTTTTCTGGCATGCTTAACTCCCTCTCCCTGGTCTCAAAGACAAAGGGAACAGTGGTACATCCAAGCTCAGACAACAGCAACCTGAAGGGGAAAGAAAGAATGCTTTTATGAACCTTAGATGATTAAGATTTGGCCTCCCCCCATGGCTGCCACCCTATTGCTTTGTAGCTTTACAGTGTCAATTCTTAAAACTTAATTTTTCCTTTCTTTCTTCACAAACTTGAGATTCCGCAGTCCTCACATACTCTGCTCCTTTAATCAGAATCCTAGAAGGAAACTAATTAGTCTAACCCCCCTCTGCTCTCTTCCTACAAAAGGTAAAGATGCCCACAGAAGTGAACATTTTATAGGGGAGGCAACTAGACCAACAGGCACTTTTTCTGTTCTTTTAAAAGCTGTTGGGCAGAAGGGAAGTTGAAGGAGGGGGGCTGGAAAACAATTAAGTTCTAACAGGCTGAAAATGCTCTCAAGTAAGTAGGTGTAGGAATTCCCTTCTGCTTTGGGAATAAATAGCAATGAGGATTCCAGTTTCAGGAAGGATCCATTTGTACATTTCCTGGAGAAGACCAAACCCAGGACCCATTGGGTTACCAGAGCACTCGGGCAACACAATGGCTTTCGGTGGCAGCATCTGTTGGGATGGGACAAGAAGTGGAGACAAGGACAGGATCAGAAGCTGTTGACCCTCCGTAATCTGGTATGAGTGAGACGTGTGTTGTTCTGTAAAATGGGACATGGACAGACATTTTAAAAGGAAAAAAAAGAAGAAAAAAGACATGTCCTTGTATCAATTGGAGCCACCCACCATGATGCTCACAGTGGAAAGACGCTTCTGCACAATAGCAGGAGAGAAATGAAATGAGGCTCCTTCTTGTCCGGCAGATGTCGGTCAGGCAAGGCCAGCTCTCAGCACTTCTTTGCCAGAGGAAGACACTGGACAGACAGAGCATGGGAACACAAACTGTGGTCAACACATTGCATGGCCTCAATTAGACTCAGAGTTCTGGAGGGAAGCCTCTCTTCCCTGTGGCAGATCTCACTGGTTTGAACATTTTGCAAATATTTGGTTGAGGGGAGTCTGTTTTTATCACAATTAAGAACTCATTACCCATATGGACACAATGGTTGCTCTTGCCCTAAAACCATTTAGTAATTAGCACCTTTCCCATCAATAGCGTTTTTAGAGAATGTTCTCATCTATTCACTCATTCAGGGCCAAGTCCACGTCTTTTACTTTTTCTATAAGCCCCATGGCTCCTCAAAGACTTCCAGGCATGTCATAGGTCAATAATGTCAATGTGCTTCACAGATTTGTTCTTGTTCAGTTATTTCAGCCATGTCTAACTTTTCTTAATTATTTTTTTATTCATTTCCTTCCTCCTCTCCCTGCACTATAGAAGTCAACTTCCAGCAAGCATATAGATTCCATCTTTCATGTTTCCATTTTTCAATTCATTCTCTGGAGGTAAAGATTTACAAGCTACTCTTCAAATACTAAATCTGTAGCTGTATAGAATGTCCTTTTGGTTCTACTTGTTTTATTCCTGTAGTTCTTTCAAAATTTAAAAAAATTAATCTGTTCATCGTTTTCCTACATCTGACTCTTCGTGAACCCATTTGGGGTTTTCTTGGCAAACATACTAAAATGGTTTTTCATTTCCTTCTCCTACTCAAGTGACAGAGGAGGAAACTGAGGCAAGTAGAGTTAAGTGACTTGCCCAGGGACACAGAGTAAATGTCCGAGGCTATATTTGAACTTATGAAGATGAGTCTTCCTGATTTAAAGTCTGACACTGAGAGGTGATTCAGCTGCATGCAGCCAGGGGCTAGATGTTTGACTTCGATGTCATAGTTAACCAATACACACTTGCTGAATGGATGAATTTTCAGAGTAAGCCTGGGACAAAATAGGGATTAGCATCTCCATTTAAAATCATGGTAGCATATCTCTAGACCTGAAAGGTACCTCAGAGAGTTTCTAGTTGAGCTCTACCTTTTACATATGGGGAAACTGTGACCCATTGGCAGATTTTGAACTCAAGTCCCAGGATTTTAGGATAAGCTTACAGTGGATGGAATTGATATACAGATTCCCCCAGTGTCCCATGGATACAGCAAAAAGATTGATAGATTTGCCCCCTTACTGCTTCTGCATCAACAGAGAAATCATTTCAATCATTCTTGCCCTTGGTTTTCTCATCTTAAATAAATTGAACTAAATAATCTCTAAAGGTCCTTCCAGTTCTAAATCTACAATACTATGGCCTCATTATGAAGCCATTTCTAGGACCAAATACCCTACATGGGATAGGGATAACATTGTATTGGGGTAGCACAGTAGATGGAGTACCAAGTTAGGAGAACATGGGTTCAAATATGGCCTCAGACACTTCCTAGCTGTGGATCCTGGACAAGTCACTTAACATTATTGCCAAGCCTTTAACACTCTTCTGCATTGGAACCAATACTCAGTATTGATTCTAATACAGAAGGGTAAGGGTTTTTAAAAAAGGATACCAATTTATGGTCACAAATTCAATTATTTCATTTCCTCTCATTAATTCAATCACTGTGTATATAAATTTTTCATTTATTAATATCTATATTAATATTATAATAAATTATTAAATATATTAAGGAAATCCATAGCTGTCTTTGTCACATCCCTCTTTTCTCCATCAGTATATTTTATAACATCATTCAATAGGCCATTTCAGATTGATGTCTCATTACTCTATCTAGATTAACACAAAAAGGCAGAACTCTCAAATCTTTCACCTGATTCCCCATCCCAAAGCCAAAAAGTCATACTTTCTTAGTAGTCTCCCTGGAAAAGATGCTGCATAGAGATACACAACAAAATATCAACATTCCAAATTCTCAATTTGGAATACCAATATTTCTCAGTTTCCATTCCAATAATTCAAATCCTCAATTTCAATTCCAATGTTTCTCACTCTAGGACAGAGAGTAATTCTGCAAGTTCTCTCTTTTTTCCCTCTCTCTCTTATCTTCTGTCTTAGAATCAATACTGTGTATTGGTTCCAAGGCAAAAAAGTTCTCCCATTTCTAGGTCTGACTTTCAATCCACTGAACTAGCTAGTTATCCCCTGCAAGTTCTCTCTTGTTTACATTCTAAGGAAGAAAGTAATATCCCACGGTAAGCTACTTACTGGTGAACTGGCCCCTAATTCCAAGTCATCCAGTCTAACTTTCTAAAATATGGACAACAGAGCTATACTTCTGGTAGAGATCATGTTTCTTAACATTCTGCTTCCTCTACAATCCAGCGTAAGGGGGCACATACTTAAAAAGGTTTGCTGCCATCTTGGTTTGTTGTACCCTTTGTCCATGCCAGCAGTTGACACCTTTGGCCCCTAATTCTGTTACTCAAACAATTATAATAATTGTTGTCCATTCATTTTCAAAAAGGACCAATGGCATCATGGGGTGGTGTTGCACAAAGCTGTTGGCCTCATTCTTTCTTCCAGGGTCATCAAATGTCAATGGTAAGAGGAAAGTCATGGCCAAGTGTTCAGTAGATGACCTTGATGTCTTTGATGTCTGACCAAACTCTAAGCACTCCATGATGCCTGCTTTGACCACCTTCATGACCACTGGAATAAATTGTTGTCATCTACCCATTCCACCAGGGGAAGTCTTCACATGCTTGGTGTGGATGTCCCCTTAACTCACTAATAGAGTAGTTTTACCCTCAATCTGGTTTATTCATGCTGTTGGGATTGTTTTATCAGGTGTAGCCACTGCATGTGCTACAGCTTTTTGGAAGCACAGGGGAGAGTTGAGTGAAGGTGCTAGTCCAGATTAATAATGACAATTACAATGGGTAATGATAACTAGTATATAGTGCTTTATGGTTCATAAAATCATTTACATATATTCTCTCATCGCATCCTTACAATAATCTTCTGAGGTAGGTTCTATTGTATCCCCATCTCTCAGATCAAGGAAAACGAGGCTGGAGATGCCCAGGACCTCACTAAGTATCTGAGGCAAAAATCAAACTCACTTCTTTCTAATTCCAAATCCAACATTCTATCCATTGCACCACCTAACTACCTGAAGAAACTTCATGTTGTTACCCTTTATCTGGCACCAATTGGAGCTCATCTGGGTCCAAAACAAATGATAAAAATGTTTTCCCAACAATCTGTTTAAAACATCCTTTCAGTACTGGCTACTCAAGCAGCCAATGCGGTACTCAATCATTGACCTCTAGGACAGCCCTTTACATGAATAAATCAGAAAGCTGTTAATTCTGTAGACTGCAAAGAAGAAACAGTTCAAACCTATAAAAGAGCAAACATATGTTTTGGAAAAGAAGGAGCAGTTCTATGTGGGTGGCATCATTCTAAAATTGTTTCACCTAAGTTTACAGCCTTATTTCAAAACATTTGTCTCTCGTTGTGTTCATTCTTTCCAACTTTAAAACTCTCTGAAGTTAAGAGGAGAGATTCACCCCCCTGGGACCTCCTGATTTATGGCACTGAGCCAGCCTGGCATTTCTGGCTTGCCTTCAACATCCTCACTCATCCCTAAGGCCAAAGAGAAGGGAAACTTTTACTACCAAGACCTACTGACCCAGAGTGAGGAAAAATCAATAACACAAATAAAATATAACTTGCAGCTAGATTTAGGTTTGTATGTTCAGGGTGTGGGTGGGAAAGAAAGAAATAGAAAATGTATGATTCTCCTTGTTTTAAAAAAGAAGAGCAGAAAAGGTCAATGAAAGAAACAAGTTTTATAAAAGTATTTTAGGTTCATAGTTTGATGTTTTAAGGCAGAGGAAAAAGAAAGGAGGCAAAGGATAGTGAGAATGAGAGGAGGAAAGATAAAGAAAAGAGGTTAGAGAAGAAGTGATGTTGGGACATATAGGATATAGGAGGAAGGTTATGGATTTAGTATTACAATATGGTCAACAGAAACAAAACATAATAAGAATAATAAAAGTTCTATAGTGTGATTCAATCCTCAAAGCCTCACCAAGATGGTGGCAATACATAGGCTACAATGAACCCAGGAATTCTAGGGAAAACATGGTTCCGTTTCTCCACGGCTACTTCTTCCTTCTATGAATAGCCAACAGATACTAAAATAGATGAGTTCAAATCCTGTATTATACACATATAAGCCATGTGATTCTAGGCAAGTCATTTAAGCTGTTTGCCTCAGTTTACTCATCTGTAAAATGGGGATAGCAGAATCACCACATGGGGAGTTTTGAAGATCGAATGACATTCAAATTAATTACTTTGCTGGTAGTAGAGTTTGCTGCATAAAATATGCCCTTGTACAATTGTTTAAAAGATTTCCCAGCACCTGTTACTCTGCTTCCAGGCACATAGAGGACCCTTAAATATTTGCTGAGTGATCTCTTCCTCCTCTTGAGTGTGTCAGCTCAGAGGAAGATAATCATAGCTAAACTTTAGACTACTATGTGCCAAGAATTGGGCTAAACACTTTTAACAAATAATATCTTACTCAATCTTCACAAGAACCCTGGGAGGAAGATATTATTATACAAATAAGAAAAATGATGCCGGCAAAAAGTAAATGAATAAACCAGAATCATCATCATCATCATCATAGCTAACATTTATATAGTGCCTACTATGTTCAATGGCACTATGCTAAGAGCTTTACACTTATTATCCCATTTGATCCTCACAATATCCCTGGGAATTAGGTATTATTGTTATCCCCATTTTACAGGTGAAGAAACTGAGGCTGACAGAAATTAAATGACTAGTTCAGGATAATAATAATAATAATGAGTTATTATTACATAGCTACTTAATAGCTAACATTTATATAGTTCCAACTATGTAATAAAAACTCATTTTTATGACTCTTTAAGGTTTCACTGTACTTTTGGCAAAGCATTTATTAAATATCTACGATGAGCCATCCTCACAACTACTTCATTTATTAGGTAGTAAGTGTTATGATCACCATTTTAAAGATGGAAAAAATGAGCTTAGAGACTTACAGTTGACCAACAAATAATCACATAACTAAGTGCCAAAGCTATAATTCAAACCCAGGAATTCTCACTCTGATTCCATCATTCTTTCTACTCCAATACTCTGGGAAAGGTGCAGATTGTCCTTTTTTTTTTACAATAAAGCACCATTTGGAACAGTGGCTCCAATCAAAGGAAATATCAGTTTGGCTTGAGCACACTTAGGACAGTATTATCCCAGTCCAATTTAATAGCTAAGAAAAATATTTGTTTGGTTACTATCTGCTCTAATTTACTGCATAGTTAACACATGCACACACACACACACAGAGTGTATTTTGTTTCAGTTCAGTTGAGGTTTCACAATTTAGAGGGATTCACGGATGCTTTGCTCCCAGAATCAGTTCTGTTCAGATCTCTAGCCTGGAAATATCCTCTTCTAATAGACCTTTTGTGGGCTCTTTTTTCTCTTCCTTGTTCTTTATCCTACTCATCTTAACTAAATATTTTTAATAGCAGCTAGTATTATATTGAAATGTGGACCCTAGAAAAGTACTTTTTCATCATTATATATTTGTGTCTTCTGGGGGTTTTAATTAATATTCAATAACTAAGTATTATATTTTATAAAATTTTATTAGTAATAACTAAAGTAAAAGAACTACCTGAAATCAGCCTGGTCCCAAGTAAAAGAGAGCTTGGGAGGACTCACAGCAAACTTAAATACAATCATGAGGATGCAGGAAAAGGGGAAAAGATTCTAGTTAATACAGAAAGGAATTTTGGGTAATGTAAGTTTTAGGGGTTCAAGAATTTCCACCTATACAGTCTCCACAACAGTTCTAGGGGGTGGTTTGGACAGATTTCATTTCCCCAATTTGGTAGACAAAGACATAGAGGCAGAGAGAAGGTAAGCATTTTAGCAAACAATATTAGCAGTCAATCCAGGTCAAGGACAAAAGATGAGGGCTTCATGAATGCCAGCCCCTTGGACCATTACCAAATGACGCTTCCTCTCTTCTAAAAATATTACACCCAGAGGGCAGAGCCAGCCCTAGATACGGGAGGTCCTAGGTTTAAATATGACCTCAGACACTTCCTAGCTGTGTGACCCTGGGTAAGTCACTTGACCCCCCATTGCCTAGCCCGTGCTGCTCTTCTGCTTTGAAACCAATGCACAGTATTGATTCCAAGAAGGAAGGTAAGGGATTATTAACAAAAATAATTAAAACTATTATACGCAAACTCTTTTTTCCTTTTGTCTCTGCACTCAAATTCCTTATCCATGAGTTGCAATGACTTGATAGAGATTTCTCTTTAATCCTCATCTCTTCAAACACAGTTCTACTTTGAATCATCCTATATGCTGGACTATAAATTGGTTTCTCTTTCAAACTACCTAGCCTTTTTTCTATACTAATACCTGTTTCCTCGATTCTGTCCATGCCCACTGAAATAATTTCACCTTCTTAGGCTATCTCAAAAGAACCTCTCCTTTTACATTTATAGATAATGTTTATCTGTATATTATATTTATATATTTTAAATTATATGTATTTTAATTATGTATTATATGGTATATAATTAATAATATCAAATTTATAGTATATTAATAAAATTAATATTCTAACAATAGGAAACAAATTATATTCCTATATTCTTATGTTGTACAACATATTATATTGATATGTAATTAATAATAATATTAATTCATTGTATCATCAAATTTATAATACATATTATATATAAAGCCCCTACTTCCAGTTTCAAAAATACTTGAGATTTCATAGCATCCAAGGACCATTTTATAACTAAGTAACTAGACGAAGGGTGATCTCATACTTTCGTGATTTCCCGAGGTAATAAGGTATGAAACTTCAGATATCAGACACAGTATAAACCACACTACTATAAGGTACTTATATTACTACAAAATATCAAGTGAGATAACTTGTGCAAAGAGCTTTGCACATTCTAAAATACTATTAGGCAACAATAATCCTCTTTAGCCTTTAGCACAATGCTTATCAGCGAGTTAATACTTAATCAATTTTTGTTGACTGATTTGACTTTCGACAAAGACCCACCAAGCAATTGTTCCAATTTTTTTTTAGTTTTTTGAATCAAAATTTTGTGACCTTAAAGATTAAATAAAATAACAAAGACAGCAACCCCCAAAGGACTAAATGGCTTTGTCAAGGGCAAGTCATGACCAAGTAAGCTAAGACAGGTAACCATGGAAATACTGTAGATACCCAACCATTCTAGAGTCATCTTTCAGAACATAGAATAGTCCAGTCTTCTCATAGTCATCCCATCCAGCTCAAGCAATGGACTTACCTTTTCTTTTATCTTTTTTCCAGTTTTTACCATGATTTTTTAAAACCTTATTTGCTATCCATCCAAATGAGTGTAGTTCTCACAGATTCTTGTTACTATTTTGTATTTACAATGACTTGTCTTTGCTTCCATTTTCAGTGGATGCCTTTTTTTAAGTCTGAATTTTTTTTTTATGTTTCCCATGCATCCACATTTATCATTCATGTAATTTCCCCCTTTCCCTCATCAGATTCATTTCTCCCTGTGTCTTTAGGATTTCACTCTTGGGAGCATCCTATCTTTTTTGGACTGACTTCCCTAAGAAAATGGATCCTACCCACTTTTTCTTTCTCTAAACACCTGGAAATGTGTTCTCTCCAAATATAGAAGCTAAGCAACACAGTGAGAAGTAAGGTAATACAATGGATAGAGGACCAAGCCTGGAATCAGGAAGACCTGAGTTCAAATCTGGCCTCAGACACTTACTCTCTGTGTGATCCTGGGCAAACCTCTGCTTGAGTTTCTTCATCTGCAAAGTGGGGATAATAATAGCACCTACATCTCAGGGTTATTGTGAGGATCAAATGAGATAATATTGTTAAAAGTGCTTAGCACAATACCTGGAACAGAGTAGGTACTTTTTAAGTGTTAACTATTGTTAACACTCAAACCCTAACCCTAACCCTTATTAAAATTACTATTTTCTAGAGTGCATATCAGACTGTCCAGACTGCCTGTCCTTCCTTCTCATACCCACTATGACTAAGTGATCACTTGTCCCACAAGGGTCCCATCACTTCTACTTCCCATATTTCCCTGTGAGTCAATATTAGTATTATTTCTCCCACTTCCCTTTTGAAGAATAAAATTATCATTAATGCACATCAAAATTTACCAACTGCTCTGCTCCTGGCAGAGAGATAACTTAGAATATATCTAAGCAGATAGATCCCTACTAATACAATATCATCATTCCATACAAGACTACAGGTGTTTCCCAAACTCCTCATCTTTTCTGCCTAAGTAGTTGGAAATCTATTGACAATAATATTGCTTTTTTTGGTTCTATTGATCCCTCCCTAAATGTGCTTCACCTCACTTTTCTCCCCCACAGACTCTTGACTTTCCTCATATTAAAATACAGCATTATTCCACCATCACCACCCTTTTACCTAGTCTATTCCTTTTGAGTTAGTTTGGCTGCTAGAGCTACAGAGATGGAGTAATAGGATGGATTTGAACTTGAGTTTTCCTGTCTTACAAAAGTATCAGAGCATTCTCTGATGCTCATGATCTGTAAAAATTGGTTGATTTGTTCTGGGAGAACCAAACAAATTTTGTAGTATCATTGTGTTGAGTTAATTGGGCAGGAGAATTGGATGACACTGAACCCCTGTGTTCCTGGTGATTTCACTTTCAATTTTTCAGCTTCTTCCAAGGTATCTTCCTCCAGAATCAACCAGAAGGTTGGCCTGGATTATGTATTTCTGTGAGAATGGGAATAACTGGGAAGAGACTCTATTGGTGTTTGTCTGTCTGCAAGATAGCAAGGGTCAATTGGAGAAATGACCAGGCTGCTCTGATCACAATGAAAATGAGCCTTTGATGGTATTTGGCCCCAGGCTCTACTGGCTTATCATGAGTCTGAGAGCTCTTTCTGAGACTTTGCCTCCCCTCATGATTAGGGATTAATGACAAGGAAGAGAGGCATTTCCCTGACACATATTGACATTGTCTCTTTAAAGGTAGGAACAGAGACTTGGCTGTCTATTTCCATTAGCTTTATATCAAGTCTGTTCCATCCCATGTCCAAACTTAGATGATATATTCATTTGATGACATGGAAATTAGAATATCTATATTCATCCTGAGTCTGTCCGTCTGGCTCTTCAGAGTCTCATAATCCCTTCTCCAGTAAAACAGCTGAAAAAAAAAAAAAACTTCCTCCATTGCTCCCAAAGTGAACAGGCAAATGCACCCAGTTTTTAAAAATTCACAGAACTTTGTTTCCAGAGATTTAGAAATAGCAAATTTCAGTGACAAAAAAAAAAATGAGCAAACAATTCACTTGGAGACTGGAAAATTGAGTCTTCACCCTTTTTCTCAAAGTGTTTCTCCTGTCCCTCCTTTCCACTGAACCAAAGATTTCCTATCCATAAAAGTTCAATGCAAGATCCACCCTTGTCAGAAAATTCTTCCTATGTTACTCAATTATTTCTCCCATCTTGGAACTGTTCCAAGATTACACATGCATTCTGTACCACATTACTCAGCACTTGACCAAGTATTGTCTTGCATCATTCTCTCCAAAATACTCAAATGTATTGATGTGTGACTTTTGTTCTTGTCTCCCCAAAGGTTCCATGGGGTCTTCCTTGATATAAAGGGCATCTCTGATATTTTCTCCTGGCATTGGATATTGATGAAGCACCTGGGCTGTCTACCAGGTATCACATGTTCTTCCCAAAAGCCCACCCCATCATCTTTTTCAGTCACACATTTCCCTGATGACTTCCTTTAGTTTAGGTCTTCTTCCAAGCTCCTTATTGGTTATGTGTCACCAGACTGCCCCAACCCACCACTCGTTTTTCCACTGTCCTCTGGGTGATGCTTATTTTAAATTCTTTTGAGATTTGCAATGCCCCATACAATTTCATCAGGAGGGTATTTAATTTAAAATTTTTTTACTTTTATTTTTCAGTCATTAGAACTGTGCCATTTCCCAAAGATAAACCACACCATTCTTCTCCCATTTAATTTTAACCCAACCCATTGTCCACTGTCAATGTCTATCCAAAATATAATCTGTGAGGTCCCTGAGAGCAAGAGTTATTGTTTGCTTTCTTTGTATGCCTAGTGCTTGAACTATGCACACTTCCTGGAACATTATAGGTCCTTAATAAATGTTTCTTGACTGTCTGAGGTATTTATCTTGATGTTTTGAAGGCAGCTTGATTGTGTGTGACCTGAAGTCAGGAAGATCTGAGTTCAAATCCCACTTAAGACAGTTACTAGCTACACGACCCTGGTGTGAAAAGGGAAGCCCCTTCTCCCAGTATCACGTACTGGGATCATCCAACCTGCATTCCTGTGCCACGTGCACTACGTTACATGAGAGCCTGGGACAGGGACTGAGGCACACAACCTGAAAGGAAAAGGATAAAAGAGAAAAGGGTGCCAGGGGCTGCTCTCTCTCTATTCCCTTAGATGGTGGCATTATAGGACACTGGCTTGGATCCATGAGATGGACAACCACATGGCAAGAATAGAATAAGATTAGAAATCACCCTCTATCTCTTTGCTCTCTATTTCAATTACATATTAATAAACTCTATGGAAACTAAGAACCAGGAGCTTTTCATTTAACTTTAATACTGGACAAGTCATTTAATCACTTGAAAATCTGTTTCCTTATCTGTAAAATAGGGATAATAATATCACTTACTTCCCAGATTTGTTGTGAGGATAAAATTAGGTATTATTTGTCAAGTGCTTTACAAACATTAAATATATAGATGCTTGTTATTATTGCTAGCTAACTATCTAATGCTTATTATCTAATGATGTCTCAGTATAGAGTCAATCAATCAATTAATAAACATTTATTAGGTGCCGAGTATGTGCTATGTACTCTACCAAGTTCTGGGGATACAAAAAGAGGCAAAAGACAACCCTTGCCCTCAAGAAGTTCACAGTCTAAGGCAGGAAGCATGTAAGCAAATATACACAAAGCAAGCTGTATACAGATTAAATAGGAAATGATAACAGTGGGAAGACACTAGAACTAAAAGGGTTGGGGGAGGTTTCCCATAAAAGACAGGACTGTATTGTCTATGCTGTAGACAATAGTGATTCTTTATCCATGTGGTTTTCCCTGTTTTTAGAGCAAATTATTTTGAGGAGCTAAAGTTCTTGTCTAGGATCATCTTTAATATTCAGAGGCTTGATGAAATTATCACAATGTCATCTGCCAAAAGGACATGGCCCTCTTTGACTAGGACTTTGCAATGGATCTCTTTTATGACAATGCTGAACATCTTTTGTAAGCAAGTGCCTCCTGTTTACTTTGACTGATAACAATGACCAGGAGACTATGTATTTTGTGGAATTATAAATAATTTTGATGAATGACTTGTTTGACAAGAACCTTTTAGGTATCATTTTGCTTAGCTAAACTAAAAGGTTTTTTTTTTTAATCATTAAAAATAAGTACATTGGGAACTTGCACTAAATATGTTATCTTCAGTCAATTGTGTGATGACAAAGGTGGCACCTACTTTGGAATGTCACTTTCCAAATTTTTCCTGTTCCCTACTAATATTCTCATTTAAGATGCCCTCAATGTATGTATAAATAACGCTCATAAATTTTTACATAAATGGGAAATTAAGGCATATAGATTGGTAGTTGTTGGTGTTTTGTTGACCACCTTTTCCCATATAAATAAGCTCCCATATAAATAAATATTTTTGGTATCCCCTTTCATTATCCTTAAATTATTTCAAAGCAGTATTATCTTCAGCATGGGTATCTTCTATATACACTTGATCTAAGACAGCTACTTTTCTCCTCTTTGTTCTCTTTAATTCTATTTTTACATTCTCGGGAAGCATATCCATGCTGGTTCTGCTATCTTTGATGGTTAAAAAAAAAGTTTATTATAAAATCTCTTTAGATCTTTTCTACTTTTATTCTGTTATTGTCCTTCTTCCATTTTCATGCCTAAATGCCCTTGGGATGATTTTCTTATGTAATGGATTTCTATCTCACCAAGGTTTCTTTAAACTGTTTTTCTTCTCCTATATGTCTATCTCTGTTTTATGAGAAAATGTTGCTATCATCTTTCATCATTCTCTGTTAAGATTTCACAAATGATAGTTTCTTTCTATAAAGCTTAAATTTCCTTCTTTACAACTTCTTCCCTTTGCACCTATTCCTTTATCCAAATTATTAATAAAAATGTTAAACAGCATAGGGGCAAGCATTGATCCCTTGGAAGTCCATTATTAACAATATTCCAAATTAATATTAATCCTCAGAGAGTGCTCTTTGTGTCCAGTCATTCATCCAGCAAACATTTGTAAACTATACTAGATTTTTTTGGCTGCCATAGAATATTCTTGCCTCATGCTTAACTTATAATCAACTAAAACCTTAGGGCCCCACCCCAGAAGTTGAAATTTGTCCATTTTCCCTTCATTCTGTTTTTGTGTAGTTGATTCTTTGAATCCAAGCGGAGGACTTGACATTTATACCTATTAATTTCATAAGATTATGTTGGTTGATTTAGCCCTTCATTCTAGGTTGTCAAGATCTTTGGGAATATGAACACTGTCATCTGACATTTTAGCCATTCCTTTGACTTTGCATCTGAAAAGTTTACAAGCATGCTATCTAAGCTTTCATCCCAGTTACTGATAAAATGTTGAACAGATTAGGATCAAGGCAGATTCCTTCATTACTCCACTAAAGACTTCTTTCCAAGTTGTCTCAATAGCTTAGTTTTTGTTCTTCAATGACATCTGAATCCACCAAACTCTAAAGTCAATTAAAAGCAATAAAAGCAAATCTCTATGGTATCTGCAATAATTTTATGAAAAACTTGCTAAAATCCAGTTATATTATATCTATGACATTCCACTAAATGATGAACTAGTCAAAAAGGAAACGAGATTAGCCCAGCATAATTTGTTCATGACAAAATCATGCTGTTCTATATTGATTATTGCTTCCCTTTCATATTGCTCAGAAACTATATTTTAATAGTGTGTTCTGGAATTTTGCCAGGAATTGAAATCATACCTTCTACTTTTTGAACATCAAGACAGTCTCCTGCCTCAATTACTGATGCCTAGTTTGGGACACAGGACAGGTAAGTTTTGAAATGTGTATGTACTTGCTTATTCTCCCACCCCATTGATTAGAGGATAATCCAGAGTGTGGGTCCTTTTCCACCTGTTTTGTTTTGTTTTGTTTTGTTTTTTTGCATGATCCTTCTGATCTAGCCATGCTGGTGCATAGGAGATTCCTAAGCATGCACTATATATTCTTGGTTCCATTATTTTTCTGATGCGAATGCCCTCTCCTCTTTTCTCTTCCTACCCCCAAATCAATCACTCCTTGAAGTCCATTTCCCAAAGAAGTGTACTTTGGTAAGGAGTCAAAGGCAGCATAAGGGAGAGTTATTAAAAGGAGGACTCTAAGAAAGAAGGTGAAAATGTGCTGAAGTTTACAGTTTTGCTGGTCTCGGAAATACAAGATGGACAGAAAAGAGCCTCAGTTCAGCATTTCAACCCGCTTTCCTAACATGTCCATAGTGATTCCTAGCTTTCTACAAGTAAGGAAAAATGACTAAGTTGAGGTTTCCTAGTAAAATGACTGTAATCAACATGTGCTTGGTTAAGTGGATGGAAATTGCCACATGAGCCAGTGTAACATCACATTAAGCAAATCCAGATAGACTTCTTTCAATCGACACACAGAGACTTCCATTGGGAAACTAGATCAATATTTCAAACCCAAACATCTTAACTTTGTAATAAGAACAACCTCCAAGCAGCAAACACATTATACTTTCCTAATTTAAAAAAGAAAGAAAAGAAAATATATAGGTTGTAAGTAACATACAACTTCCAAAGTCCAAATTTACCTCTGATGGATTTGTCAAATTTTTAAATTCATCCTGCCCTACCACCATCTATCCTTCATGAATACTGAAATAGAAGAAGGAAATATTCAGGTCACAAATTTATCTGATTGAAAGTCAGGAACTAAGCGAAGCCGCAAAGGTTTGATTTCTTTTTCATTAATACAGGCGGGGAAAGGGGGGAAGTATTCTGAAATGCATCACACAGAAAGGAGTAAAGCATTTGTGGGATAGATTTTTTAAATTTCATGAATACCATCATCTTAATATTTTCATTTGTGATGAAAGAATTATTTTTTGCAAAATATTTCTCGTGAATATGTCCAAGCATTCACAGCACCCAGTCTGCCCCTGAAATTCCTAAAACATCAGTCCCCTCAAGGTCTGCCTGAGCACCAGCCAGTTCTTACCTACTCACAATAGCCAATCAAGAAAACAATTCTTAGGACTGTATCATGCTGAGCTAGGATGTCAAAAAGAGTTTTTGTCAGGCTTTGTTTAACTTGTGGAGACTGTCAATAGTCAGGAATGGAAGGAAATGATTAGTAAGTACCTACTATGTGCCAGGCACAGTGCTAAGCATTTTACAAATATTATCTCATTTAATCCTCACAATAATCCTGGGAGAAAGATATTATCTCCATTTTACTGTAGAAGAAACTGAGGCAACCAAAGGTTCAGTGACTTGCCCAGGGTCATACAGCTAGCATCTGAGACCAGATTTGAAATAAGGATCTCCTGACTCCATGTTAAGTGTTCTGTTCACTGTACTGCTTAGCTGCTTTTGCCCTGCTATTAGGTGGTGGACCACCAACCAACCCTTCCTTGTTTCAGTTCATAGTCAATCCTGTTTTCCACCTCGTCTGTTATGAATGATCAGAGATCATGACTCCAAAATGTCTGTGTCTCCATCTGATTATCAGATGATTACATTAGACTTTAAGTGCCTTCAGGGCAGGGACTATCTTTTGCTTTTTTGTGTCCCCAGTTCTTAACACAGTACCTGGCAAACAATAGATGCTTAATAAATGTTTGTTGATAGATTATTGATTAATGATTGAGATAGAGAATGTAAACTGAGTAACTATTTCTTTTTGTTGCAATGACTACTCTGGCAGGCTTATGACTAGAGATAACTGCTAGAGGGGAACCTGAAACTGCTTGGCTGTAATGGAGGAAGGAATGAGAAATGCTGAGGGATGCTACTGCCACACAGGGGAACTGCTCTGGGGAATGCTCTGGGGTTTGCCTACTGATCCCTACTGAGGGCTGATGGATCAGTATATCTTTCTAACCTCCTCCCCCCTTCACTCCCTTCCTTCTCCAACCCTCTCCTTCCTGCCTCCCTCTCCTCCCAGTTCTTCTTGAAGCCTTTGGCTTCTTCCCTCCCCCCTGAGTGAACTATAAAGATACTCTTTTTCTTTTCCTTTTCAAGTCAAGGGGTTTATTGGGATAACAGGATAAAAACTGAGGTAAGAGGGATGATGTCCCTAATCTAAAATGAGGGAGAATTGAGGGTTTGAGAAAGTAGTCCAGTCACAACTGTGACTCTAAGACAGTTAGAAAGATGGAGGACAACAACTGTTTAAAATCTTTCTTCTTCACAAAGCCAGCAAGCTCTCTCAGCTTAACCCCAGAAGCCCCCCACAAGGGTCCTTCAGTTTATGACAGAAGTTAATAAGATCAATTCAGCTGCTTCCCCCTAACAGTCAGCCACCTAGAAAAGTCTCTCCTTCAGCTTGGCTTTCTTCCAACTCTTGGTCAGTCAAATCTCAGAGAGAGCCGAGGTTTCCCTCTTGGTCAGGGAGCCCCCAAAACCAAGCCAGCCCTACAAGGTCCCTCAGCCAGCCTCAACTGCCAACTCCCAGGAACATTCCATTTGGAACCTTCTTCTTGATTGACAGCCAGGTTCCCAGCCTTGGTTCTTGCATCTTGGCTTGTCCTGCAAAACCTCTCTCTCTTCAAGTCTGTACCACATGATGTAGGGGATGTAGTATCAAGCCTCTTATGAAAATTGTGTTATACACTTCTGCCTACCCAGGAGAACACTATAGACAGGTCAACATATGAACCAGATTTTTTAAAAATCCATTTTAATTATCCAATGATACTGATGCTGCTCACTGGAATCCCACATTTACTCCAAACAATTTACATATGCTCCACTAGAAAAGAACTAAGTAAATGGAATGTTCCTTATGATTACCAGAAAGTCCAAGGACTCCTACCCATTAATTCCACTCAGCAGAACCACTACTTGTTAACTCTGAGCCCCCATTTCCTCACTAACCTTGCTTTTCAGTGTGCTATTTCTCAATGAGCAATAGGGATATGATCTTGATATAATGGAAGTGGTTTCCAACAGAAGCTGATTTACATGTTAGAATGTGGCATACTATATTTCTACTTAGTCTAGAATCAAAAGGTAAATAAAGAGTACTTAATAACAAAGAGATGATGTATAATAAATTAATAGCAAATATCTACCAAGTCTCTACAAGGGCTTCTCTCCTAGAAATCAGAAGTCTACTTAGGTCTGATTCCAGTGGTTTGGGCAATCTGGAGTTGGATATCCCCTTGATCAAGCAAAGGAGCATAACACAGATCCCACAGGAGGGTTGACTTAGATGCAGACACAGATGCTCTGGTATCATAGTCTTTGATCAGCCACAGCTCAAGAGTTGTAATAAAGGATTGACTGTGAACTGAAACACAAGAGGGTTGATAGTCTCCATCTTATATGTCAAGTCACTGGTGTGACAGCTAAGCCAACACATTAGCAGAGTTAGTAGAATGGGAGGCCAGATCCATCAAGAAAGCATACCATTACCACATGTCTTCTTATCACTCTTTCACTCAGGACTTGAGTACAACTCAGCTGCCCCTGCATTTCCAACCCTCTCTGCCTCTTTCCTATCACCATCCCTAGCCCCAGTCTTCCTGCTATCTACTACAAGGTGTCAAAGGAAGAAAAGGATGTAGATAAGCAACCAGAGTATAAGTGGGGGAGATTAGGCATCACATACTGCTACAAAGTTGAATATTAAATGGGAAGAGGGGGAGCCAAGACTGTGTATTCTGTTTTGTTTTTTAAAATAAATTTATGTCCTTTATTCTACAGTTGGAAACACCATAGCTAAAACATGTGGAAGGCAGCACTGTGGGTGACATTTTACAGAATTTTCATCAAAGAAACTATGCAGCCTGACTCTCCTGGGCACAGTTCCCAGGAGAAGAAAAAGCAATAACATGCAAGGATGCCCTCTGTCCCCTTGACTACATCTGTGTCTGGAGGGTTGGGGTGGGCAGGTGGGGGAGAGAGGGCTCCAAAAAGGTGATAGAGCTCAAAGAATTTTGAGGAAAGAATAGTGCTGCATAAACTACTCCTTTATCCTCCCCACCATCTTTTCTATGGGGAGGGGAGCATGGAGGTCATCAAGTATACATGCTTTTAGGTTTGACTAGCTGGCCCCTCTGCCAAATGCCTGAAGCACCAACCAGTAGAAAACACTGCTCCTGCAAGAAGTTGGTTCCATTATGTAGAATAGTCAAAATAAACCCTGGATAGATCTTGAAAAGGGGTGAGCCCTACACAGAAACAGGTCAGGTGCTGGTCTATATGGTGTGATTTGACCATCTATAAAAGAGGTTCTGCCCATAAATATCTTTAATTTGAAAGAATAATTTGGCTAAGACCCAATTTGCAGAAGGTCCGAGGGCGTGCTTACAATGAAGACTAGGTACCACAAAACATCTGGGGTGGGGGAAACCTAGTATTACCACTGGCCCATAGGGCAAGTCAAGACCCAGTGGAATTGCTTCCCCAGAGTGTGTGATTACTCGGTTACACTTCTATGAGAAGATCACTTTCAAAAATACTGATCTTAGAACATGGTACAATTGTAAGAACACTGGAATTTGACTCAGAGGATCTGGGAGTTCCAGTTCTGCCATTCACTAGAAGGGTGATCCAGTCTTTATTCTATTCTCCATCCCCACTATTCACTCCTTTATTCTTATCCCCCTCAACCCAATCCCACCCCTAAAATCCCACTCTAGAGCCTCCCATACCTTCCGCTTTCTCTCTGGAATTCCCATTCTGTAAGCAACAAACTTGCTTTCATCTTATCATTGGTCCTTTCCCTCTTCTTCCATCTGCTACCTCTCACCAAGACCTAGCTCCTTTGATGGCCTTCCTTTCTCGTACTAGTAGCACTCTGATCTCTCCTCCTCTGAGTTTCATTCAATCCATATGGTTTCTGGGGCTTCCTTCAAGTCTCAACTAAAATCCCACCTTCTACAAGAAGCCTTTGCCAATGCACCTTGGTGTCTTCTCTCTGTTGATTATCTCCAACTTGTCATATATAAACTACATGTATGTATATATATGTATATATACATATATATAATGTGCGTGTGTGTGTAATGTTAGGGCATCTAGGTAATATATTGGACACAGGGCTGATCCTGGAGTCATGAGTTCAAATCTGAACTCAGACCCTAGACAAGTCACTTAACCATGTCTGCCTCAGTTTCTTCATTCTGTCATATGAGCTAGAGAAGGAAATGGCAAGCCGCTCCCCTGTCTTTGACAAGAAAATCCCAAATGGGCTCAAAAAGAGTAGGACATGACCAAACAACAACATATATGTACATAGATGCTGGGGAAACACTGTGACACTACACAGCCTGGGAAAATGGCATGATACTGAATGAAATAATTTTATTTCATGTATTTTTCTGCCCTTATTTTTTCACATATAGAATCATACCATTTATTAGATTAGCTCCTATAATCCTTTAAGTACCAGGACCATGAGTAGCAACCTAATGCAATGAAAAAAACATTGGAATTTGTCAGTTAGTCAATCAATCCACAAGCATCTATCAAGTACTGTCTATGTGATAGGAACTGTGCTAAGTGCTAGGGATAAAAAACAAAAACAAAAAACCATCACTACTTTCAAGGGGCAGACATTCTAAACATGCAAAAGACAATATATAAATATCTAGATACAAATGAGATCTGTACAGAGTACAGTGGAACCTTGTTCTATGCTAACTTAAGACATGCAAATTCAGGCATGATGGGCAATTTTTAAAAAGGCAGAAAAAGACATAAAATAAATTATTTAATTGAGCATCATGCCATTTTCCCAAGCTGTCATCTCACAGCAGTTCCCCCAATCATGCCCATTTTCATTGTGAGAAGTGTTAGTGCAAGTCATTACATTGTTCTGCACCAGACATTAGCTCCTCGTCATTCTTTGTCCAGAATCGTTGCTTGTAACAAGTTATGTTCCCAGTAGAGCAGTGCTTCACCTTTGTTTCATTAATGCCACTTAGTTATTAGTAATGGCCCAGGTACAAGAGTATTGCTGTGGGTAGCTCTAATAAGCCTAAGACAAGTTGTAAAGTAGCTATGTGTGTTGCTATAAGAAATACTTATTAAATAAAGGCGTTCACTATTATAAGCAATTTTCAACTCATGCAAAAGAGTCTTAGAACATCCTGTAAAATGAGGTTCTACCTGTCTGTAAAGGTATTATGAAAAGGGAAAGACTGGCCTGGGCTTGAGTTCTGATTCTGATCTTCCAGGGACCACAGACAAGTTATTTGAGCTTTCTGGGTCTCAGTGGGCTTCCCTGAAAATGAAAGAGTTGAAATAAACAATAAATAAGATTCTTTGCAGTTCTGTATTCTAGGATTCTGAGGAAAGTCGAGCTTCCAAGGGTTTAAATACCAAGGCTGAGCACAGGACCCTGTCCAGCACAGTCAGAGCTGGAGAAAAGGCAAGAGTAAGGAAGGCTCCATTCAGAACCTGGCTAGTCGGAGCTCTGATTATCTGGAGAGAGAAGTTGTGGAAATGAGGCAGTCGATCATAGAGTTTACCATTTTCCCAGGGACCCTGGCCTTAATGAGCATCGCTTCAGTTGGGACCTAGGTATGTGATGGAGGGAGGCTTTGTCTCCTCTCTTTTCAGAAGAGCCAGCGTCTCGCTGGCAAGGTTATGTGAAGAATCCAAGATTTGGCAATAAGACCCAAGCAGGTGTGGAAACAATTCAGCAAGGACTTGGAACCATTTGTTACTCATTGTTTACGTTTACTGTTCACGTACAAAATCTGTTTCTCCCGACACTGCCCCATGTTTATCAGAACACTGGAAATTATTGGCCGTTGCATGTGACTTTGAGACATCTGTTTTCCCTTTGCATGTTTCTCATTCTCTTTTCTCTCCCCACTCCCTTCTCATTGTCTATCACAATGCAATTTCCTAGAAATAAAACGATAGAGCCACAATGAAACGCAGAGTCCACTCAGTTGCAGAAGAAGAAAAAAAAAACTAAAAACCATTCTCTAGGCACACACCCCTTTATACTATAAAATATACATTGTCTAGGCTCTGGATCAAGAAGCCCCACAGCCCTCTATGGTCCTTTTCTTATAATCAAACAAAGGGCAGGATTGCTGGGTGCTGCTCTGAAGTATCCACATCCAGCTGAGTTAGTGCCTTCATGAAGCCAAGAATTTCAATGAATCAAAGTGAAGCCTCATAGATAGCTGATCTAATTATGTATGGGGTTATTGAATAATATACATGGATAAAAATGTGGTTATACTTATACAAAAAAGGGGTCTAAGATGATGTGCTTTCTACCTCACCATCACCTGCTGGATGCCCATCTTTGGTCAACTGAGGGAAAGAAAAACGAACACATAACTCTTGGGAATATAGTTAGCTCTATCTAGACATTGGTCAATCTTAATTCGTAGCTATTCAGAACCTCATGGTTTTATACTACGATAGGCACGAGGACCTGAATCTTACAAAGGTGCAAATATCAGAGCAAGCAGACTTCAATTACCTTTGAATATACCAATAATTATCTAAGTGTGCTCTGGGGATGCCTGGGGGGTTCCTGATACCCTTTCAAGGGCTCTAAAACCTCAAAATTATTCTTATAATATAATTTTCATTTCTAATATATTTCTGGTGCATAAAATTCACATAAACAAAAGCTCTTTGGAAGACCTGAGTAATTTTTAAGCATATAAAGGGGGTCCTAACATCAAAAAGGTTGACAACTACTGGAATACACTAATCAAGTTATATGTGGCTAAACATAGGGGTTGATAGAATTCCTTTGGAGTCAGAAGCCAAATTCATAGATATTCCTCAATCTTCCTCTGGTTGTTTCTATCTTCATGTGTCTCCTTCTTTGGATTCAGGGGGTTTTGCTAATCAGTATGAACCAGTGTGAGAGGTCAGCAAAAAAGTTTTCTTGAGCTCTTCCAAGGCAAGACCAAGAACTGGTTCGTTGTTTTTTTTTCTCCAGCTGCCCCCATATAAGGTATCCAGAAGAGCAAACCCAGAAGGGGCCCAAGAAATGTTTTCATTAGAGAAAAGACTCTGTAAGAGTTCTCCATGCTCCGTCTTGTTATTTATGATCTTGGGAGCCCCCTCATCTATAAAATTGGGATATTAATACTTGTACTAGCTATGAATTACTTCCATCTCTTCTGCTCCTTGTCATTCCATTCTTTTGTTCATATCATCCCTACTACCTGGAATGAAGTCCCTTTCTTCCTCCCCATCTCTTTGGATTAAAGTTCTCCCATTCCTACAAGGCCCAGCACAATTCTCACTGCTTGAAAGCAGTACTTGATGGTGTACTCACCTCGACCTCAGGTAAAAACTGATCTCTCTCTCTAGTCAAATTTCATATATCATTTTGTCTGGACAGCTCTTCAATTCTTCTCTCAGTCACCTTTTGTCATAGTTATTTATGCACATAGAATTAGAGGATTCAGAACTAGAAGAGGGGTTCTTAACCATTTTTGTACCATTGGCCCTTTGGCAGTTGGATGAAGCCTAAGGAAACTTCTTTGGACTAATGTGTGGTATTTGTTTATTTTTAATTTATAATTGACTATAGAGTTGGAAATTCTTGAACCCCTAAAACTACATTACCCAAAACTCCTTTCTGTATTACCCAGAATGCTTTTCCCTTCGTGCACATTTGCGTTGTCATGTTATTGTTTATAAGTTTGCTGTAACTCCTCTCTCTCTCTCTCTCTCTCTCTTTTCCAGTGGAAAGCTGGTGAGCTCTCTCAATTTCATTAGCCTTTTACTTTACCTTTGCTTCAAGTTAAATATTAATAAATATTATTATAATACTTGGAGTATTGAATATTAATTTTTAAATGTTACATGACAATGCAGACCTTGTAGCAAAGGCTAATAGTCCAAGCTGCTGGGAAGACCAAAGCTGATAGATTGTTTGAGTTCAGGAGTTCTGAGCCACTATCAGGCTAAAAGCTGCTCTGCCTTGATTTGGCACAAATGTGATGAGTTCTCAGGACCAGAGGGCCACACAGCTGCCTGAGAATGGGTGAATCAGCCCATGTCTAAAAAACCAAGCAGATTAAAGCTCCTGTGCCCAGTAGTATTGGGATCAGGCCCAAGAGTGGCTACTATATCTTAGCCCAGGAGTGGATCAAGAGAATCCATTCTCAAAAATAAATAACTGAAATAGAAAAGAAATGCTAAGTTTCAGTTTGAGATTATAAGGGATAAAGATGTAATTTTTTCCCCATCCAAGTTTGCAAATTCCTTGAAAATCTATCCACAAACCCCAAGAACCTCATATTAGGAAGTCCTTCTAACTCAACAACCTTAAAGACCACCTAGCCTCACCCTTTGGCTTCATCTATTAAGAAACAGAATCCCAGTGAATGACCCAATGATTCATTCAAGAGCAAAAGGGTACTAAATAGCAGAAATAGATTTTGAATCTGGGTCTTCTGAGTCTAGATCTTATGCTTTCTCCATCTATATAATTCAAGGGCCTTCCTGTAGCAGAGTGTGGTTGGATTTTGTAATCTCCCCATCTCTAGTATTTTTTTTTTGCCAAACCAGCAATGCAGCAGGCATTGAGAAGCATATCCAAATTATCAAAAATAAAATTTCGATGTATTTCTTTCCTGCCTTGGCATTTGCAGCATCACCTTGTCAAGTTTCTCCAAATCTATAAATACTTTTCCATGAAGGTTCCCCCTTTACTCCAGCTCATAGTGAAAGAACTTGGCCATCTGCTTTCAACTTTAGAGAATTTTCACTTATCTCCCCACTTTGTTTTATGGGAAGGGATTATGCCTGGATTTCCGCAGATGCAATTGGTTTCATTCCACTGCCTGTCAGTTTTTCCATATCTGGCCACATGTGCGAGTTGATAACCAAGGTTCAGACACCCCTACAGACTGATGAATAGTCTTGTCTGGTCGATGAACTTTAACTCCATGGTGTTACTTATTATCAAATGCATCTTTCACTTTCCCGGGAAAGGCTAAAGAAGTGATTGAGGAGGCTAGAGCCAAGTGTTGAGATCTGAGGTCCCAGGGCAGTTCTAGGTTTCACGTGAATGAAATTCAGCTCAATAAGCATTTATACCCTACCCATGAGAAAAGCACTGAGCTAGACTCTGAGAAAGGATGGCAACATGAATAAGAGAAGAGTGCCTGCCCTCAAGGAGTTTATAAACTAAGCCTGAGAGGGAAGATGTGGACAGAAACACTACCAAGGAGAATGTTATAGAAGTGGAAATTTTGTATTTTGAACTCCATCTCCCAGAATTTTTTTCTTGTTCCAAGATTCCTTTTCCCCTTTGTTCACTTTTGTGTTTGGAGGCTTTACCCAAAACATATATTCAAAGGTAATAAACACAAACATGAACAAAGGGAAAAAGGATTCTTGGGACAAGAAAAGAATTCTGGGAGATGGAGTCCAAAATACATAATTTCTTCTTATACAATGTGAAGATATCAAGGGACAAAACCAAAAATGAAGTAGAGTATCCAAGACAACTCCAAGGGACTCATGATGAAAAAAGCTATCCACCACCAAGGAAGGAATCTGAATGCAGATCACAGCATATTATTTTTCACTTTATCTTCTTCATGAGTTTTTTTTCTTATCTAAGTGAGTTGTATCTTCTTTCCAAAGATGATGAACATGGAAATATGTATGGCACAACAGCACTGTATAACCTAAATCATATTACCTGCAGTCTAAAAGAGGAGGCAAGAGTGAGAGGGAAGAAGAGAACCTGGATCACGAAATGTCAGAAAGTGATTATTAAAAATTGTAACATATTAAAAAGAAAAGGAATAAAACAAAGTTTATACCTATTGATTAGAGATGGATAAATAAATTGCTTTAAGAAACTAGAAATAGGATTAATTTAGAGAAGATTAGGAAGACTAATATGAGCTTTTATAGAGATGGTAGGGCATAATAGGGCATTGTTTATCTGTTTTTTCACTCTTACCTTCTGTCTTAGTACCAATTCTAAATGCAAGGGTCAGGCAAGTAAGGTAAAGTGGCTTGCCCAAATAGTAAATATCTGTGGTCACATTTGAACCCAGGTCCTCCTGACTCCAGAACTAGTGCTCTTTCCATTATTCCACCTAGCTGACCTCTAATATATTGTTTCTAGAGTCAAGAAGGCCTAGATTCAAATTCTCAGATAGTAGCTATGGAAGCCTAGGAAAGTCTCTTAACCTGTCTATGCCTCAGTTTCCACATCAATAAAATAAGGAAGTCATACTTGATTGCCTCTAAGATTCCTTCTAGAGACTTTCGGTCAAGATGGCGGTTTAGAAGCTGCGAAAGTTCAGACCTCAGAAACCCTTCCTTACCAATCGCATACTGAGAGCTCCTAGGACATCAAAATTCAAGCGGAACAACAGGACAAACCTGGGGAACCCTCCTCCCAGACCTGGATCAAAAGGTATGGCCCCCCAAAAGCCAAAACCCTAGATCATTCGGATCTAAGGGGCAGGCAGAAGGAAGGTCCCAGGACCCATCCCCCCAACCCAGAGTGCTGAGCCCACGGCAGCAGCGGGAACTTCAGGGTCGGCAAAAGGGCCCCAGGGCTGGCTATTTTGAAGGACTCACCTTGAAAGCAACCTGAGCCAATCTCCGGGATGCCCAACACAGACGGCAGGGAAACATAGAGAGAAAGGGGAAGCCTGCAGACCCCTGGTTGGGTCCTTCCAACTGAGTCTCAAGGGAGGTACCACCTTTAGGGCACCAGCTGAACCCAATCCCATCAGGAGCCCTCAGAGCTACTGAAAGGAGAGAAATCTTAGGGCCGGCAAAGGGGTTGCTCCAAAGAGCTTACCTTGAAAGCAACCTGGGCCAGTCTACAGGCTCTCAACACAGATTGTGGAGGAGGATGTTTTTTGGCTTTAGGGCTCATTCAGTACAAACAAGCTGAACCTAATCCCATCAGGAGCCCTCAGAGCCCAGGGAGGCCAGGACCCCTCCCCCCTTAGAAAGCAGAGTCTTCTGAAAGAACCAGCTGAATCTAATCCCATCAAAAGTCTCCAGAATGCAGGGAAGCCCAGGCTCCCCACCCATCCTCATTGACTGCTGGACTTTAAGCCAATCAAAAGCCTCCAGAGGACAGGGAAGCTCAAACCCCCAACAACCCTCCCCCAGAGACTACACCAAGAGATCTTCTGTTAAAGCTCCAAGAGGGGAGACTGATAGAAGTCCCCAAAAAAAAAACAAAGAAAATGAGAGGAACAAGAGCACAGACAAATACGGGGAGTAAAGAAGGGGTGAATTTGAGCAAACAACAGAAAAAGAAGAAAGAAACTACAATAGACAGCTACTACTCAGCAAATGGAACAGAGGGGGAGAGATCAGCAAACGACAAACCAGAAATCCCAGGAATTGGATACAGGCTGTGGAAGAACTCAAAACACAACTAAGAAAGGCTGAAGATAATTGGGAAAAGAACTTAAAAATTAAGATAAGTCATCTGGAAACAGAGGCACTTGAACTAAAACAAGAAAATAGTGTTTTGAAAGCCAAAATCAACCAGCTGGAAAATGAGGCAAAGGATATGAAAGATGAGGCAAAGGAGATGAAAGATGAGGTAAAGAGGATGAAAGACAATCTTCAAATAAAATCAGACCAGAAGGAAAAAGATGACCAAAAAGCCAGAGATGAAATCCAATCTTTAAGAACCAGAATACAAGAACTAGAATCAAGTGACCTCACAAGGCAGCAGGACACTATAAAACAAAACAAAAAGAATGAAAAAATTGAGGAAAATGTGAAGCATCTCATTCACAAAACAGACGATTTAGAAAATCGTTCAAGAAGAGACAATTTAAGAATAATTGGACTATCAGAAGACCACGACAAAAGAAAAAGCCTGGACATAATACTAGAGGCAACTATCCAGGAAAACTGTCCCGAGTTCCTAGAACAAGAGGGGAAAGTGGAGATTGAAAGAATCCAAAGATCACCCCCTGTATTTAATCCCCAACTGACAACACCAAGAAATGTTATAGCCAAATTCAAAAACAATCAGATGAAAGAAAAGATATTACAAGCTGCCAAGAAGAAGCCATTCAGATACCATGGAAACATGGTGAGGTTAACACAGGATCTGGCTGCATCCACACTGAAGGACCAAAAGGCATGGAATACAATATTCCGGAAAGCAGGGGAACTAGGTCTACAACCAGGAATAAAATACCCATCAAAACTGACTATATTCTTACAGGGGAAAGTATGGTCATTCAACACAACAGAAGAGTGCCAAGCATTCATAAATAAAAGACCAGACCTGAACAGAAAAGTTGATGTCCAACCACAGAACTCAAGAGAATCATCAAAAGGTAATTAAAAAAGAGGGAGAAAAAAACAAACAAAACAACAACAAAAATTTTATAAGAGACTCAATAAGTTAAAATGATATGTATCCCTATAAGAAAAGAGGTCATTGGTAACTCTTAAAAACTGTTGCTATCACCTGAGTAGCTAGAAGAATTACACTCAGAGGGAACAGTGACAAACTGTATTGGATGAAAGGACAAGACATAAATAGTTATATAGATATATGCATACATAAATACATACATGTGTATGTATGTATGTATGTATATATATATACATGACTAGAGCTAAAAAATAAAAGAGATTATGACTAAAAGAAATGGGAAAAGAAACAAATGGGGGTAAATTTATATCTCACAAAGAATCTCATGGCGGGAGGGGGGAGAACATTGATACACTGGAAGGGTAAAGAGGTTGGAGACAGGAAATACTCAACTCCTACGTACTTTGAAACTGACCCAAAGAGGGAAGAACAACCCAATCCATTGGGGAAGAGAATAGATCTGCACCCCATAGGGGAGTAGAAGGGTAAAAAACGGACTGGTGGGGAGGGAAGCAGTACAAAGGAGGGAGAGGGTAGGGGGGAATTTTAAAAAGACTACAGGGGAAAATAAGGGAGGGGGATAGAAAGGGAAGTAAAATAAGGGAGGGAAGGGGGGGGCTGACTATAAACAAACATTGGTATAGAAGGAAATAGTGAAAGAAGAAAAGGCAGGACCAGGAGTAGAAATCAAAATGCTGGGAAATACACAGCTAGTAATCACAACTCTGAATGTGAATGGAATGAACTCACCCATAAAAAAAATCTAGTTAAAAGAGATAGGGAAGGTAATTACATCCTGATAAAAGGCAGTATAGACAACGAGGAAATATCTGTACTCAATATGTATGCACCAAATGGCAGAGCATCCAAATTTTTAAAGGAGAAACTAGAGAAGCTCAAGGATGAAATAGATAGAAAAACTATACTAGTGGGAGATCTGAACCTTCCCCTATCCAAACTAGATAAATCAAATAAAAAAATAAATAAGAAAGAGGTGAGAGAAGCAAATGAAATCTTAGAAAAATTAGAGTTAGTAGACATATAGAGAAAAATAAATAGGGACAAAAAGAAATACACCTTCTTTTCAGCAGTACATGGTACATTCACAAAAATTGACCATGTACTAGGGCACAAAATCATTGCAAACAAGTGCAAAAGGGCAGAAATAATAAATGCAACCTTCTCAGACCACAGTGCAATAAAAATAATAATTAGTAAGGGTACATGGATAAATAAAAAATTAATTGGAAATTAAACAATATGATTTCTCCAAAACCAGCTAGTTAGAGAACAAATCTTAGAAACAATTAATAACTTCATTGAAGAAAGTGACAATGGTGAGACATCCTTTCAAAACCTATGGGATGCAGCCAAAGCAGTATTCAGGGGGGAATTTATATCCTTGAGTTCATATATAAACAAATTAAGAAGGGCAGAGGTCAATGAATTGGGCATGCAAATTAAAAAACTAGAAAGTGAACAAATTAAAAATCCTCAGATGAAGACTAAATTAGAGACCCTAAAAATGAAAGGAGAAATTAATAAAATTGAAAGTCAAAGAACTATTGATTTAATAAATAAGACTAGAAGCTGGTACTTTGAAAAAACAAATAAAATTGACAAAGTTCTAGTCAGTCTAATTAAAAAAAGGAAAGAAAAAAACCAAATTGACAGTATCCAAGATGAAAAGGGAGACCTCACCTCTAATGAAGAGGAAATTAAGGCAATCATTAAAAACTACTATGCCCAATTATATGGCAATCTAAGTGATATGGATGAATACTTACAAAAATATAAATTGCCTAGACTAAAAGAAGAAATAAATTACCTAAACAATCCCATATCAGAAAAAGAAATTGAACAAACCATCAAAGAACTCCCTAAGAAAAAATCCCCAGATCCAGACGGATTCACAAATGAATTCTATCAAACATTCAAAGAACAGGTAACCCCAATACTATACAAACTATTTGACAGAATAAGCCAAGAAGGGATTCTACCAAATTTTTTTTACAACACAAACATGGTACTGATCCCAAAGCCAGGCAGATTAAAAACAGAGAAAGAAAACTATAGGCCAATCTCCCTAATGAATATAGATGCAAAAATCTTAAATAGGATACTAGTAAAAAGACTCCAGCAAGTCATCACAAGGGTTATTCACTACGATCAGGTAGGATTCATTCCAGGAATGCAAGGATGGTTCAATATTAGGAAAACCATCCACATAATTGACCATATAAACAAGCAAACCAACAAAAATCACATGATTATTTCAATAGATGCAGAAAAAGCCTTTGACAAAATACAACATCCATACCTATTGAAAACACTAGAAAGTATAGGAATAGAAGGGCCTTTCCTAAAAATAATAAACAGTATATACCTAAAACCATCACCAAACATCATCTGCAATGGGGAAAAACTCAAAGCCTTCCCAATAAGATCAGGAATCAAACAAGGATGCCCATTATCACCTTTATTATTTAATATTATACTAGAAACACCAAAAGTAGCAATTAGAGAAGAAAAAGAAATTGAAGGCATTAAAATTGGCAATGAGGAGACCAAGCTGTCACTCTTTGTGGATGATATGATGATTTACTTAAAGAATCCCAGGGAATCAACCAAAAAGCTAATCAAAATAATCAACAACTTTAGCAAGTTGCAGGATACAAAATAAACCCACATAAGTCATCAGCATTTCTATATATCTTCAACCCAGTTCAGCAGCAAGAATTAGAAAGAGAAATTGCATTTAAAGTCACCTGAGACAATATAAAATACTTAGGAATCTATCTGCCGAGACAAACACAGGAACTATATGAACACAACTACAAAATACTCTCCACACAATTAAAACTAGATCTAAACAATTGGAAAAACATTGATTGCTCATGGGTGGGACGAGCTAACATAATAAAAATGACCATCCTACCCAAACTTATCTATCTATTTAGTGCCATACCCATTGAACTACCAAAAAACTATTTTCCTGAATTAAAGAAAACCATAACAAAGTTCATTTGGAAAATAAAGGATCAAGGATATCCAGGGAAATAATGAAAAAAAAAAAAAACAAAGGAAGGAGGCCTTGCAGTCTCAGATCTCAAACTATATTACAAAGCAGCGGTCATCAAAACAATTTGGTACTGGCTAAGAGACAGAAAGGAGGATCAGTGGAATAGACTTGGGGTAAATGATCTCAGTAAGACAGTCTTTGACAAACCCAAAGACCCCAGCTTTGGGGACAAAAATCCAGTATTTGATAAAAACTGCTGGGAAAATTGGACCTTTGATCCAGCCATAGCACTGCTGGGTTTGTACTCCAAAGAGATAATAAGGAAAAAGATTTGTGCAAGAATATTCATAGCTGCACTCTTTGTGTTAGCCAAAAATTGGAAAATGAGGGGATGCCCTCCAATTGGATAATGGCTGAACAAATTGTGGTATATGTTGGTGATGGAATACTATTGTGCTAAAAGGAATAATAAAGTGGAGGAATTCCATGGAGACTGGAACAACCTCCAGGAAGTGATGCAGAGTGAGAGGAGCAGAACCCGAACATTGTACACAAAGACTGACACACTGTAGTACAAAGAGAACGTAACGGACTTCTCCAGTAATGGCTTTACAATGTCCCTGAACAACCTGCATCGATCTACGAGGAAAAAAAAAAAACTGCTTGACTACAGAGGTTGAGGGGACATGATCGAGGAGAGACGCTAAAAGAGTGCCCTAATGCAAATACCAACAACAAGGAAATGGGTTCAGAGCAAGGACACATGTGATACCCAGACGAATCGTGCATTGGCTAGGGAAGGGGGGGAATGGGGGGAAGAAAAGAAAATGATCTGTTTCCAATGAACAATGTATGAAAATGACCAAATAAAATAATGTTTAAAAAAAAGATTCCTTCTAATGCTATATTTATGATCTTATGAATTATCATGTAGTAAAGTAAGCAGAACCAGGAAAATATGGCAAAGACTACAACAATATAATGATGTAAATATTAAGGAAAAACAAGAAAATGAACCCTTAATATGACTAAATTTGCCTCTAAAGAAGAGTATTTTCTCCCCTCTCTTTGCAGAGGTAGAAGACTAAGGAAATAGAATACTGCATATACTGTCAGACTTAGTTGGATGATTAGTGTGGTGGTTGGTTATGCCAAACTAGTTTTTTCTCATTTTTTAAACCTTTATTATGAAGCAAATTTGGGGGGTGGGGAGACAGGAGAAGACAGAAGAGGAATGGAAGGGATCAGAGGGAAGAGAAAAAGAGAATAATCTTTGGGAGCTACCTGAGAATTAAAAGAGTTCCCAGGCATGAGAAATGATGCCATTTAGTTCTTATTTATATCTCTCAAGAAAGTATCTTAGCATATGTCTGGATTACTGAAAATAAGGAAATAGGCTTATGAGAAAGTGTTCTTTAAGAAACATAATGAGAAAATCCCATACTAATCACTTTGTATGTTTAAGGTGAACCTGCTTGTTGATGTCCCCTTTGGGCAATTCCATATGGAGAAGAAGGTGATGTCTGATTTAATAATACAGAATGGCAGATTGATCTGTCATGGCCACATGCTATCAGCTGAATGACTGGCCTTGGACAGTTAAATCAGCTAGTGATAGATGCGTCTTTCTGTTACCTGATATGGTCAGCAACTTGTTACAATGATGTCTTCTTCAACTCTTCAAAATATCCAAAATTCTTCAAATACCCATAGATTCACCTAGGTGAGGCTCCCTTAACTGACATAGATCATGAACCATCATCATGAATTTCACCAAAGTATGACCAACTTTTTGGTAACAAACATCCCTGGCTTTAGACTCTCCAGGCCCACGTTCATAACTTTTTCAGTTTGGTTGGACGTGACCAGAGTATTTATTCAGTCAGCATCAACTTCAAGGACCCCAAGGATAGTGTAGAGAAAGGCTTCTACACCATAAGAGTAGAATTGTAATGGAAACCATGGTGATTCCAACAACATTGAATCAAATTGATGCTATTATGAGAAGAAATAATTCTTTACAAATATTTGTTTTTGAGGAGAAAAATACAGTGGCATCTCATTTATCCAGAAATTATTTAATAGCTTCACCAATTTGAAATACAGTAAGTTTTTTTTTTCAGAACACAAAATTCTTCAAATAAAGTTCCCTTAATGGACATGGACCATGACTTAGTGAACCATCTTGGTGAATTTCATAGCCAAAGAGTGACCTGGGCAGTAAAAAATAGATCTCACATTTCCCATATACTATACTGGATGTAACCATCCATGTTCTTCACTCAAAGCCCGTTTACTCTTTTTAACACATTTCTAAAAGTCTTGTTGATCTACTTTCCCAGTCCACCAAATTTTAGAAGGAACACATTATGAAGAATAATATGGGTTTGCTATAAAATCTCTGCATTTAACACTGGCAGGAAATGGCATCTGATAGCTGCTAGAAGCAACAATTATGTTTATAATAATGCTACTGAATCATCAAGAAAATATTAAATTATCTTCTGTCTATTCTGTAGAAGGATATACAGGAATGTGTGGAACATTTTTTGAAAGATTTCCATTCAAAAAATATTTTTGTTTTGCTTTCTTTTTGTGTTTTGCTATAGGAATCTGGATCAATTATCTGGAAAATTCACTTTTGTGGAATTCTTCAATGATGCTGAATAAATGTTATATTATTGTACTTTGCAATAAAGTCTTAGTCAACTGTATGGTTATGGAAGAAGTTTTCCTAAGTGTTCTTGTTAATTGCCACAAATCAAAATGCCATTTTGTCTCAAGCTTTGTTCAAAACCTTTAAAAGCACTTGTTCCCTGCCTTACTAAGTAGAGCAATAAGCATAATGATGTTTCTTTGCTAGTTGAAGAACTTTCAATGACTTGGGAATTAAAGGATCATAAAAGCATAATGGATTTAGGGCTAAAAGGAACCTTCAGGGCTGAGTCCATTGCCCTCATTTTATATCTGAGGAGGCTAAAGACTACCTGATAAATGTTTAAACATTGGTAAATATTTAACATCTCTCAAGAGAAAAAAATATGTGCAACACATTTTTAATTTTAATCTGAATTATTAACATTTTCTCCATCATTTTCTTAAGTCCAAACAAATCAACAAACAATGACTCAAACCCTGATTTGTATAGCATGTGCCAATTTCTGAAGTGGAATTGCTCACATGGAAAATTTAACAAATGACTTTTGCTAGCTAGTTCAAGCAGGCTCCAGTCTACCCGTGTAAAGAGAGTCAGTGTGGTATAATGGACAGACAACTAACCTCAGAATCAGGAAGACCTAAGTTCAAGTTATAACTCTAATTCATTCCATGTGTGTGACCTTGAGTAAGCCATTTAAACTGATAGTCACTAGTAATAAAGGGGGTAGGGGAAAACCCTAAAAAACACAGCAATCTAAATATGCTTAACACAGTTTTTTTCCACATTTTATTTAGCTATCCCTGGACTTATCACTCTCTGTGTTCCAAAAAGTACTGATCTGTATTGGTAGAAAGAATTCCCTCATTAAGGATTCCCTTTAACAATAACATGGTACTGTATGGTGAAGGAATAGGGTGAATGGCATCATCCACATTTTAAGTAGGGATATGAGGTAAAGCCACAGAAAGCAGACTTTTTGGCATTTAAAATTAATATTTATTTATACATTAATTCTAAGGACTAGAAAAAAAAAGAAAAGAAAAACATCAGAAGGAAAGGAAAATAGTCTATGATGCAGAGTCTTTTACAAAAGAGAGAAGAGACAGGTTATGAGGAAGGGAAAACAAACACACATACACACAGGATGTAGGCAATGAAGCCTGGACTCTCAGGGTCAGGATTTTTGGCTAGATATCTGTATGAGAGTGTCACAAAGACATGAAGCAGGGACACCTAGTGACTCAGTAGATAGAATGCCAGGCCCGGAGATGGGAAGTCCTGGGTTCAAATTCTGGGATTTAGCAGAGATGTCTCCAGCTTTTCAGATAAAACACTGTTCACCATCCTGTTGCTTCTGGACAGAGTTGACTTCTCAGTGGGAAGAGAAACTGGTCCAAGTAAATCTTCAATGCACAGACAAGGATGTAGCTGCAGATATATCGATAGCCTTAGGAATCTTCTTGAATAATCTATTTGTGTGCTCCATGGGTCCTCTGCCCTAGAAAAGCAGCCAAGGGACCCTCCATCATATGTCTACATCCCTTCACCTTCTGGGCATTTTTATAACCATGGCTATACTTGGTACATGATCCAGACAAAGCAGTCAGTTCACTAGAAAGGCAAGTTCATGATGGTACTGAAATTCTAATATCACCAGGGCTATATTATCTGTAAAGTGTTGATCTGGAACTCTCCACCATCCTCCAAGGAATATGTTTAGAAGTTGAGATATTCTAGATCCCAGACAAAAAGATCTAATTCCAGCCCCAACACTGCTATTAGCAAAGTGATCTGGGCTATGCCCCTTGCTCTCTTTGGCCTCAATTTCTTTGTCCATATATCAAAGACCTTGGATTATATTAATGCAAGGTCTTTTCAAGTTCTAACATATTGTATGATTTTTTAATAAATTGAGAAAAAAGGATAGTGGACTCAGTATACTCCCCAAAAATTATTCTGTAGTTGGGAGGAAGGAAGATGGGGGAGTTAAGTGGGGGAATAAGGAAGAGGCAAGAAGGACTAACAAATCCCTAATAAGAGCTGGGGGAGGGGAACTATTGGTTAATTGAGGGCTCTGATTAGTTAGGTCACAATAAATTGAGGTCTTACCATGATAAGCTTCATTCTGGGAGGTCCATATTTCCTACAAAGAATTTCACAGCATGGCTCTATTTCTCATCAGAATCACCATTTTCCAATTTTATTTAAATAGATCTGTAATGTGACAGCCTGGATTCCTTTCAAAGTTTCTCTCTACATAGATAAAATGTTGCCCCAAGCATTGGGATCTTTTCCAAATCCACATGCTTACTTTTTAATAAAGATTACCTGATTCCAATGTCCCTTTCTGAAACCTTGTATCACATCTTATCCTTCATTATGTGGCTTTTCTTGCTGTTTCATTTGGAAATGGCACTGTGCTTTGGGGTTTCCATTGGCTGACCTATATAGCTTCCTCACTTTGGAAAAGTTTGGTTAGGTGAATCAATTTATATAGTCTCTTCTGAGATGCCGGCTCTCAGTGACAAGCAGAAAATTGAAATTTGCAAGCCATTAGCTGTTAAGATGGTACATGGAACTTGTCTTTTAAAAATTCCCATGGCCAGATTAGGAATTCTTGAGGAAAGACAAGGACTGTGTATATAGTCTCTTATTTGTGTGTTTTTAATGTGTTCATCTCTTTTGACATTTTGGTATTTTCAAATCCATGGTAAACTTAAATAACCAGAACCATGTCATTGTGTATGAAAGATACAAGATCATATACATTGTACGTTGTCTGTATATGAACTGTGAGTGGAAGGGAATAAAGCTGTGAACAATGGGCCAAGAGAAAAGCTATAACTTTAATCCAAATAACAGACTTTACTAAGGACAATTGTGCTTGGATACTGATGTAACAATTAAAAATTCCAAGAGACTAGGCTCCAGATAAGAAAATTAATTTATTGATTAGACTAGACTAGAAATAACCAATAAATTAATTCATCAATGATCTCTCTTGGTGATCAAAGATAAAGACATTCAGCATCTTGAATCATTAAATACATTTTAGGAAACTCATTCTTCAGTCCTTCCTTACAACATTTCTAACTGGTGAATACCTAATGAGGAAGAGGACTAGATTGTTACAGTCCCTCCCTGATTCCTCCATGGTGGTGGCAGCAGTCATGCCTGGTCATAATATTCTGATAGCCTTTGTTGATCTAGATGAGAAAATCCAGTTGAGATTATTTAAGTTTTGACCTCCATTGCTCGTTTCAATAGGGGAATCCAAGGACACTGTCCTGCTGCCCAAAGACATATTTGGTTTGAGTCAGGTCTTGTTTACCAAACAAGATGGATCTCATAATCTCTATCTGAGGCAGTGAATATATGAGGATGTTGGGACAAAGGAATGAGGGAAAAAACTTGAAAGACAGGGCAAGCTTCATTCAGAAAATTTTACAGAGCATTACTTGGAAATAAAAATATACAACATTAGAAATAAATGACCAAACAAGTTGTCACATATGATTATGATGGAATGCTACTGCAAAGAGATGGTGAACAGGTTAATTTTTTTTAAAAATGGAAAGATCTACATGACATCATAAATACTGAAATGAACAGAACCAAGAGAACATTATCTACAGCAATGAAAATATTGTTCGAAGAATAACTTGTTTATGTCCACTTTCAAAGAAAAAAACTGATAAATCAAAACAAGTAAGGCATCACTTGATATAGGCATATATATTTTCATCAAATGACACCTTCTCTAAGAGAGAGAGAGAGAGAAGAAAGGAGTTAACTGGGTATTTTAATGTAATAAATCAATAAATAATTTTTAGAAAAAGAAATAAACCTTCTCACTGCCTAATTGACCTCATTGCTCCCCAAGTTTGGGACTTGAGCAGCAAGTTTTCCACTGTGAGTATCAATGCCTTACCAGTGCCACCAATGTGCCCCTCTAGCCAAAGAGTCTGGACATACATGAAACAGGACTACAACTTGTGAAGTACTGAATAAAGTGAGCTATTATGAGTGAACAATAATCATGGCTTGAAATTTTAAAAATACTTTCATATGTATTATTACCTTATCCAATCTTCACAATAAGCCTGTGATTCAGATAAAGATGATTCCTATTTGACAGAAGAGGAATTCACAGAGAATGGAAATGATGGCCCAGGGCAAACAACTTTTTAATGGCAGAGCTAGGACTTGAACTCAGTCCATCTGACCCCAGCTCCAATGTTCCTTTCACTTCATCATTCTATAAGCATTGTTATATTAAACTTATCTTGAGAGACTGATTTTCAGGTAAGAATATGTCTATTGATTATAACAGTTTTATTGATAAGGCCAGCATCATAACCAATAAAGCGGCATAGGTCTCCATGGCTCTCTTGCTACCAGGGAAAAACTCAAGCTGAGTTAGGCAGTCCAATAGATAGATTTTTAGGAGATATTATTAAATCTCTTCCTTGACCATCCCAAGACATCTTTAGTTGGTGATACCTAATGAAAAGGTGCTCCATCAGTCTATCTACTCTACTCCATCCCGGCAGATAGATAGGTCACATAGGCTAGAGAAAGACCTTTCTCTCCTTCATCTGTTAGTCAAATTCCATTTTAAAAGGAAGCCATTTCTTGGGATTCCCAAGGACAAAGAAAATGCAAAAGGCAACAAACTAGAAGTATCTCTGACCTAGATCCAAGATAATAGGAATATACAGAAATTCTCCCTAATATATGGGAGTTGATAAAACATATGAAAAATAAATTCTCACAGCATTCAACAAGTATTTTTTGAATAAATGAATGAAGGAGCTAGTGGGTAAGTACAAGAGTTCTAAGAGAGATCAGAGCCGAACTGGCACAAACCAAAGGCTTCAAGGGGAGTCCATAAGCTCTGAGGATAGAGTCACAATAAGTTTCCACCATTTATTTTACACAGATGTCCACATGAGAGTGTCACAAATGCATAGAGCAGGCTCAGTGGATAGAACACCTGCTTTATTGCCTGCCCTCCCAGAACTTCATCCCTATTCCCTTATTCTCCAAACACACCATCTGAAATAATCACTGAGCCACAATAAACTCACCAGTCCTCAGCAAACTTAACTGTAATATAAAGGGATGGGAAGAGGTCTCTTCAGGCCCCTTTAGCTTTAAATCCCATAATTCTAGCTTGAATAAATGTAATGAATTCTATCTTCTGATCATAGAAACTGCCATGATATGCTCTCAATTCAGGAACATGAGTTCAAATTCCAACTCGGGTTAACTAGGTCACCCTCTAACCAAGAAATAATGACTAGAAACATATTTACCAGCTCTGAACCATGGGCAGCAGTCACTTAATCAGCCTGTTTCCTAGACTGTAAAATTGGAACACCTGTAGTACCTACCTCCCAAGATTGCTACTGGGTTCAAATGAATTCAGGTATATAAAACTCTCTATAAACAAGTTTTTGTTTCTCTTTTCTTATCTGAGCATTGAGTGCTAATTTCTCATCATATATATTCCACATCCCAAATCTTAGACTTTCAATAGGAGACACAAGAAACAGAAATCAAGGCAATAGATTCATTTCAGGTGAAAGATAAAAAAAGATATCAACCATTCTTGAGGCTTACTGTTTCTTTGATAACCTTCCATTTTAGTCAGAAGACCTGATTATAGAGCCTCTCTCTTGAACAGTTCTCTTGTTTTCAATCCTTCTAAAAATAGGAAGGCAGTTGGTACCTTGAGTTTTCATTCCTGAAGAACTCTTACAAACCTATTTTCAAGTTGTTATGAAGGCTAATGCAGATGGCAGCTCTGGGAATCCAGCTGTTGCTTCTCAGACACACAAAAATCTCTACAAACCTCCCAGTGTGCTAAATTACCACCTTCATCCTCTTCGGTTAACCTCAAACTGGGTCACCCCTTAATCAAGAAAAAATTAATGACTAGAAACATATTTTGCTTTTCCTCTTAATTAAAGTAATCTCATCCTGGTGCTAACACTCATTCTGACCTATGCAAATGGCAAGGCTGAAGCTTTCTTCAGAAAAATTGACAGCCAATGGAAATTAACCAATAAAGTTGATGCCTGGTTAAATGCCAACTCAGGTGGTCTTCCTGCTTCCACACAATCTACAAAACAGCTTCTTTCTCTTGCAATTAGAGAAAACACAGACCTGCTTTGCTTCCATTGTCAAAGACAAAAACAAAGTGGCACGGATTTTTACTGTAAATTGATTCAAGATTAGTGTTTCTCTTTTCTCTAGATTTTGAGAAAGTGACAGATGACTCCTAATCAACAAAATCAAGTGACTGACCAAGTTCCCCTATTTGGGAGTTGGGAGGGAGGTATTGTTTGTTAGTTTGTTTGGGTTTTTTGGAGGGGGTAGATTGGTGTCATGAATCCCTGTAGCAATCTGGTGAAGTATATGGGTCTCTTCTCAGAACTATGTTTTAAAATAATTAAAATAAATGCCCAATTCCCAATCCAAGTTCCTAGACCCCCTAAAATCTAGCTGTGGACACACAGCCTCCAGACTGAGAGTATTTGTTCTGCAGGATTTAAGTTTCTGGGTTGGTCTTAGCTAGGATTTCCATGGAGGTGAAATAAACATGGTCACTTGTATATATGAAAAACCCACCACATGGAACGCCCATCAGAGACAGGAGTCAAAGGGATAGAAAGACTGCCTTTCTCCCTTGGTACTGGAACTGAAGTCACTTTTTTTTCCAGTATTCAATTCATGATCCAAAACAAAACTTTTGATATGTGATCTCTGTAGGCTATAAATATGCCTTTTTGTTGTTCAGTCATTTCAGTCATGTCCAACACTTCATGCTCCATTTGAGGTTTTCTTGGCAGAGATATTGAGTAGTTTGCCATTCCTTTATCCAGCTCATTTTGCAGGGGAGGAAACTCAGGCAAACAGGGTTGAATGACTTGCCCAGGATCACACAGCTGGTAACTGTCTGAAGCCATTTTTTAACTCAGGTCTTTCTGACTCCTGTGCCAAAGCTCTACTCATTGTGCCACCAGCTGCCTCTCAAATGTGCTCAGAGGGATTATTTGGAATGTAGTTGTGCATTTTTCAGGCACAAGACTTGCAAAAAGTTGCTAAGGAATCTCTATTAGCTATAACCATCTGACAATTCTTTGCCTGTTTATTCATTTGGATAAAAGAGGCTATACTGGAGAAGCTGAACCTCAAGACATATTGCTCTGTGTGTGGGTGTTAGAGAAACAGACATACAGAGAACTATTCAGACAGAGAAAGAGACAGAGGCAGAGAGTCAGAAAAAGAAAGAAAATGACAGAGAAAGAGAACGGAGACAGAGACAGAACATGGCAGAGACAGAGAGACCCCCAAAGAGAGCAAAATTCTACTTACTGAGGATCTGTCATTTTGTGTTTATCTATAGCCAAGGAAGAGGAATGATAGAGGGACCAGAACTGGAAAGCCAGTGGAAAGTCACCAGCTTCAGACCCCAGTAGTGAACCTATGTTGGTGTCAGTATTTCTTAATCTTCCTCAGTTACCATCTTGAAAACCACACCCAGGAAGCGAGCATTGCTCCACTTAATAAAAACATACATCTGTAGAGTGTTTTGCACTTCATGGCATCTTACAATAAGTTCTCCTTTGATCTTCACAACAACCCACAAGTATTATCTTCCCCACTTAACAGATTAAAAAAAAAACGGAGACTCAGGAAGATTAGATGACTTGCCCAAGGTGATAAAAGTAATTATAAACCCAAATCTTTTGGCAATTTAATGTAGTGGAACAAGCCCTGGGTTTGGAATCGGAAGGCCTGAGTTTGAATTTTGGAGGTCCTGGATAAGTCATTTACCCTCTCTGAGTACAGATTTTGTTTTCTTAGAAATGTGATTTGAGTGATGATATAATAATAATAATATAATATATGCAAAACTCAGTGAAATTGCTTGTAAACTCTGGGAGGGGGGGAGAGAAGAGATAAGGGAGAAAACAAGAATCATGAAATCATGGGGAAATTTTAAAAATAAAAATGTCAAATACTGTTATATGAAAAATGAGATTTGGTAAGATACTCTTTAAGGTTTCAGTATTTGTCAGGTCCATTTTTTAAGGAACCCAGATAAAACCACACTTGTCTTTAAAAAAAACTATAAGGTTTTTTGATAGCATAGAAAATCATTAATGTAAGAAGTTACTAGAAGATAGATATAGATATACACACAAATATGTGGTTTCACTGACTTCCTTCAAGTCACAACTAAAATCCCTCTTACAGCAAGAAGCCTGCCTGATTCCCCTTAATGCTAGTGCAAGCCCGCTATTGCTTATCTCCAATTTATCATATATTTATCTTATTTGTACATAGTTGTTCTCAGCCTCCCCATTAGACTATGCTCTTCTCCGCTGAGAGCAGGGACTTTCTTTTGCTTTTCTTTGTATTCCTAGAACTTAGCACAGTGTCTGAACACAACAGATTCTTAGTAAATGCCAACTGACTCCTTGATCTACTGAGTCACCACTACTCACTACCATCCTCTGTTCCAATCTTTGTAAGATAGCCTATGCTCATTGCTCTAAGACCTTAGGATAAATTGTCATGTGTGCGAAAGAGACAGAAATACAAATGGAGGAGAGACACGCAAAGAAAGGAGAAAAAGGGGAAGGGGAGGAGAGTACATACATATCTGAAGCATCTCAAATCATTTGCTCTATCCAGACCACAGACCAACTCCCTTTTAGGAGCTGATACGATTTGTAGACAAAGGAGGCTGAAATCCTTTAACAAATGCACCAAGCTATGATAAGCAGACTCTCAGGTACCTTTGAAAGCACCAGTGTTGTGTGGGTCAGAGAGAGAAAAACACAAGGATACTTTGGTGTCAGGGTCTATACTCATAAATATTCATCAGGTTCAGAAGCTAAAGCTAGATCTTCCCACATGCCCTCCCCATCCTCCCTTTGAAAGCAACGAGATCAGTCTAGCAGCCTGCATCAGTAGCTTCCAATTTAAACATCCCATGATTCCCCATGACTCCAAACTGACCACTCTATCCATGTGCCACAACTGTCATCTATTCATGATGCATGATATAAAATAGAAAGCAGGCTGGGGACTTGAGTGCATCATCCCTGTCTAGAGACTTTCTTCATATCCTTCAAACCAAGCTAAAGCATGGGAGTCAGGAACTGAGATCAGGTGGGATGATGAGGCATTCGATGAAGTCAGGTGGAACAAGGATCAAAGTAGGCTAGCAGCACAAATAGGAGTGAAGGTCTGTGGGGCAAAGGTTTCAAGTCAGTGGCTGACACAGCCAGGATGGATAAATTTCAAGGTAGTTAGAGAACAATAGGTGAAGCACATAGGCAGAGGAATAGGGACCATTGGGTCAGAGAGGACAGACTGGAGCAGTAGAGGATTGGGGGAGAGAGGAGTTGCTTTTTTTAACTCATCTTTTTAAAATCCAGTCATTCAATTGGCTCCATCCTCTAAACAAATCCCTAGTTGTTAAAGAAAAAATCCAGTTATATCGAACTTAGACTATCTGTGGCCAGGGAGTAACTCATTCCTTCCATTTCTCCCTCCCACCCAAACTAACCCTAGGAACTCTTGGTATCTATGTATGATGAGATGAGAGCACCTACCTCCCAAGACTGTTGTGAGGATCAAATGAGATAATAATTGTGAAGTGCCTAGCACAGTGTCTGGCATGTGGCAAGTACTAGGTAAATATTAGCAAGGAGGAAGAGGAAGAGGATAAGACTATATTTCAGGTCAGACTTGAGGTGCTATAAAGAATCCACTTTCTCAGGGGAATCTTGCCATTTAATCCAAAGAACCTTGCCCTCTTCTTCACAAGGTAATTTTCCCACTGGGATCTCTAGCTCTCCCAGGTGAGGAGTTCGAGTTTGCCTTGAAGATGGATACTCTGACAGGTTACATAGATCTCCAGCTCTGCTCTTAAGTAGGAGTGACCTCAGGGAAGTTACTGAACTTCTTGACTTCCTTAGTCTCCTAATGACAACGTCATAGGATTTTAGAATTGGAAAAGCCATTAGAGTTCAATCTAGTCCAACTCTCTCATTTTATATAAGAAGAAACTGGGTCCCATGGAAGCCTCAGTCATATAGTGGCAGAATCAGAACAAAAACCACATTCTCTAATCTCAAATTCAGCATTTTTCCAGCATATATTGGGAGGAAGGGTGGGGCTTAGAAGGGGTAGCGGTAGATGGGGGTTGTAGGTGGGAGTAGAGAAAGGATGGGGGTAGATAGATTTGTTTGTATTTTTTAACCAGACTGGTAGTTTCAACATGGAGGGAACTCCCAGCCCAGAAACTTCCTCTACCAAAGATAAATTATAATCTTACAGAGCTGCTTTGGGGCACAATGACCCACCCAGGATTACACAGTCACAACATGTCAGCTTGGTGCTTGAACCAAGATCTTCCTAACTTGGAGTTCAGGAGTCAATCTGCCAAACTACACTGCATCTATAATATATGTGAAATGGCTTTCAAAGTGCTTTGCAAACTGAAATTCAAGGTACTAAGGTCGTTTTTCATGACCAATCTGACCTGAGTCTTGAATTTTTAATCATCTAGAACTTTGCTCTGATACTACTGTAGCACAAGCTTTGACACTGTGTTTTATCCAAGAGGAGGTTGTACAAGAGGGACATCAAGGTAACTCTCAGAGCAGAGTTCATGGCACTAATCCCCAAAGATGGCATTGCAGTAAGGTTCCAGTGTACACACACTAACCATTCTGAGGACATCATCGTGCTCTTGGGTTGCTTTTGAAAATGGCACAATAAGTCAAGAGGTTACTGTTACATCTGCACAAGAAACTATATCAGGGGTAGCTAGATAGCTCAATGAATTGAGATTCAGACTTGGAAATGAGAGGTCCTGGGTTCAAATCTGGCCTCAGACACTTCCTAACTATATGACCCTGGACAAGTCACTTAACCCTCATTGCCTAGCCCTTACTATTCTTCTGCCTTGGAACCAATACAAAGTATTGATTCTAAGACAGAAGGTAAGCTTTCTAAAAAACACAGAGAAAATCTCAATTAGTGGAATATAATTCTTTCTTCATGGGAGTCTAGTCCCACTCAATGCAAGGAAGCATGAGACAGAAAATCCACAGGTTGGGAATTTTCAAAGTGGAAGGCATATGCAGTCTGAAATAGAGAGTACCAGTAGTTAACACTTTGCTCAGATTCAACTAACAACCCAAAATAAAAGGTCTTTTGAATCTGAAAATTTCTAAGGAGTGTTAGATACACATTCTAGGGCTCTTCTATTGGTTCCAGATAACCATTTGGCATCTGACTATTGACCAAGCCTGTAGGGCTTAGCATAGTACCTGGCACACATTAGAAATTTCTTAACTTCATTCCAGCTATTCCACTCTCTCTTCAGTTTGCTGCACTTAATATATCTACAGTTCTGCCTGGATTCAACTCTACCAAACAAGATGCCTCCATTTGGGATATCCTCAGATTTCCTACCTGCCTCAGTTTCCTGCCTCCTTTTGTGTGTTGTCTCTTATGGTTAGATTGTAAGCTTCTTGAGGTCAGGCATTGTCTTTCTTTTTATTAATTGTATCCTCAGAACTGTAAATCTTGAAATTTCTCAGACTTGTGAATGTTAAAAATTTCCCCATCTGGGAATTCTCAATTTGAACAATTCCCTACTTTCCCCATTTTGGGGGAAACATTCCCCATTTTGACTGTGAGAACTCTCCAGGATCAGAAATGGGAGGACCTCTACTCCACCCGTACTTAAGACTGCTTTAAGGGGAGAAAACGCCTTGCTAAACAATGAAAGTACTTGGATCCATGCTTATGATGAGGCAGGGAGTCCTTTGAGCCATGCCTGTTTTTAGAATTGATACAATAGGATGCTAGGTACCTAAAAAGGTCGGGCAGGTTTTCTCTTGATGGGCTTAGTCGACTCAGCTGTGTTTTCTCTGGTTCACACTTACTGAGGGGATTAGTTGACTTAGCTAGAATTCAGATGGGCTGTCTTTTAGAAAACATCTACAGTGATTGGTAGATGGAAGAACTTAGGGGAGGTGACATAGGGAAAAAACCCCTATATAAGAAAAGGAATCTCTTGAGGAAGGGAGGCTTGGAGATCCTTGGAGATAGATCCTTGGAGATAGATCCTGGGAGGCTTGGAGATAGATCCTTTTGGAGGAGGCCCTTTGAAGATCTCTTGAGAAGAAGTCCCTTGGGAGGCTGACTCTGGCTGGAACTCCCTCTGGGGAGACTCTGTTCCCCAGACATCCTTGCTTAAGACAAATCTTGTGGTGAGTGATCACTGACTGATCACTGACTGATCTCTCTCTCTCTCTCTCTCTCTTAAGACTCAGGTCTAGGGCTTAGAGAAAGCTGAAGTTCAGATCTCCGGAAAACCCTTCCCGACCGATCTCAAACGATAAGCTCCTAAGGCGCCGAAATTCAAAACGATCAACAGCACAGACCCTGGGAACCCTCCTCCTGGACCTGGACCCGGATCAAAAGGTACGGCTCCCCTCAAAAGCCAGAACCCGAGATCCCTCGGACCTCAGGGGTAGGAGCGCAGAGTCCAAGGCTCCCGGAAGCGGCAGCCACGCCGGGCTCAGAGAGCAGGGTCTGAGGAACAACAACCCTCAGGGTCTTCTACCCAAGTCCCAGTCCGGGTGAAAGTTACTGCCTGGGGCCTCCGCTGCAAAGAGCCTTCGGTCCGGGTGAAAGATACTGCCTGGGGCCTCCGCTGCAGAGAGCTGGTCGAAACAACAGCAACCCTCAGGGCGGGCAAGACATCCTCACGGGCTGGATCCTGCTATCCAAGTCTCAGTGAAAGTCTGTGCTCTCGGAGCTTGGGGAAGCGGCAGCCCATCCCCCCGCAGGCCGACGAAACAGCCTCACGGCCAGCGATTCTGAAGGCAACTTCCGGAAAACGAGCCGGGGGGAGAGTGTGGCCTCGTGGTCCGACCCTTCCATTCCAGTTCCAGTGAGGCATATTCAGTTTAACCCAGGGAAAGCCCATAGAACTATCTGCCCAGGACTGCCTCTGAACACCAGACAGAGACAAGAAAAACTAACCCTCCACATTCAGAGATGACAAACTCCACAGAACCACAGAAGCCCCAAAATACCAAGAAAAATAAGAAGAAAGGGGCGACTTTGGACACATTCTATGGAGCCAAAATACAAAATACAGAGCAGACAGAAGATAATATAAAAGAAAATGCTCCAAAACCTTCCAAAGGAAATGGAAACTCTCCACAAACCTATGAAGAATTTGAATCAGAAATGACCAAAAAGATGGAAGCCTTCTGGGAGGAAAAGTTGGAAATAATGCAAAAGAAATTCACGCATCTACAAAACCAGTTTGACCAAACTGTAAAAGAAAACCAGGCTTTAAAGGCCAGAATCAGGCAGCTGGAAGACAACGATCGTGTAAAAGAGCAAGAATCAATAAAGCAAAGCCAAAATACCAAGAAATTAGAAGAGAACATAAAATATCTCACCGACAAGGTGATAGATCTGGAAAATAGGGGGAGAAGGGATAATTTAAGAATAATTGGACTCCCAGATAAGCCAGAAATAAACACCAAACTGGACATGGTGATACAAGATATAATCAAAGAAAATTGCCCAGAGATTCTAGAACAAGGGGGCAATACAGCCACTGACAGAGCTCACAGAACACCTTCTACACTAAACCCCCAAAAGACAACTCCCAGGAATGTAATTGCCAAATTCCAAAGCTATCAAACAAAAGAAAAAATCCTACAGGAAGCCAGAAAAAGACAATTTAGATATAAAGGAATGCCAATCAGGGTCACCCAAGACCTTGCAAGTTCTACTCTGAATGATCGTAAGGCATGGAACATGATCTTCAGAAAGGCAAGAGAGCTGGGTCTCCAACCAAGAATCAGCTACCCAGCAAAACTGACTATATACTTCCAAGGGAGAGTATGGGCATTCAACAAAATAGAAGACTTCCAACTTTTTGCAAAGAAAAGACCAGAGCTCTGTGGAAAGTTTGATACCGAAAATCAAAGAGCAAGGAATACCTGAAAAGGTAAATATTAAGGAAAGGGGAAAATGTTATCTTCTTCTTTTACTCAAACTCTCTTCTATAAGGACTACATTTATATCAACCTATGTATACTAACATGTGGGGAAAATGTAATGTATAAATAGGGGGTAAAGAAAGACCAAATAGAATAATCATTCTCACACAAAGATTCACATGGGAAGGGGAGGGGAAGAAAACTCCTATAAGAAGGAGAGGAAGAGAGGGGGGGGGGGTTACTTAAACCTCAATCTCAGGGAAATCAGCTCTGAGAGGGAAAAACCTCCAGATCCATTGGGATCTTGAATTCTATCTTACCCAACAAGGGTAAGGAGAAGGGAAAACCAAGGGGGGGAGGGGGAGAGGGAGAACAAAAAGGGAGGGTAAGAGAGGGGGGAGGGGGAGGGAACAAAAAGGGAGGGACTAAAAAGGGAAACATCAAGGGAGGGGACAAGGGGGACTGTTTCAAAGTAAATCACTGGACTAAAAGGTAGAGCCGAAGAAGAAAAGGTTAGAATTAGGGAAGGCAATCAAAATGCCAGGGAGTCCACAAATGACAATCATAACTTTGAACGTGAATGGGATGAACTCACCCATAAAACGTAGACGAATAGCTGAATGGATTAGAATCCAAAACCCTACCATATGTTGTCTTCAAGAAACACACATGAGGCGGGTTGACACCCACAAGGTCAGAATTAAAGGATGGAGTAAGACCTTCTGGGCCTCAACTGATAGAAAGAAGGCAGGAGTGGTAATCATGATATCTGATAAAGCCAATGCAAAAATAGACCTGATCAAAAGGGATAGGGAAGGTAATTATATTTTGTTAAAAGGAACTATAGACAACGAGGAAATATCATTAATCAACATGTATGCACCAAATAATATAGCACCCAAATTTCTAATGGAGAAACTAGGAGAATTGAAGGAAGAAATAGACAATAAAACCATACTAGTGGGAGACTTAAACCAACCATTATCAAATTTAGATAAATCAAATCAAAAAATAAATAAGAAAGAGGTAAAAGAAGTGAATGAAATCTTAGAAAAATTAGAATTAATAGACATATGGAGAAAAGTAAATAGGGATAAAAAGGAATACACCTTCTTCTCAGCACCACATGGCACATTCACAAAAATTGACCATACATTAGGTCACAGAAACATAGCACACAAATGCAAAAAAGCAGAAATAATGAATGCAGCCTTCTCAGATCACAAGGCAATAAAAATAATGATTAGTAATGGTACATGGAAAACCAAATCTAAAACCAATTGGAAATTAAACAATATGATACTCCAAAACCGTTTAGCTAAAGAAGAAATCATAGAAACAATTAATAATTTCATCAAGGAAAATGACAATGGCGAAACATCCTTTCAAACCTTTTGGGATGCAGCCAAAGCGGTAATCAGAGGCAAATTCATATCCCTGAAAGCTCATATTAACAAACAAGGGAGAGCAGAGATCAATCAATTGGAAATGCAATTGAAAAAACTCGAAAGCGATCAAATTAAAAACCCCCAGCAGAAAACCAAATTAGAAATCCTAAAAATTAAGGGAGAAATTAATAAAATCGAAAGTGATAGAACTATTGATTTAATAAATAAGACAAGAAGCTGGTACTTTGAAAAAACAAACAAAATAGACAAAGTACTGGTCAATCTAATTAAAAAAAGGAAGGAAGAAAAGCAAATTCACAGCATTAAAGATGAAAAGGGGGACAGCACCTCCAATGAGGAGGAAATTAAGGCAATCATTAGAAATTACTTTGCCCAATTATATGGCAATAAATACACCAATTTAGGAGAAATGGATGAATATATACAAAAATACAAACTGCCTAGACTAACAGAAGAGGAAATAGAATTCTTAAATAATCCCATATCAGAAATTGAAATCCATCAAGCCATCAAAGAACTTCCTAAGAAAAAATCCCCAGGGCCTGATGGATTCACCTGTGAATTCTATCAAACATTCAGAGAACAGTTAACCCCAATACTATACAAACTATTTGACATAATAAGCAAAGAGGGAGTTCTACCAAACTCCTTTTACGACACAAACATGGTACTGATTCCAAAACCAGGCAGGTCAAAAACAGAGAAAGAAAACTATAGACCAATCTCCCTAATGAATATAGATGCAAAAATTTTAAATAGGATACTAGCAAAAAGACTCCAGCAAGTGATCAGAAGGATCATTCACCATGATCAAGTAGGATTCATACCAGGGATGCAGGGCTGGTTCAACATTAGGAAAACCATCCACATAATTGACCACATCAACAAGCAAACTAGCAAGAACCACATGATTATCTCAATAGATGCAGAAAAAGCCTTTGATAAAATACAACACCCATTCCTATTAAAAACACTAGAAAGCATAGGAATAGAAGGGTCATTCCTAAAAATAATAAACAGTATATATCTAAAACCAACAGCTAATATCATCTGCAATGGGGATAAACTAGATGCATTCCCAATAAGATCAGGAGTGAAACAAGGATGCCCATTATCACCTCTACTATTTGACATTGTACTAGAAACACTAGCAGTAGCAATTAGAGAAGATAAAGAAATTGAAGGCATCAGAATAGGCAAGGAGGAGACCAAGTTATCACTCTTTGCGGATGACATGATGGTCTACTTAAAGAATCCTAGAGATTCAACCAAAAAGCTAATTGAAATAATCAACAACTTTAGCAAAGTTGCAGGATACAAAATAAACCCACATAAGTCATCAGCTTTTCTATATATCTCCAACACAGCTCAGCAGCAAGAACTAGAAAGAGAAATCCCATTCAAAATCACCTTAGACAAAATAAAATACCTAGGAATCTATCTCCCAAGACAAACACAGGAACTATATGAACACAACTACAAAACACTCGCCACACAACTAAAACTAGACTTGAACAATTGGAAAAACATTAACTGCTCATGGATAGGACGAGCCAATATAATAAAAATGACCATCCTACCCAAACTTATTTATCTATTTAGTGCCATACCCATTGAACTACCAAAATACTTCTTCACTGATTTAGAAAAAACCATAACAAAGTTCATTTGGAAGAACAAAAGATCAAGGATATCCAGGGAAATAATGAAAAAAAACACATATGATGGGGGCCTTGCAGTCCCAGACCTCAAACTATATTACAAAGCAGCAGTCATCAAAACAATTTGGTACTGGCTAAGAAACAGAAAGGAAGATCAGTGGAATAGACTGGGGGAAAACGACCTCAGCAAGACAGTATACGATAAACCCAAAGATCCCAGCTTTTGGGACAAAAATCCACTATTCGATAAAAACTGCTGGGAAAATTGGAAGACAGTGTGGGAGAGACTAGGAATAGATCAACACCTCACACCCTACACCAAGATAAATTCAAAATGGGTGAGTGACTTAAACATAAAGAAGGAAACCATAAGTAAATTGGGTAAACACAGAATAGTATACATGTCAGACCTTTGGGAGGGGAAAGGCTTTAAAACCAAGCAAGATATAGAAAGAATCACAAAATGTAAAATAAATAATTTTGACTACATCAAACTAAAAAGCTTTTGTACAAACAAAACCAATATAACTAAAATCAGAAGGGAAACAACAAATTGGGAAAAAATCTTCATAGAAACCTCTGACAAAGGTTTAATTACTCATATTTATAATGAGCTTAATCAATTGTACAAAAAATCAAGCCATTCTCCAATTGATAAATGGGCAAGGGAAATGGATAGGCAGTTCTCAGATAAAGAAATCAAAACTATTAACAAGCACATGAAGAAGTGTTCTACATCTCTTATAATCAGAGAGATGCAAATCAAAACAACTCTGAGGTATCACCTCACACCTAGCAGATTGGCTAACATAACAGCAAAGGAAAGTAATGAATGCTGGAGGGGATGTGGCAAAGTAGGGACATTAATTCATTGCTGGTGGAGTTGTGAACTGATCCAACCATTCTGGAGGGCAATTTGGAACTATGCCCAAAGGGCGACAAAAGAATATCTACCCTTTGACCCAGCCATAGCACTGCTGGGTCTGTACCCCAAAGAGATAATGGACACAAAGACTTGTACAAAAATATTCATAGCTGCGCTCTTTGTGGTGGCCCAAAACTGGAAAACGAGGGGATGCCCATCAATTGGGGAATGGCTGAACAAACTGTGGTATATGTTGGTGATGGAATACTATTGTGCTCAAAGGAATAATAAAGTGGAGAAGTTCCATGGAGACTGGAACAACCTCCAGGAAGTGATGCAGAGCGAGAGGAGCAGAACCAGGAGAACATTGTACACAGAGACTAATACACTGTGGTATCATCGAACGTAATGGACTTCTCCATTAGGGGCGGTGTAATGTCCCTGAACAACTTTCAGGGATCCAGGAGAAAAAAAAAACACCATTCATAAGCAAAGGATAAACTATGGGAGTGGAAACACCGAGAAAAAGCAACTGCCTGAATACAGAGGTTGAGGGGACATGACAGAGGATAGACTTTAAATGAACACTCTAATGCAAATACTATCAACGAAGCAATGGGTTCAAATCAAGAAAACATCTAATGCCCAGTGGACTTACGCGTCGGCTATGGGGGGTGGGGGGGAGGAAAAGAAAATGATCTATGTCTTTAACGAATAATGCTTGGAAATGATCAAATAAAATATATTAAAAAAAAAAAAAAAAGACTCAGGTCTAGGCCATGTTGGCTTAAGGCCCTTCATACTTATTTCCTTTTTCTCTCTTTCCTTTAATTACTCATTGTATTATTAATTAAATTCTCTATAAAACCCAGTTGACTTGGGCATATTCATAATTTGAGAATATATTCCCTGGCGACCACCTTATATTTGATTTAAAATCCAAGACACTGTAGTGAAACATATTTTCTGCGGTCAAATTTACTCACCCTCTCTTATATCTATCACAATTTATATCTTCCACCATTTTAACTCTTACAGTTTATGACAACAACTATTTTAATCATGACAGAACTTAGCACAGTACTTGGCACATAGGGCACTTAATAAGGGTTGATTGGATTGGATCCATCCCCTACCGAGTGAGAATAGCCTTAACTTCCTCCTAGATGCAGTGGCCCACCCTAATCTCCTAGGACTGATATCTTCTCCTCTCCTAAACAAATTCTCTATTTCTCAGCAACACACTCAACTTGTGTTTCAATGGAGATGGAGGATTGTGTAACATGTTGTCAAGACTCCAAGAAAAATGTTTGGGAACCATTAGCAGAGATTTTATGGGTAGTAAAACAGCCATTGCAAGAAGAAGATAATGTATAGAAGGTGCTTTGTAAACTCTAATGCACCATATAAATGTCATATTACAATGATGATGATGATGATAATGGCATTAATATCAAAGGGCTGCAGAAACCAGAACAAACAGGATAATATTTAATAAGAACAAATGTAAAGTCTTACACTTCAATATAATAATCAACTTCATATGTTCAAGATGGGCGAAGTATGACTAGACAAGTCCCTGTGAAAAAAAAGATCTGAGGGGTTTAGCAGCCTGCAAGCTTGATAGATGTCAACAATGTGATATAACAGTCAAAAGAGCAGATAGAATTGTGGCATTGAGTGAAGGACAGAGCCCAGAACAAGAGATGTGAGAGATCAGCTAGAATATGTGCTTGTTGGGCCACATCTGACAGATTGAGTTCAGTTCTGGGTGTCTTGTTTGGGAATGATGTTAGACGACCTGAAGTGGATACAGAAGAGGTCTATCATGATAGTCTGAGCTTTAGAAATCATGTTACATGAGGATCCATTGAAGAAGACCAAAAATGGACATGATGAAACATCTTCCAGGAGCAACAAGGAAGCTCAGTGTATAGGAAGCCATGCCTGGAAATGGGAGGTCCTAGGTTCAACTTCAGACACTTCCTAGCTGAGTGACCTTGGGCAAGTCACTTACCCCAGTTGCCTAGTTCTTACTCCCTTCTGCCTTGGATCTGATACTTAGTATAAATTCTAAGACAAAAGGTAAGGGCTTTAATTTTTTAAACTTTATCCTCCTATGCTCAGAGCACCTTTCTGTTCTGATAACTGAAATCCAGATACTCTACATTATAGCCACCAGGGCCATTTACATCAATAATATTGTTCCATCTTTGCCTACCTTGTATAAACTATCCCAAAAGTCCAAAATGGTGTCCCCAACCACCACTTGTTGAAATCCTTGCTTTCTTCATAGTTCAGCTCAGGTCCCACATACTCCATGAAGTCTTCCTCATCTTCCTTGACTGCTCTTATGCCAATGTGGGCTTTTCTTTCCATCTTCTACCATTTTATTTAGTCCTATACTATGCATTAATCATGTAACAACTTTTTAATAGTTATTTGAATATTCGTCTTACCCACTCATTTAAATTATAATTTCTTTCAGTATAGAAAGCAACTTACTTATCTTGGTGTCCCTGGTACAGTATACTGTCCATAGTAGCTGCTTAATAAATGTATGTTGAAATGAAAATGACCTGTCTTCATGGATAAGAGGAGTCAGACTTGTTCTGATTGTCCTTAGAGGACAAAAGTATAAGCACTGAATGCAAGTTACAAAGGAAGCAGATTTGGGGTTCAAATAGGAAAAACTTCTTAAGTGATTTGAGCTGTCCAAAAGTTAAATGTACTTATTTCAACAGCAAGTTCCTCACTTCTAGAAGTCATCAAGGAGAAGCTGAAAAACTACTTCCCAGATATGCTGTATAAGAGCTTCTTCTGGGGGATGTAAACAAGGGGCAGTTATGGATTTGATTAGGATCTCTGAGGTGCCTTGTGACTCGAAGATTCTAAGTCCTCTAGGAAGTAGATATTTACCAATTAAATCATAGACAGCATTAGAGTTTTATCTTCTTCAGAGTTGTTATCTTCCTGGTTACCTTTGCTGAATCAAAAGTAGATTTCAGACCTTCCATTCTGGACTTGGGATGAATCACAATTAGCAATCCAATTAGAAGCCATAGCACCTAAGTGGTCCCGTGTCAGGGTAATGATCAGTCTAACTTCTTGTTTTTGCTTTTAAGACTGGGTTATCTTGCCCAGGCTAGAAATGTAGCAGCCACTCACAGTGATTGCACTAGTGATTGCCCCCAAAAGCTTTAACCTACTCTGTTTCCAACCTAGGTCTGTTTAACCCTCCTTAGGCAACCTGGTGAACTGCTCTATCTAAGAGGACCTCAATATTGGTCCCAGGCTATGTGGATACCCAACTGCCTTAGTCCTACTGCATCTCAGAACTCTTGAGTTCAACCAGTCCACTAGCCTTAGACTTTCTGATAACTAGGGTTATCAAGACTATGATGCCTGATCCAGATTCTTAATAAATACTTAATCCATCATCCATCCACTCATATAAGAGAATTTGTAAAGCAAGACACTGCGTTCAGTAACCCAACGACCTGCCCTATTTTCCCCTCTATATGATTTGTGCCCTTTGGATCATGACCAAAAAAAGGAGAATCTCTTCCACTCCTCTACCCTCAGCTTGTCATTCTACCACCAATTGGTATAGAATTTTCTTTTTTTTTATTTTTTATTTGGTCAATTTCAAACATTATTCCTTGATTACAAACATCATTTTCTATTCCTCCCTCCTCTCCCCCCTCCCCTTCCATAGCCAACGCACAATTCCACTGGGTATTGCATTTGAACTTGATCAGAACACATTTTCATGTTGTTGGTATTTGCTCTAGGATGTTCATTTAGAGTCTATATCCCCAATCATATCCCCTTGGACCCACGTCATTGAGCAGTTGTTTTTCTTTGGTGTTTTCACTCCCACAGTTTTCCTCTGAATGTGGATAGTGTTTTTTCTCCTGTATCCCTCCGGGTTGTTCAGATTCAATGCATTACCACTAATGGAGGAGTCCATTACATTCAATTGTACCACAGTGTATCAGTCTCTGTGTACAATGTTCTCCTGGTTCTGCTCCTCTCACTCTGCATCAATTCCTGGAGGTTGTTCCAGTCCCCACGGAATTTCTCCATTTTAGTATTCCTTTGAGCACAATAGTATTCCATCACCAACATATACCACAATTTGTTCAGCCATTCCCCAATTGAAGGGCATCCCCTCATTTTCCAATTTTTTGCCACCACAAAGAGTGCTGCTATGAATATTTTTGTACAAGTCTTTTTGTCCATTATCTCTTTGGGGTACAATCCCAGCAGTGCTATGGCTAGATCAAAGGGCAGACAGTCTTATTGCCCTTTCGGCATGGTTCCAAATTGCCCTCCAGAATGGTTGGATCAATTCACAATATCACCAACAATGAATTAATGTCCTAATTTTACCACATCCCCTCCACCATTCACTACTTTCCATAGCTGTCAAGATGCGAGGTGATACCTCAGAGTTGTTTTGGTTTGCATCTCTCTGATTATAAGAGATTTAGAACACTTTTTCACTTGCTTATTAATGGTTTTGATTTCTTTGACTGAGAATTGCCTGTTCATGTCCCTTGCCCATTTATCAATTGGAGAATGGCTTGATTTTTTGTACAATTGATTTAGTTCTTTGTAAATTTGAGTAATTAAACCTTTGTCAGAGGTTTTTGTTATGAAGATTGTTTCCCAGTTTGTTATTTCCCTTCTAATTTTGGTTACATTGGTTTTGTTTACAAGAATCCAGAAAAAGACAATTTAGATATAAAGGAATGCCAATCAAGGTCACACAAGACCTTCCAAGTTCCACTCTGAATGACCCTAAGGCATGGAACATGATTTTCAGAAAGTCACGAGAGCTGGGCCTTCAACAAGAATCAGCTATCCATCAAAACTGACTATATACTTCCAAGGGAAAGTATGGGCATTCAACAAAATAGAAGATTTCCAAGTTTTTGCAAAGAAAAGACCAGAGCTCTGTGGAAAGTTCGATATCAAAAAACAAAGAGCATGGTATACCTGAAAAGGTAAATATGAAGGAAAGGGAAAAGGAGAAAAATGTTATCTTTTTCTTTCACTCAAACTCTCTTCTATAAGGACTACATTTATATCAATCTATGTATACTAACATGTGGGGAAAATGTAATGTGTAAATAGGGGGAAAAGAAAGACCAAATAGAATAATCTTTATCACATAAAGATTCACACTGGAAGGGGAGGGGAAGAAAACTCCTATAAGAAGGAGAGGAAGAGAGTTTTTACTTAAACCTTACTCTCAGGGAAATCAACTCTGAGAGGGAAGAACATCCAGATCCATTGGGATCTTGAATTCTATAAAGGGAGAAGGGAACACCAAGTGGGAGGAGGGGGGAGGGAACACAAAAAAAGGGAGGGAAGAAGAGGGGGGACGTGGAGGGAACAAAAAGGGAGGGACTAGAAAGGGAAACATATCAAGGAAGGGAGGGGACAAGGGTGACTGATTTAAAGTAATTCACTGAACTAAAAGGTAGAACTGAAGAAGAAAGGTTAGAATTAGGGAAGGATATCAAAATGCCAGAGAATTCACAAGTCACAATCATAATTTTGAATGTGAATGGGATGAACTCACCCATAAAACGTAGACGAATAGCAGAATGGATTAAAATCCAAAACCCTACCATATGTTCTCTTCAAGAAACACACATGAGGCTGGTAGACACCCACAAGGTCAGAATTAAAGGATGGAGTAAGACCTTCTAGGTCTCAACTGACAAAAAGAAGGCAGGAGTGGTAATCATGATATCTGATAAAGCCAAAGCAAAAATAGACCTGATCAAAAGGGATAGGGAAGGTAATTATATTTTGTTAAAAGGGACTTTAGATAATGAGGAAATATCACTAATCAACATGTATGCACCAAATAATATAGCACCCAAATTTCTAATGGAGAAACTAGGAGAATTAAAGGAAGAAATAGACAGTAAAACCATATTAGTGGGAGACTTAAACCAACCATTATCAAATTTAGATAAATCAAATCACAAAATAAAAAAGAAAGAGGTGAAAGAAGTGAATGAGGTCTTAGAAAAATTAGAATTAATAGACATATGGAGAAAAATAAATAGGAATAAAAAGGAAGACACCTTCTTCTTAGCACCACATGGCACATTCACAAAGATTGACCATATATTAGGTCACAGAAACATGGCACACAAATGCAGAAAAGCAGAAATAATAAATGCAGCCTTTTCAGATCACAAGGCAATAAAAATAATGATCAGTAATGGTACATGGAAAACCAAATCAAAAACTAATTGGAAATTAAACAATATGATACTCCAAAATCATTTAGAGAAGAAATCATAGAAACAATTAATAATTTCATCGTGGAAAATGACAATGGCGAGACATCCTTTCAAACCTTTTGGGATGCAGCCAAAGCAGTTATCAGAGGTAAATTCATATCCCTGAGTGCATATATTAACAAACTAGGGAGAGCAGAGATCAATCAATTGGAAATGCAAATAAAAAAACTTGAAAGCAATCAAATTAAAAACCCCCAGAAAAAAACCAAACTAGAAATCCTAAAAATTAAGGGAGAAATTAATAAAATAGAAAGTGATAGAACTATTGATTTAATAAATAAGACAACAAGCTGGTACTTTGAAAAAAACAAACAAAATAGACAAAGTACTGGTCAATCTAATTAAAAAAAGGAAAGAAGAAAAGCAAATTAACAGCATCAAAGATGAAAAGGGAGACATCACCTCCGATGAAGAGGAAATTAAGGCAATCATTAAAAATTACTTTGCCCAATTATATGGCAATAAATACACCAATTTAGGTGATATGGATGAATATCTATAAAAATACAAACTGCCTAGACTAACTAATCCCATATCAGAAAATAAAATCCAACAAGCCATCAAAGAACTTCCTAAGAAAAAATCCCCAGGGCCTGATTGATTCACCAGTGAATCCTATCAAACATTCAGAGAACAGTTAATCCCAATACTATACAAATTATTTGACAAAATAAGCAAAGAGGGAGTTCTACCAAACTCCTTTTATGACACAAACATGGTACTGATTCCAAAACCAGGCAGGTCAAAAACAGAGAAAGAAAACTATAGACCAATCTCCCTAATGAATATAGATGCAAAAATCTTAAATAAGATACTAGCAAAAAGACTCCAGCAAGTGATCAGAAGGGTCATCCACCATGATCAAGTAGGATTTATAACAGGGATTCAGGGCTGGTTCAATATTAGGAAAACCATCCACATAATTGACCACATCAACAAGCAAACCAACAAGAACCCCATGATTATCTCAACAGATGCAGAAAAAGCCTTTGATAAAATACAACACCCATTCCTATCAAAAACACTAGAAAGCATAGGAATAGAAGGGTCGTTCCTAAAAATAATAAACAGTATATATCTAAAACCATCAGCTAATGTCATCTGCAATGGGAATAAACTAGATGTATTCCCAATAAGATCAGGAGTGAAACAAGGATGCCCATTATCACCTCTACTATTTGACATTGTACTAGAAACACTAGCAGTAGCAATTAGAGAAGAAAAAGAAATTGAAGGCATCAAAATAGGCAAGGAGGAGACCAAGTTATCACTCTTTGCAAATGACATGATGGTCTACTTAAAGAATCCTAGAGGTTCAACCAAAAAGCTAATTGAAATCATCAACAACTTTAGCAAAGTTGCAGGATAAAAAATAAACCCACATCAGCATTTCTATATATCTCCAACACAGCTCAGCAGCAAAAATTAGAAAGAGAAATCCCATTCAAAATCACCTTAGACAAAATAAAATACCTAGAAATCTATCTCCCAAGACAAACACAGGAACTATATGAACACAGCTACAAAACACTCTCCACACAACTAAAACTAGACTTGAGCAATTGGAAAAACATTAACTGCTCATGGATAGGATGAGCCAATATAATAAAAATGACCATCCTACCCAAACTTATTTATCTATTTAGTGCCATACCCATTGAACTACCAAAATACTTCTTCACTGATTTAGAAAAAACCATAACAAAGTTCATTTGGAATAACAAAAGATCAAGGATATCCAGGGAAATAATGAAAAAAAAAACACAAATGATGGGGGCCTTGCAGTCCCAGACCTTAAACTATATTACAAAGCAGCAGTCATCAAAACAATTTGGTACTGGCTAAGAGACAGAAAGGAGGATCAGTGAAATAGACTGGGGGCAAGAGACCTCAGCAAGACAGTATACGATAAACCCAAAGATCCCAGCTTTGGGGATAAAAATCCACTATTCGATAAAAACTGCTGGGAAAATTGGAAGACAGTGGGGGAGATATTAGGAATTGATCAACACCTCACACCCTACACCAAGATAAATTCAAAATGGGTGAATGACTTAAACATAAAGAAGGAAACCATAAGTAAATTGGGTAAACATAGAATAGAATACATGTCAGACCTTTGGGTGGGGAAAGACTTTAAAACCAAGCAAGACATAGAAAGAATCACAAAATGTAAAATAAATAATTTCGACTACATCAAATTAAAAAGCTTTCGTACAAACAAAACCAGTGTAACTAAAATCAAAAAGGAAACAACAAATTGGGGGAAAATCTTCATAGAAACCTCTGACAAAGGTTTAATTACTCAAATTTATAAAGAGCTAAATCAATTGTACAAAAAACTAAACCATTCTCCAATTGATAAATGGGCAAGGGATATGGATAGGCAGTTTTCAGATAAAGAAATCAAAACTATTAATAAGCACATGAAGAAGTGTTCTAAATCTCTTATAATCAGAGAGATGCAAACCAAAACAACTCTGAGGTATTACCTCAGAGGTTAGCAGATTGGCTAACATGATAGCAAAGGAAAGTAATGAATGCTGGAGGGGATGTGGCAAAGTAGGGACATTAATTCGTTGCTGGTGGAGTTGTGAACTGATCCAACCATTCTGGAAGGCAATTTGGAACTATGCACAAAGGGCAATAAAAGAATGTCTACCCTTTGATCCAGCCATAGCACTGCTGGGTCTGTTCCCCAAAGAGATAATGGAGAAAATGACTTGTACAAGAATATTCATAGCTGCACTCTTTGTGGTAGCCAAAAATTGGAAAACGAGGGGATGCCCATCAAATGGGGAATGGCTGAACAAATTGTGGTATCTGTTGGTGATGGAATACTATTGTGCTGAAAGCAATGATGAACTGGAGGAATTCCATGGAGACTGGAACGACCTCCAGGAAGGGATGCAGAGTGAAAGGAGCAGAACCAGGAGAACATTGTACACGAGAGTAATACACTGTGGTATAATCGAACATAATGGACTTCTCCATTAGTGGCGGCATAATATCCCTGAACAATCTGCAGGGATCTAGGAGAAAAAACACTATTCATAAGCAGAGGACAAACTGTGGGAGTAGAAACACTGAGGAAAAGCTACTGCCTGACTACGGCGGTTGAGGGGACATGACAGAGGAGAGACTCTAAACGAACACTCTAATGCAAATACTAACAACATGGCAATGGGTTCGAGTCAAGAACACATGTGATACCCAGTGGAATCACGCATCAGCTATGGGGGGTGGGGAGGGCAAGAAAATGATCTTTGTCTTTAATGAATAATGCTTGGAAATGATCAAATAAAATATAAAATTAAAAAAAAAAGAATTCTATTTCTTCTTCTGTTAATCTAGGCAATTTATATTTTTGTAAATATTCATCGATATAACCTACATTGGCATATTTATTGCCATATAGCTGCGCAAAATAGTTTTTAATGATTGCCTTAATTTCCTCTTCATTGGAGGTGAGGTTTCCCTTTTCGTCTATGATACTGTTATTTTGGTTTTCTTCTTTCCTTTTTTTAATTAGATTGACCAGTACTTTGTCTATTTTGTTTGTTTTTCCAAAATACCAGCTTCTAGTCTTATTTATTAGTTCAATGGTCCTGTCACTTTCGATTTTATTGATTTCTCCCTTAATTTTTAGGATCTCTAATTTGGTTTTCTTCTGGGGGGTTTTAATTTGTTCGCTTTCAAGTTTTTTGATTTGCATGTCGAATTCATTAACCTCTGCTCTCCCTAATTTGTTAATATATGAACTCAAGGATATAAATTTTCCCCTGAATACTGATTTGGCTGCATCCCATAAGATTTGAAAGGATGTCTCATCATTGTCATTTTCTTCAATGAAATTATTAATTGTTTCTATGATTTGTTCTCTAACCAATTTTGGAGAATCATATTATTTAATTTCCAATTAATTTTTTATTTGGCTCTCCATGTACCCTTACTGATCAGTATTTTTATTACCTTATGATCTGAAAAGTTTGCATTTATTATTTCTGCCTTTTTGTATTTCTATGCCATGTTTTTATGACCTAGTATATGGTCAATCTTTGTGAATGTATCATGTGGTGCTGAAAAGAAGGTGTATTCCTTTTTGTCCCTATTTATTTTTCTCCATATGTCTATTAATTCTAATTTTTCTAAGATTTCATTCACCTCTTTTACCTCTTTCTTATTTATTTTTTATTTGATTTATCTAAATTTGATAGAGCAAGGTTCAGGTCTCCCACTAATATGGTTTTACTATCTATTTCCTCTTTCAATTCTCCTAGTTTCTCCATTAGAAATTTGGGTGCTATACCATTTGGTGCATACATGTTGATTAGTGATATTTTCTCATTGTCTATATTCCCTTTTATCAGGATGTATTTACCTTCCCTATCCCTTTTAATCAGGTATATTTTTACTTTGGCTTTGTCAGATATCATAATTGCAACTCCTGCCTTCTTTCTATCAGTTGAGGCCCAATAGGTCTTGCTCCAACATTTAATTCTGTGCTTGTGAATATCTACCCGCCTCAGGTGTGTTTCCTGCAGACAACATATGGTAGGATTTTAGATTCTAATTCACTCTCCTATTTGTCTACATTTTATGGCTGAGTTCATCCCATTTACGTTCAAAGTTATGATTGTCACTTGTGAATTCCCTAGCATTTTGATATCCTCTCCTAGATCTGTCCTTTCTTCTTTTGCTATAACCTTTGAAACCAGTGGTTTATTTTTAATCAATCCCCTTAATCTCCTCCCTTGATATGCTTCTCTTTCTGTTCCCTCCCTTTTTGGTCCCTTCTTGTTGGTTTTTTTAGAGTCTGAGAAGTTCCCTCCCCCCTCTCCTACCCTCCCTTTTGTACTCCCCCCCATATCCCTCTTAGTTTCCCCTTATCCCTTACCCTGTAGGATAAGATAGAATTCAGGATCCCAATGGATCTAGATGCTCTTCCCTCTCAGAGATGATTTCACTGAGAGTAAGGTTTAAGTATTACCTATTAGCACTCTCTTCCTCTTTCTTATAAGAATACTCTTCCCCTCCCCTTCCCATGTGTATCTTTGTGTGAAAAAGATTAATTCTATTTATTTTATTTCTATTTCTTCAAGTATCTCTTGGTACCATCATCTATTCCCCCCAACACCCTTTTTCTTTTTTGTTCTTTTTTTTTTACATATCATCTTCTAGCCCTTAATGCTCCAATCTTTCCCTATGAGTGATTCTTCTAATTACTATAATTATGAATACAATTTTTGGGCTTTACAAATAACATTTTCCCCATATGTTAATATGTATAATTTGATCTAATTGTAGCCCTTATAGAAGAGAGTTTGAATAAAGAAAAAAAATTTCTCCTTTTCCCTTTCTTTCATATTTACCTTTTCATGGTTTTTTTTTTTGCTTTTTGTGTTTGGATACCAAATTTCTCCCTGAGTTCTGGTCTTTTCTTTACAAATACTTGGAAATCTTCTATTTTGTTGAATGCCCATACTTTCTCCTAGAAGTATATAGTCAGTTTTGATGGATAGGTGATTCTTGGTTGAAGACTCAGTTCTCTTGCCTTTCTGAATATTGCATTCCAGGCCTTGTGGTCCTTCAGTGTGGAAGATGCCGGGTCTTGTGTGATCCTGATTGGTGCTCCTTGGTATTTGTATTGTCTCTTTTTGGCTTCTTGTAGGATTTTCTCCTTAGCTTGAAAGCTTTGGAATTTGGCAATTACATTCCTGGGAGTTGTCTTTTGGGGATTTAGTGTAGAGGGTATTCTATGAACTCTTTCAATGTCTATTTTCCCCCTTGTTCTAGATCATCAGGGCAGTTTTCTTGGATGATTTCTTGTATTATGATGTCAAGATTTCTGTTTATTTCTGGCTTTTCAGGTAGATCAATGATTCTCAGATTGTCTCTCTTTCCTCTGTTTTCCTGATCTATCACCTTGTCAGTGAGATATTTTATGTTTTCTTCTGATTTGTCGGTCTTTTGACTTTGCTTTATGAATTCTTGCTGTTTAGCAAGATCATTGTCTTCCATTTCCCTAATTCTGGTCTTTAAAGATTGGTTTTCCTTTTCAGTTTGGCCTATACTGCTTTTTGAGGCTTCCAACTGTTTCTCCAATTTGGCGTTCTTGTCCCTCAGATTGTTGTATTCTCTTTGCATTATTTCCCCATTTTTCATGCCAGAAGGCTTCCATCTTTTTGATAACCTCCAATTTAAATTCTTCAAGAGCTTGTGGATAATTTCCACTTCTTTTGGAAGGTTTTGGAGCATTTATTTGGGTTTCCTCTTCTGTTATTTCCTCTGTAGTCTGTATTTTTCCTCCATAAAAATTATCCAAAGTCAACCCCTTCTTCTTGCTTTTCTTGGTGTTGGGAAGTTGTTCCTGGGCACTATTTGCCATCTCTATGGTTTTTCCTTCCCTTTCCAGTCAGAAATCTGAGTGAGGAGGGCTGGCTCTCTGTGTATGGAGCTAAGGAGCAAGGCTTTTGCCTGGGGCAAGCTCTCGATTCTCCACAGCTGCGCTACCTTCCCAGGGGTGTCCAAGGTCTGTGCTCCCCTGCCTGCCAGTGTTTTGGGTGTTACTGCTCTCAGGGGTAAGTCCTTGGTGGTCTTAGTCAGCTCCCAAGACCTAGAGCTGCCCCTTGCTCACTCCAGGGGTGCCTCTCACTCGTTGATTCTGGGGTGCACTGACTTTAACTCTGGCTCTGTGGGTGTGGTAGGGGAGAGTAGATCAGCTCAAGTTTGGATGGGAGCTTTTTCACTCTCTTATAGTGTGGAAATGCCTGAACCCCACATACCTTCAATGCTGCACCCTACTGTAGAGTCCCTCTGTTCTTATGAGGATGGTTTTTGGGGGGTCTTTTGAGGTTGTCTATATAGTTGGGTCTGAGGAGGGGGAAGTGAGCTGCATCTAATCTGCCACCATGCTTATCCTGAAGTCAGGAACTTTCTTGAACAGCAAAGAATCACTTAACAAAACGGAGGCTCTCCTTTCCTTACAGTTATTACTCTATAAGTCTACAAAAGGTTATCTTCTCTCTTCAGCTGAAGCAAGAAGGAATGGAATGCATATTCAGGCTGGGGCTGGGGGGATTCTTTTGTTACCTTAAACATTAGAGAAAGCCTGTGTTATGCTGTGACTTACTTTTAATAAACTCTACTTTACCATCTGGTTAAAGCATACTCGGGGGGACAAGACTGTATTTTTCCAAGATCAAAGACTATACAGCATATTCCCCAAGCTATAAGATGCTGATTTACAGTTGGCAAAACTCTCCCAAAATCTCACTTGACATTGCATGTGATAAGATGCTGTATGTCCCTAGTGGATGGGGAAAGCTGAAATATACTTTAATCGAAGCAAGACAGATTTAGGCTAGATGTGTGTCATGAGCTTACCCCAATAAAGGACAATGAGAACTGGAAGAAAGCCTAAAGAAAGTTGTTTTACAATATGAGAATGGAAGAAGAGAAAGACAGAGAGACTGGGGCACAGAGACAAAGAGAAAGGCAGAGCAAAAGAGAAACAGCTATCAATATATCTATCTATATTATATCATATCAATATTAATATTGATATAGACATATGAGAGAGAGAGACAGAAACAGAGACAGAGAATGAAGGTAAACATAAATGAGTGAGACACAGAGGGGGGGAAAGAAGATGAAAGCCATTTCATTTCGATAAGCAAACCATTTCCCTCTGGTAAACCACCTTCATATATGGACCCCTTTAAAAGACACTGCTCTTCAAACCAGATGAATAGCATCTTTTAGGAACTTTTATGGGTTTTTTTATTTAATGAGTTTGATCTTTGTGGGTATTTCATTTAAAGGTAGCCATAACCTGTATATCTCTAGTCCACACATCCTGAATTAATGATACCAAAGAGCATTTCTTGAATGGTATATTTAATTGCACCTATGCCCACTTAAGGGACTTGGGCAGATACACTGACTTGAACTAGATTTAGTTGTAGAAAACATGAACTGGATACTCAAATACACACATACTTGGATAGCCTATGTTCTCTAAGCTTCAAGACAGGAGAGAGAGAGAGGATTCTACTCTGGCCTCCTCCCTCAAACTAATAGTCTGCATGTTACTACAGCTTCCAAGCATTGGGACACTCTTTTAAGGGTATCACAAAACAGTGTTAGAATGGAAACTCAAATAGCACATCATAATCCTAAAAAAAATACCCTAAAAGATCTCCCTTGGGGAAAGCACTAACTGCAGATGGAGTAAATAGTTACCTACCACGAAGAAATCATCTTTCCCTTACAACAACTAAATTCCTCAATTAAATTCCTAATCCAAATACCTCATAAAAACATGGAGATAACAATGACTCTCAAAGCCTATGTCAGCAGAACAGAGACTCTGGTATGTCCTCCCAAGTTGGAAAGGCTTCATATTGGGTTCAGAATATGTCCCTGTCATCCAAAGACTTCTTCCTTTATCACCAAAAAGTTGGTCACGGGCTGATTAATTTTATTTTTTGACTAAAGAAACTCATGGAACTCATATAATAAGGGGATTAGGGTTTTTGACCTACAAGAGAAAGTGGGGCTCTCTCATCAGTCAAATAAGAAATTGTTAAAGCCAAATAATCTTAGAGCAATTATTTATATTAAAATGTATTAATATTTAAGTCCTCACTAAGACTTTTAGGTCACCTAGTCTGCTGAACAGTTAAGACTCTATAGAGAGGCAAAAAAATTTCCTAAGTGAGGGAGAAACCAACATGATATAATCCATGGGAGGAGAATCTTGTAAATATGGGGCAAAGAAATTAATGGAACAGTCAAATAGAGATACCAGCTTTGAAGAAGAAGACAAGACAAGAGTTGGATTGGAGGAAGAGTTAGAGGATCTATGGTCCTAGTTTTCTTCTGAGGTCAGAAGATGGGGCATGTGGTTAACCAGACCAGCCACCAGCTAGCCAGGAGAAGAGAACCAATTAGCCCATAAACTAATTCTGAATAGTCAGGCATTGTCAGTCAACAGGCATTTATTAAATACCTACTACCTGCCAATCACTGGGAATAGAAAAAAGACAAAAATATGATCTAAAAGAGGAGAAAGCATACAAATATCCATGAACCTCCAAGATATATACAGGATAAATAGAAGGTAATGTCAGAAGGAAAACACCATTAACAAATGGACTCAGGATACTTTATATTTATAATATTTATATGTTTATTCAGGGCATTAATAAATGGATTCAGGTCACTGAACTCTAACTGTATTCTCTGTAAGTGTGTTTGACTTTTGCTATCTCGCCCTTATTTGTAAGCAAAGGTCTTTGGAAATGTAGCTTTCAAAACCTGTATCCCCCTCCAATCAGAGAAGTAGAGAACACTAGGTATGGACTAATGACAGATATTTTTATACCTAGCTAATGTGTTCATTTGTTTTGCTTAACTGTACTTACTGGTGTAAACCTTGAAATTTCTCAGACTTGTGAATGTTAAAAATTTCCCCATTGGACTGGGAACATTCCCCATTTTGATGAGAAAACTCCTTGCTATGGGAAGGACCTCTACTCCACCCATACTTAAGACTGCTTTAGGGTAGAAAACTCCTTGCTAAACAAAGAAAGTACTTGGACCCATGCTTATAATAAGGCAAGGAGTTCTTTGAGCCATGCCTGTTTTTTTAGAATTGATACAATGAGATGCTAGGTACCTAAAAGGGTTGGGCAAGTTTTCTCTTAATGAGATTAGTTGACTCAGCTGTGTTTTCACTGGTTCAGACTTACTGAGGAGATTTGTCAACTTAGCAGGAATTCAAATGGGCAGTCCTTTGGAAAACGTCTACAGTGATTGGTAGATGTAAGGACTTAAGGGAGGTGACATAGGAGAAAAACCCCTATATAAGAAAAAGCAGAATCTCTTGAGAGAGAATCCTTTTGGAGGATCTCTGATGAGGATCACTTGGGAAGAATCTCGTGAGAGAGGCTCTGGAGAAGGGAAGCTCTTGGAGGACAATCTCTAAGGAGGTCTCACTGGAGCTCCTCTGAGGGGACTCTGTCCCTCTGGAGGCTCTGGAGAGAGGCCCTTTGGAACAGTCTCTGGCTGGAAGGCTCTTTAAGGAGGACTCTGGCTGGAACTCTCTCTGATGAAGTCAGCTGAGATGGAGCTGGCCTGGTGTCACTAGAATCCTTGCTTAGACAGACCTTGTGGTGAGTGTTAAAAGACTGACTGACTGATCTCTCTCTCTTAAGACTCAGGTCTAGGCCATGTTGGCTTAAGGCCCTTCATACTTATTTCCTTTTTCTCTCTTTTCTTTATTTCCACATTTGTATTAATTAAAATCTCTATAAACCCAGTTGACTTGGGTATTTGAATAATTGGGAATATTTCCCTGGTGACCACCTTATATTTGATTTAAAAACCAAGACACTGTAGTGAAACATATTTCTGCGGTCAAATTTACTCACCCTCTCTTATATCTATCACAATTTATATCTTCCACTATTTTAATCACTACAGTTTAAGACCTCAACCATTTTAAATCTAACACTGGGGAATAATCAGGTTCTGTGGAAAGGGGTAAGGTGGGAAATGAAAGCAACATAAAAATAAAATAAAAGCACAGCTAAAAATATTTCTCCCCCAAAAATTTTGAAAACCCAACAAAACCTAAAGGAACTCAGATAGGGTATAAAAAATCAAGGAAGTGGGGGTTAGGGAGACAGTGGAAAGAGATCAGGTAGGAAAGGAGCATCCATACAAAAATGTTAGGAGTGAAATGGTAGACAGGAAGATATTCAGGGCTCCTCTACTTCCCCAATTTTGAAATAATAGGTTATGCAAAGTTTTAATTTAGCATAGCAGATAGAAGCAAGAAGTTTGAAGTTTAAATCTGGCCTCATACACTTCCTAGCTATGTGTCCCTGGGCAAATCACTTAACTTCAGCTACCAAGCCCTTATTACTCTTCTGCCTTAGAACCAATACTTATAAATTCTGAGACAGAAGGGAAGAGTTTAAAAAAGAAGTCTGCAGGCTCAATTGAAGTAGGATCTGATCCTTTTTTCCACCCAAGCTTTCATATCCTTAGACCTACAAGTGTAATTTTAGAGTTCAGAAGTCTGACCTCTAAATATTTTCACAAAGCTATTACTCAGCCTTTGAGTTGGAAAACTGATCTCACTAAAACACAATAAGAAATGAGCCCTGACAGATGACTTACATCCCTAAGACTTAACCTCTACCAAAGAAAAAGTCTGCAATGGCCCATGGCACCAGAAAGCCAAGCTAAATCCAATAGACCTGATTCAGGGGCTAGTGAGAATTTAGTTTGTAGTTTCCATTCCTCAAATGGGAAAACTACTCAAAGCAAATTCTAAAGAATAGCAAGTGAAACTCCATAGAAAGTCAAAGCCCACTGAGCAATCTACATTTCCTAAAGTATTTCTCTATATGGCCAAAACACAAATGAAAGTTCCCTGAGCGTCACCTTTGAGCTAGATTCCCAGGCAAATGGAGGGGGAAAGTGGAATTTCTCAAGCCTTAGAAATGTAAACATTTTGGTTCCTTAGAACTAACAAATGAAGACTCCAAAGGGGTTTCTCTCTTTTCTTCCTATCAAGCTACAGTCCCACAGAATGTTTCTGGAAGATAAACTCTGAGTCTAGTATGAAGTCAACATAGAAAAACTTGGTGGGTTCTTGACTGCAGCCAAGTTATTGAACAATACCATCAGATTCGATCAAGGATCTTGTGTTGGGGGAAGAGAAAGTGGGAGGAGAGAGAAGCAGGAAAAAGGAGGGTTAAGCTACCCCCCAAATATTCCACATACTTCACATCAGTTTAACCAACTGCAAACAATTAGAAAGGGTTGGCAATCTCAAGCAGGCTGTTGCTTCTATTTCAGCAGAATATGAGTAACTGACATAGGGGCACCCTCTAGAGTTAGCCTTCTCTCTGTTGTCACTGGAATCTGATTTTTCCATTCTAGATATGGAAAAAAAAAGTGTGTTTCCCAGTACACCACACTACCTCTGAGTTAGCCAACAAGCAGAGGAAAGTGAAGTCTGTTAAAATTAAATCAAAGAAAGAAGCAGCTCCCACTTCCATTGCCTCAGAAGCTAATTAATCCTCCATGAAGAGATCACCATTGGTTATGTGTCCAATTTGACTCCATGCTCATCTCAGAGGGGCTGTCTATACCTTGTATAGAGAAATATCTCCAGGTTATTCCTCGTTATCCTCTCTATACTCATTTTAAAAAGGTTCTACTTCTGCTGGTTTCTTCCTATGTAACATCTGAGAAAAGTCTGATACTCAATGCTCTCATGATCATCTCTACCAATCTTTTACTTTGCCCAGGGAGGCTTCAACAGTTCCCAAGAAATTTCATATTTGAACCTGGGTCCCATTCTCTATAGATTTTTGTTTTGTTTTGTTTTACCAGACTTGTGATTTCTTTAATGTAGGAAAATCACAGAGGAAGGAAACTCCATTTGCCAAAGTAGATAGGCATCTGCTCTTCAATTTATAGTTGTAGATGACACATGTAAAATACAGTGGAATTGCGAGTTGGCTACAGGAGGGAGGTAGGGAGAGAGGAGGGAAAGAACATGAATCTTGTAATCATAGAAAAATATTCTAAATTAACTAATTAAATAAAATTTTCCCAAAAAAATAAAATACCACCATAATTTTCTTCAGTTCCTCTATACCCTTCTGAGAGATTCTTCCATATAATAAAGAATATATATATTCTTTTTTAAAAATTTAGTATAATTTATAAATTAGTATAGAAGGGATTGATGAACAGATTTCACGGTGTCCATGAATTTGGATGTGATAAAAATTACTGCTTCATTTTCACTAACCTCTAACTGAAATTTAACATTTCTGGCAATTATTTAAACACATCACCCTGAGAAGGGGTCCAAGATTAGACCGCACTACCAAGTGGTCCATGATATATAAAGAGCCCATTTATTAGAGAGTTGTCTAAGAGGTTAGGTGATTTGCTCAGGGACACATAAATGATATGTGCCAGAGGTGGACCTGCTACTTAGGTATCCCAGATATCATTGTGACATACTCAACAATTCCTCTCCTTCTGTAGTATAACCAGATTAGAAACTTCCTGGTTAGAAATGCTCCCAAACCCAGGAAATTCTGCATTCATACCCTGTCCCTACATTCTGGGGCAAATAACTTATAACCTCATCCTAGGCCTTAGGAGAAATGCTAAGATTATCTTCCCAATGCTAGCCAGAAGGCTGTCTACCTCACAAAAAGGAGTTTAGTTATTTCTTCAACATGGATAGTCCTTGTTTACCTTAAATAAGAACCCAGAACTAAACATTTTAAAGTTTCTGATCCTCCTGGGTCAGTTTGAAACCCAAAGACAATCAGCATTTCTGGGTATTATTGTGGGTTTAGTGAGTAAATAACCTAGTAAATCTAGTAGAATGGGGGATTGGGAAAGGAGAGAAAGAAGTCATCACCCCCTTTCGATTATAAATACTATGATCCTATATATAAAACAATTCAATATTCAATAATTCATATTATCAATATTCATTCATAATCTTAATATTCAGTAATTAAATTATAAATATTATGATTCTATGTAATAATTATTTTCCCTCTAAATTGTTCTAATTGGTTATCTGCCAAAAGTGCCTGTGTTGTCAATTTTCCAAAGCCCCATTCACTAATATAGATGGTTTTTCTTCTGCTACCCATCTCTCAAGCCTCTGTCCTTGGCCAGGTATCATAAGAATGTAGATCTGAAATTAGACAAGATGTCTAATTTATCTTATCCAAACCTTTCATTTATTAGACGGAGATGAATGCCAATGAGGTTCAATGACTTGTCCAAAATCACGCAAGAAGTAAATAAGAGAGGTAGGACTTAAATGAACCCTTAGCCTTTGACTCCAGAGCCAGTTGTATTTCCACTATGCCCTGCAGTCCCCTAATGCCATGGATAAGAAATTGTTTGAAACTGTTCAACAACATTAGATAAGAGTCCTTCTTTCTGTCACTCACTCATTCATTCAATAGCTATTTATTAAATGCCTACCATGGACAAGGCATGGTTCATTAGGTATTACGGGCAAGTTTCATAAGATGGTCCCTGCCTTCAAAGAATTTATAGCCTAGTGGTGCTAAGGCAGGTCTTGGAATGGATATATTACAAGGCAATATATAGTGAGCACATACCCAGTGCTTAGCATACCACCTGGCACATAGTAAGAGCATAATAAATATTTATTGTATTGTATTTATTATTGTATTGGCAAAGAACCACAAAAGGCATATATAAAGTCCTCTGATGATTCCAGAAGAGTTCAAAGAGGAGATAACCTTGAAGGTGACCTTAAAGATGAGGATTTTGATGGGCAGGAATCATAAGTGGGTCAATAAGCAGGGAGGTTCCTCCCTAAGGACAGAAGTGTGAGTAGGGGTGGGGAGGCTAGCATTGTTACAGAAAGGAAGCTGATCAGTGGGGTTTGGAAGCTGTAGGGGTATAGGAAGGTGCTTGAAGGAATTACAAGAGAAAACAGAAGATATTCTGAAAGGAGAAGTCACTAGTAGTTTTCTTCTTTTAAGAAAAGAGACCTGTTGAGACCTCTTCTTGTTAAGGCAAGAGTCATCTTCCTTCTCTTCTCCCTTGCAACCCTTGAATAAAGAGCAGCAGGTCCCAATTTTCCTAGTGTTTGCTTCCATCTTTCCAACAAAGTGAAGCCAACCAAAAGACCCTGCCATTGTTCTCCTAACTACCATTCGCTAACTACAAAATATAGGAGCCAAGGTCTAGAAAAACATTCTGGGTTTCAGAGAAACAGCAATGACTCTCCCTCTCATCTCTGCTCTTGGACCCAAGCCTCGGTCTTTAGGGGATTGTTGGTAGAGGAGTTTAAGAAACAATCTACACTAATTGCTTGAATGGCAAAATTTAGCAATTAACTATATTCTGTTTCATATTGCTCTCTAATTGTTTCATCCAGGCTATATATAGTTCCTCAGCTAAACTCTTTAAGAACAAAGGCTTGGGTCTTAAACTTTTCTGGAAGCTATGTCCCAATTAGAGAGAATAATGTATCCTCTGAAGAGGTCACATTATTCAAATATGAACTGCATGTTTCCATGTTTCCATTGGGCTGAAACCAATGACCATATTTTACATTTAATTTCAAATAGTGCTAATCCAAATGATGAGATGACTTCAAGGGATTCATTATTCACAAGAACAGGCATTTAGCTCTATCTCCTACAATGCTGGGCACCCAAAGAAAGGGACCTGTGATTTTAATGATACAAAGAATTCCCAGATGAGGAAGTTCCTCTACCAAGGCAGGTCAACATTTTATCTGCAAATGAAGAGTCTTAGAGAATTCCTTAAGTATAAGAAATTAAGCAACTTGCCTTGATTCAAATGGGCAGTACAGGTCAGATCTGAGCAGGACATGAATTCAGATGTTCCTGGCATCAACATCAGTTCTCCTTCCTCTACCTGATGGTTGCCTCTTAGAAGGCACATTTTGGTTATTTTCATTTTGGGCTGATTCTTTGTGTCCCCATTTGGGATTTTCTTGACAAAGATCCTGGAGTGAGTTGCCATTTTCTTCTCTAGCTCATTTTATGGATGAGGAAACTGAGGCAAAGAGGGTTAAGTGACATGCAGGGTCACCCAGCTAGTAAGTGTATGAGACTAGATTTGAACTCAGGAAGAGGAATCCTCCTAACTCCAGCCCTGGAATTCTAAAGCAAATTTTCATATGTATTAAGGCCAGTGGACCTAGACAGTCTAACCGTGTCCCATTACAGTGAAGACACCAGAATCATGTAATGGCAGGAAAGATTCCCCCTCATCTTAATCTCCTGGCTCTTTTGGCATTAAATTCAAATGAATTTGCATTCTTAGCTTTGAGCAGGTTAAGGGCCAGAGGAAAGATCTGGGCACTCCAAAACACATCCTCCAAGTGTGTTAAATTCTACTTGATGGCAATTAGCATCCAGCTCCCTTATTAGACTGGTACAGTATTTTTCAAATCAATTGCTCCATATTAGTGATTCTGCTGGGATTGATTTAATAGTCTAATATGAAGTCTCAGCCCTTCTGTACAGGTTAATTACATGTAGTCTTATACATTCTAATTTAAAATACTGCCTTTGCAATTATAATCAGCACTAAAATAGGACTAGTAATGAAGCTAGGCTAGAATGTGTTTTTTTATAGTAATGAATTGAAAAGCCAAAATGACTTTTAGTTTCTTCAGTGCTTACCACTTCAACCCCTTTCCTTTTCTGCAGAAAATATAAATCACAGTTTCTTCCTCATTTCAGATTTCCCTGAAAGCAGACAAGATTGCCTTGAGAATGGTAGAAGCCATTAGCTTAGATGTTAAAAATCTCTTGATTATCTTAGGGTGACAGGGTTGAACATCCCTGTGAGCCACCTGGTTCTTCTCTTCCTCCCACCTACTGTTAATGCCGTGGGAGACAGGACAGAAACACTCACCCTTTGTCAGTATCTCTGGGGAAATGTTTGATGAGAGGAGAGGTTAAAATTAATTATCATTAAGATCAAAAAAGCATTGTCATCAGAAAGATATATGGCTAGAAGAGAAAGTGGACCAGTCTTTTGATGAAAACTAAGGATAACTTCCATTGATTTCCATGCAATATAGAAAGGATCCAACCAGGCAGACCCTCCCCACACACATTCACACACAAGTCCACCAGTGTAAGATTCCCAAAGGAACCTGGATGAGGATTTCAAAGGATGAAAAGAAACGGTTGGGGCATCTTGGCATTGTTTGTTTGAAGGAACACCCATATTGAAAAGATTGCATGAAATGTCAGCCTATCATAAAATATTCCTTAGTCTCTCCTAAGACAGGGAATCACGTGGACATCATAGAATCAAAGGTGGAAGGAATATTATAATATACTCCAAGGATCCTTGACCTTCTTTGTGCTATAGACCCCTTTGGCAGGAAAGCAAAGCCTTTGTACCCCTTCTCAGAAGAATGTTTTTAAATGCAAAGGTAAAATAAATAATATTACAAAGGATGACAATTATTTTGAGTATAGTTACCAAAATATTTTCTTAGAGTTCATAGACCCACAGTTAAGGGTTCCCAGATTCTAGTCCAACTCCTTCTTTATGCAAGATAAGCAAATACAATTGCTACCTTGTAGGAGTTCACTTTCATCCTGTTGAGCTCATTCCACACTAAGAAGACCCCATTTCACTAAAAAATGGTTCCCTTAGATTTATTCTAAATGCCTAAGTTATAGATCTAGGCTGTTTCCCTTTGCCCAGATGTCCCCTCCATTTTAATAGTTCTTCATTTATTTGAAAGCAGTTATTAAGTCATATTTTGCTCCCCAGTGAAAAGCTGGGGAACCCCAAGTCCTTTAATAAAACTATTCCATATTGGTCCTCATTTTTCAAGCTTTTTAACCCAGTTCTGTGTCCTTTTTTCTCTAATATCTCCGAATTGTCCTTAGTTCTCTTAAGTTGTGAGTTGCCTTCAGACTAGGGTCAGAAGAGAGATTAATAGGATCTAGTTCATCAGCCAACCAGTGATTATGCCACTCACTATGCTAAATAGAATTGGAAGGTAAGCAGTAGAGCATATAGGACTTGGATAGAATTATAAGAGAAATTCAATATTTAAAATAATTATAATAGTTTGCTAGCCACTGAGAGTCAAAGCAAAGGAAGGTGCATTCTTACATCAACTAATATTATCAAATCAAGGATGCTATTGGGGGAAGATAGTTCAAATTTCACCTATTAGCAAAAAGCCACTGCAATACAGACCAACTGATTAGAAAGATGTGGTCTCGTCCATTAGCATGTGGTTAAGACTATTCAAAGTAGGTGAGATTTCACATCCTTTCAGAAAGGCTTTGTTGGTTCAGACAACCAGAGAAACCCACTCTTAAACCTGGAATGGACCTTAAAGGTTACCATTTTTCAGATGAGGAAACTAAGATTCCAATAAGAGGAAGAGAGTTGCCTGAAGTCAAACACATAACACCTTGCACCCAGCAGGTGCTCATACATGTTTGCCCAATGGACAGAAGAACAAAGGGAATTATAGACCATTTCCTATCGAACCAAAATGAACTCCAGCATCTGCTACTGGGGCCCAACAGGTGGCTCTGATATTCTCTAATTTATCAAATTAATTTCTTCAGGGAGAGCCTCAGTTTATCAAAGCAACTAGCATCAATGAATTGCTTTTTGTCTGGACATTTTTGAACAATGAGATGTTTCCGTTGGAAACATCTTTCTACTTCCCCCAATCCACCCTTTTTTGATTATCATGTGTCTGTTTAGATTACTGGAATGCCATAGTTTTTTGAGTCTTTCCAGCAATCGAAACTTAACTAAAAACCATGTGAAACAATACTTCCTCTAACTTACCCTGAAGCTCCATTAATTAGGTAAATCTGTTCTGATGCACACTAAGCAGCTGGCACCCACCCAACTAGCCTTCTTTCCTCCTGGGGGGAAAAAAAATACACACACACACACACACACACACACACACACACACACACACACACAAGCCTTAGAACTCCCAGCTAAAAAGGCGATGGTACCTGGGCTCTATCAAGGTCTAGAACAATGGCTAGGAGAGGGGAGCATCCCAGTGCCCTCGAAAACTGTATCAACTTAAGAGAATTAAAACCCATTTTCTAATTTCACAATAGGCTCTAACAAGGCGGGTGTTGTAGTAAGATAAGAGATACCCTGGAGAATTTTAGATCTGAAAACAGAAGTGCACGTTGCCAGATGTGGAGGTATTGTAACATGCAATAGCATACCCTTAGAGGTCTTGCTGTGATTAGAACAAATACTCCTACGATAAAAGACTTGATGTGAATCCAGCTATATTCTCCTTTCTCCATGCCAAGGACGGGAAATGTAAAACTCTGAATTCTCAGAAGACTCCAATGTAATTAATGTCCTAACCTTCTCCATGTGTTAGAGGGGGATGGGGTTGATATAAGAATGCAATGAAGCAGATGGAACTGGCCATGGTAGTCAAAATATCCATATCATGAAAATCAAAGGAAGGGAGAATGGTATAGTGGGTCATCCTTTGAATCAAGAGAAACTGGGTTCAAATCCTGTCTCTCATATGTATTGTTTCTGTAATGACTGTCATGTTACAGTCTCTCTAAGCTTCAGTTTCCTCATCTGTAAAATGGAGATGATAATAATATCTCTAGTATTATTCTTCATTGAGTTTTGAGATTTCTATGAGAGATCATACATTGCAAACTTTAAAATCACTATGGAAATGTCACATATATGTATAATCTGACTGAGTACTTAGCTTCTAAAATTATTTAAGACAATTCTCTAAAACACAATAGAAGAGGAAAAATGTATCAAAGTAAAAGAAATCCAAAGCGAACTTAAAATCGGAGAATGTTTATGTTAACACACACAGATAGTTTACATATTTTTAAACAAATTATAAATAATGTGAAGTTTGTGGTTTGGTACATTTTTTTCATTTATTCATTTAAATATTTTGTATTAGTGATTGTGGTTACTAAGTATATAATGGAAAATTGAAAAGGCAAAAAATTTTTAAAAAACTTCATAGACATTACCAATCTAAATTAGTAGAGGGGGTTCTTCATATTAATAAAAATCACAGTTTGAAAGATAGCATCAAAATGGATATATGGATAGATATAAAAATAAATATGAGCAAATTAGAACATCAGATTTATGGACAGGAAAATAATTTATCAATAAACAAGAAAGAGAAAGCACTGTAAGATATAAAATGGATAATTTTGATTACATTAAATTGAAAAGGTTTTGCACAAATAAAACTAATATACCCAAGATTAAAAGGAAAACAGAAATTGGGAGGAGTGGGACTTTATTAGCAGTTTCTCAGATAGAGGTCTCACATCAAAAACTTTATTTATTTATTTTTAATTTAAAAACCCTTACCTTCCATCTTGGAGTTGACTCCAAGGAGGAGTGGTAAGGGCTAGGCAATGGGGGTTAAGTGACTTGCCCAGGGTCACACAGCTGGGAAGTGTCTAAGGCCAGATTTGAACCTAGGACCTCCCATCTCTAGACCTGGCTCTCAATCCACTGAGCTACCCAGCTGCCCCCTCACATCAAAAAATTTAGAGAAAACATAGTGAAATTTATGAAACTAGGTGCCATTCTCCAACTAATAAATGGTCAAAGGATATGAAGAAACAGTTTTTAGATGAAGAAATCAAAGCTATCAATAACCATATGAAAAATAACTTCTAAATCTTACTGTTTTTAAAAATGCAAATTACCTGAAATATCATCTCACATGTGCCAGATTGTCTAAAATGATAAAAGGGAAAAATTACAAGTATTAGAGGGGATGTGGAAAAGTGGGGATACTCATAGATGATTGGTGGAACTGTGAACTGATTCAATCATTTTGAAGAGCAATCTGAAATTAGACCCAGAGTGTTATGAAACTGTGTATAGCCTTTGACCTAATCATACAGTAGGTCTGTTTCCTAAGATGATCAGAGAGAAAGGGAAAAAAATCTATATATTCTAAAATATTTATAACAGTTCTCTTTGAGATGGCAAATAACTGGACACTGAAAGAATGCTCATCAATTTGGGAATGACTGAACAAGCTATAACATATGGTTGTGATGGAATATTACTGTGTCATAAGAAATGACAAGTTGGATAATTTAAAAAAAGTGGAAAGACCTATGTGAAATTATGAAGAGCAAAATGACTAGAAGCAAAGGAACATTATATGTGGCAACAGAAATACTGCTTAAAGAATAACTTGTGCATCTTCCTCCAAAGAACTGATTAAAGAAACAAGCAAGACATAATTTTATATATACATATCTTTTTTTTGTCTAATGATGACTTCCCTAGTATAAGGAGAGAGAGATGGGAGAAATACCTGACAATTTTATTGTAACAAGCGTACAAATAATAAAAGATTTTAATTACAGTTGCGAACATCATCAACATAATATTATTATTATCGTTTTACATAAAATAATAAAAGCATGGTACTGATTTGCTCCCAAATGATTTCTAGCTGAACCCCATTTAAAAAAAATATGAGAACCAGATGAATAATGACAGTAAAAACAACAGCAACAATAAAACCAGAGTAAAATCTATTAACAAAATGAGACTTTATTTGGCAGAAGAGTTAAAACCAGGCCACTAGTCAGAGAAAACAGAGCTTCCAAACATGCTCCAGGATGACTCTTGTTATACAGATAATTCACTCCTTTCAACCAGAGTAACCTGGCACTTTACTAACCTGATCCTGCCCAGTCGGTATTCAGGCAGCATCCGAGGCACAGCTGTACTCAAATAATTTAGCTTCCAGATTCCATTTTGACCCAGTTCTGCAGAAATCAGTGTTCAACAAAGCCAGGGAGGGACTGTTGGGTTAGAGAACAGCCAACAAGTCTGAGCAATTGATTGTTAGAAATATTATAAGTATTCACTTTACCGAAACCAGGCATATAGTTATGGCTGTCCTAGAGCCGGTGCAAACCTGCTCCTGGGGATTGTTAAATTTTCACTGTGAACCTTAACATCTCAGAGACTATTGAATACTAAAAGTCAGGACTGGATTGTTTTGTTGATTATCTAAGAAAGTGAGGCAGAAAATGTTAATAAAAATAATAAGGGCGATTAAGCTTTAAAGAGTGTCAATCAAACATTTTTCAGAGGTTAAACATCTACCAATTCACTCCTATCTCACTCCCATCTGCCAACCACAGCATCTTTTTAACTCAGAGATATTGACACCTGGATAATTACAAGAACAAGTCAATGGATGACTCTTTCCTTACAACAACTTTATAAGCCTGGTCACATCCCAATACTTCAAAGGTGTGTGATTTCAGCAATGAGATCTCTCCACTGATTCAATTGCAGCCTCTCTATGTCTTAGCAAGTGATCTGGAATTGCTGTGGCCAGAACACTCCTCATCCTTTGGCTAATCTGGTGATGATCATACCTGGTGATGCTGAACATCATGGAAAATAGGCATTTGTACAAAAACTTTCAATTCAATGCATTCATATAATTATCTATTTTACACTTCAAGAGGTTTTCTGTCTCTTGTTTATTCATAAATTTGTCTTCTATTCATAAATTTAATAGGGAAAGTTTCCTATTCTTCTAATTTGCTTAGGATAGCCCCCTTTTTGCCTAGATCCTATGTTGATTCTGAGCTTATCTTTAAGTGGTGTAACATAGTGGTCTATATCTAGTCTCTGCCAGACTGCTTTCCAGTCTTCCCAACAACAAAATTTATCAAATAATGAATTCTTTTTTTAATTTTTTTTTACTTAAACCCTTACCTTCCGTTTTGGAATCAATACTGTGTATTGGCTCCAAGGCAGAAGAGTGGTAAGGGCTAGGCAATGGGGGTTAGGTGACTTGTCCAAGGTCACACAGCTGGGAAGTGTCTGAGGCCAAATTTGAACCCAGGACCTCCTATCTCTAGACCTGACTCTCAATCCACTGAGCAATCCAGCTGCCCCCCAAATAATGAATTCTTAAGCAAGACAATTTTTTTTAAATTACCTTCCATCTTAGAAGCAATACAATGTATTGGTTCTAAGGCAGAAGACCAGTAAGAACTAGGTAGTTAGGGTCAAGTGACTTGCCCAAGGTCAAATAGTTAGGAAGCATCTGAGGCAAAATTTGAACTCAGGTCCTCACTTCTTTGGGACTGGCTCTAAAGCCACTGAGCCACCTAGGTGGCCCCTAAGATATAGTTTGATAGATAGATAGATAGATAGATAGATAGATAGATAGATAGATACATACATACATACATACATACATACATTCATACATACATACATTCATACATACATACATATATACATACATACATATATACATACATATATATACATACATCTTTTTATCAAATGATGCCCTCTCTAATGGGGGAAGGGAAGGAAGGAAGGAATACCTGGGTATTTTAATTTAACAAATGAACAAATTTTTAATTGAAAAAAATTTTTTAATATATATAAACTATCTATTCAAGAAATACCTAGGGCAGATAGATGATGCAGAAGAGAGAGTGCCAGCCCTGGAGATGGGAAAACTCATCTTCCTGAGTTCAAATCTAGTCTCAGGCACTTATAGCTGTGTGACCCTGGGCAAGTCCCTTAACCCTGTTGGCCTCAGTTTTCTCATCCATAAAATGAGTTAGAGAAGGAAATGACATACCACTCCAGTCTCTTTGCCAAGAAAATGCCAAATTGGGTCATGAAGAGTTGTACATGACTGGAAAATTACAAGAAACATAACTACAAGAAAGGCTAGAGGAAGCAGCTGGGTGGTTCAGTGGATTGAGAGTCAGACCCAGAGACGGGAGGTTCTGGATTCACTTCTGACCTCAGACACTTCCCAGCTATGTGACCCTGGGCAAGTCACTTAACCCCCATTGCATAGCCTTTACTACTCTTCTGCCTTAGAACCAATACCCAGTATTGATTCTAAGATGGAAGGTAAGGGTTTAAAGGAAAAGAAAAAAAAGAAAGAAAGAAGGAAAGAAGGAAAGAAGGAAAGAAAAAGAAAGAAAGAAAGAAAAAAGAAAGAGAGAGAGAGAGAGAGAGAGAGAGAGAGAGAGAGAGAAAGAGAGAGAGAGAGAGAGAGAGAGAGAGGGAGGGAGGGAGGGAGGGAAGAAAGGCTAGAATCTTAGTTCCTTTAGTGAAACAATAGGAAATAAATCACATCATCAAATGGATAGCACTTTCTCAAAACCCCTCACCCAATAATAATCCCCCAGAAACTCTTTAAAAAAAAAAACACTGGGAAAGTTGGAAGGACCCTGGGAACATTTCTTGCTGGGTTCTAGGTCAGTTTAGGGTTAGCTAAGCTTTAGTCCAACTCTTGGTCCCTGCCACTATTTATTTACTGCTATTACTGCTGCCATCTTTTGGTACAGAGTCTTACTGCTGCTTCTGTCACTTGTTCTATATCTCTCATTCTCCTTTCAGTATTCTTGAAGGTCCTCATACTGGTTCAAGTGGTTTTAGCGGCTTGTCTTTCAGCCACAGCGAGGGTGCAATAAATTGGTTTGGGGCTTTTTCTCAGGTCCTTCATGTCCCAGAAATCTCCTCTCCTGCAGCCTCCCTCCTGGTTCTTCTCCCCAGCATTTCTTATTTGGTCTTTTAAAACAAGAGCCTTCAGCTCCAGCATATCCAAATGGAATTTTTTCCTGCCTCTGTGACAGTATGTCCTACCTGCATCCTCCCACATGTCTCCCCTGTCCCTTACATAAGAACTGGGAAAGGAAGCAGGGTCTGTTGCTTACTCCCACACATTTTATATTGTTCACATTCAATATAATGGCTTTGTCTGCTTGCAAAAATATTTAAATCATCCAGAAAGGTGAGGTTGGCCCTGGGTAGGGCTTTCCCAGGGCCCTTTGAAATCCCAGTCAAATACCAATTGATTGTCAATAGGAAAAAAAAGAAAAGTATATAATGAATCCCAAATAACCCAGAACAACTGAAAATGAATATAATTCCCCAATACTACTGCCCTATTCATGGACAAAATCACATGCGTGTAGGGGGTTCCTGTTGTAAATAACAGTTTACATGGTTTTCTTTTTTCTGAAGTCAAGTTAGCCAGTTTACTGACTAGCAGCATCTTTGTGGGGGCCATGACCTACTCCTCAGAGGAGCAGACTCAAGAATTCATTCCCATCAACCCACCCAGGGTGATCAAACTCCAGAGAATTGAATCACACCAGGAATATTCACAGGAGTCTGATTTATACACCAGAGTAGCAATTTACTAACCTGCAATGGGGAAGAGAACCACTATGGGTCATTTACACCAAGATCTCTCTCAGTGGGCAGATGCATTCAAGAGGCAAAAGTGTAGATTGGTATAAGTACAGAATTAGAACAAGAGTGAATGGATGATCCCATTGAGCCATGACAACTGTACAAAAGACCCTTATCTAAGAGGGGAATTGTTCTAGCTAAAGAATCATGCATTCATGAAGCATATGGAACCCAATGAGCCTTCAAGAGGATCTAGCCCAACTCCCTCATTATTCACAGATGAGGAAACTGAGACCCATAGATGTTAAGTGACTGTCCAAGGTTACCATGATAGTAATGTAACAAAATCAGGATTTGAGCCCCAGGTCCTGTGATCCCAAATCCAGCATTCTTTCTGTTATATCACAGACTCTTATTTCTTAGGACAAGTGACAGTCACTTGACTTGACCAACTCATTCATTCATTTTCAGTTGTCCCTTATGGTCTTTATTTTCAGAAGGTGACACTGATGGACCTTGTCCCCAGTATTTGTAGATACCTCTTGCTTAGAACCTAAAGGGTCTTCTATATTGCTTAGAGCCCCTAACCCCTAGCCCCTCATCTCCAAGAGTGTGGGGAGTCTGTTGTCAATAACCGAATGTTTCTCTCTAATAATTTTAAATTCAAGCTACTCCTCCAAACTCTTACCTATCACACAACTTGCTGCCCAGTAGGCATATTTCCTCTTTAATCACTTTGTGAACTAAGAAGTGAGATTTCCTGCAAGCCTGGAATATTCTGCTCTCTCTATCATAGCCATCATCCACTTGGGAAATAGAAAAACTGGAGAGGGTGAGCCAAGGCTGGCACCCTCTTGGACCAGTTTTGCATAAGCAGGACCTTGGAGCCACTTGATCCTACAAACTGCTGTTACAAACATACCTCTCCATCTAGTTGCCATCATTCTGATCATTCTGCTTTGTATAATTGATAATCTGTTACCCTAAAAAAGAACTGCATTTCCCAGGTTTCAATTATACAGCTTACTGCCTTAGATGAGATCTTCTTCCTCTTATTCCACCTATTTCTGCTTATACCCTTAATCCTGTGTCTACCAAAATCTTGTTCTGAGCTTCAAAGCCAGGCTTCTTTTATGGTTAGCTTGTCCTGGAATTTCTCTAGAGTAGGGACGCTTTGCTTTGCTATGAGTCTTGCAGCCCCAAAAGCCCTGAAATTTTCCTGCACAAGACCAGCTCTGCTTCTCCCATTGGTTATTCCTGGCATCTCCATTTTGTGGAAGCACTCAGGCTGACCTACTTTCCTTTCTATTTGTAGCTCCATCCCTAACTTCCTGGTCATCAAAACCATCAGGTACCTTTTTCCTCTCCCTCCCCACCAAACTACCTGCTTTTTAGCTCCCTCTACATGTGATCTTTCCAGTTTAGAGTTTAAGCTCTTTTTGTTTGTATTTGTATCCCTAGTATTTAGAACAGTGCCTGGAAGATAGAAAATCCAGCTTGTTCCCATCCTCCCTCATCACTAACTCCTCTCCATTTGCCTACTCAGGACTTCTCCATTATAAAAATTAAGTTCATTTGACACTTCTCCCTACTCACTACTTCTCATCCAAACTTCTTGAAAAAGTCATCAACTTCTGATGCCTCTACTTCTTTACAATATAAGTTCTTAAATATATTGAAACTTCTTTCTAAAAGGTCACCAATATCCTATTCATGAAATTATTTGGAATTTTTTTCCAGTTCTCATCTTATTCCACTTCTCTTTTCTCTACAGCATCCAACATTCTTGACAACCCTCTTCTATAGGATACACTCTCTTCACTGGCTTCAAAGAGTGATGCCAAGAGCATTGGATTTGGGGTCAGAGGACTGAGGTTCAAATTTTATCTCTGCTATTTATTAACTTGACCATGGGAGAATCATTTAATTTTTTTTTTCCAAATGAGCTGCCTCCTCTCTCATTGTTGTTCACCCTTTGTTTTCAAGGAAAACAATGATATTACGATGTTGGGATCAGAGTATATTATGTCTGGCTATGGCTGATCAGTCCAATACCAGTTTGGAGAGTTCAATGACAAATCATAGAACCTCCTCTGTAGAATGATAGGGGTGGACTTACCAATTCTGTGATCTTTGACATGTCATGTAACCTCTGTGGACTTCACCATTCCCATCAATAAATAGAGAAGGTTGGACTAGATGCCCTCCAGGATGACCTCTCACTCTAGATCTATGACCTTTTGAGTTATAGGAATGTAACAAAATATTATTACACTGTAAGAAATAACAAATATGAGGGATTTAGTGAAATGTGGGAAGAATCATATGAACTTAGGCAGAGTTGAATGAAAACAATTGGCAGAATGATCACAGTGTAAATGAAAAGAACAGTAAAAACGAAGCTGAATGTTGTATAATTATAATGACTAATCTTGACCCTGAAGAAGAACAAAGGAACTGCATAGCCCTCCATTCTTTGGAGAGGTGGGAGAATGTAAATAGAATATTGCACATAATGTTGGACTGAGTAGATGTTTTCAGTTGGTTTTGTTTAACTGGTTTTTTTTTTCCTTTTTTTAAAAAGGAGGCCCAGGAGAGACAGTGTAAAGGAAAAAATCCAAAACTGATTATGATGTATAAACAAAGGGTACCAATAGAACTTTTAAAAAAGAAGTATATTGTTACTGAATATAAAACATAATAATCCTTCACCTTTAGTTGGCTCCTAATCCTCTTTTTGACTCCTCAGGTGGAGAGAGGGGATGTGTGATATACACTGTCAGGAGATGGAAATGAGGCATTCTATTTTTGAGATGATAGAATAAGTTTTAATTTTCTGTGATACTTTTTTAAAAATCATCTCACCCTGGTATTTTATTTCTAAATTCATATGATCTCTTTTGTTCTAGAAATTGTTCATTTGTGATCTGGACTGACTAGAAAGAGGGGATAGAGAGAAAAGACTAAAGGCGAAGTACTGGAGCATTCAGTTGTGATGACAGGAGAGATAATTAGCAATCAGAGTGGCACATCGTTGAACCCAGGGAACCAAGCCAGCTAGCTCAGGAACCATGAAGGTCTGCCCAACTTGTTCCTGGAATTAAGAACTCAGATACTAGAAAGCAAAATAAAATAGTGAAAGATGAATTCCTGGGTCCAAAAGTCAAAGTCTTTACCTAGATCAGTTCCATGGAGAATCTAGAATTCCTAGACAAGTGATTGAGATTAGCAAGGTCAAAGAGTTATTGAATTAAGATGAACTGAATTAAAGAATAGAAAGGTTTGATGGCTTGCTCAAGATCACACAGCTTTTTAGAGGCAGAGCTTAGAAATGAAACCATGGCTTTGACTTAAAATGGAGAGTAAATGAAAGCTAGATTTCAGTAAGAGGATTGATAGGACTTGAAAACTAGATGAGAAATGAAGCAGAAGGAAGAGTTTAAAGTTTTGAACAGGGGGGACTAGATGAATATGGATACCACTTAGAGAAATAAAAAATTCAAGAGGAGGAACAAATTTAGAATATAAGACAATGAGTTGGGTTTTGAACATCTTGAGGTACCTGTCAAACCTCCAGGTGGACATGACTTTTAGGCAGGTTAGAGATGTAGGTTTGAGGAGCGACCAGGACTATGTGTGTAGATTTGGGAATCAATTGTGATATTTACAGCTGCCAAATCCCAAAAAGTTTTGAGTAGTGGAAGGGGCCACCTCAGAGTTAGTGGATTCTCTCCCCATTAAGGGAAGTCTTCGAGGCAAGGCTATAGGTGAATTTGTTGGGTATGGGGTAGAAGAAGGGTATGCTCAGGCATAGGTTGGATTAGAAAGCCTCTGAACTCCCTTCAGATTCTGAGATTCTATAATTCTTCTCCTGGGACGATGGCGATAAAGCATGGCATCCAGGAGGCAAAGAGTGGTGTTACTACTGTGATCAGAGACTGAAACAGAAGAGCTTCCAAAGTGGGTTGTAAAAGATGGTATGGGGCTTGTTGATTTGACCAGGTTAGGGGGCTGCAAACACCAGAATGACATCGTATAGACCCAGCTACAAAATGAATCAAGAAATAACCCATTTCACCAAAGCATCCTCTCACATGCTAACCACAGCATAATCACAAATAATATTACAAAATGGAGAACTCAATAACACTAATAGCCAAGGAGAAGCACTTTATTGACACTAAGAGCCAATAGCTCATGAATGTTTCTTCTAATGTCCTCCATTTACTACTAGAACATTACTGTAAACTGAAAGCATTCAACAATGCTTGTATTCTTTGACTTTCTAAAATCAATTTCTATCAAGGCTGGAATGTACAGTAGCAGGTGGAAGCTCAAGAGTGACTAGTGTCCAAATCAGAAATTATTTAACAACCACAAAATAAAATCAATACTTATTTGAATAGAAAAAGATGAAATTTGTTAGGAATCATGAGGGAAAGCAATGCCACTGAGTGTATAGTCCTCAAAGAATGTGAGACCTCAACGATGGGGGTGTGGTGGTGATCAGTCATTTGCAGTCATGTCTGACTCTTTGTGGCTCCATTTAGGGTTTTCTTGGTAGAGATTCTAGAGTGGTGTGCCATTTCCTTCTCCAGCTCATTTTATAGATGAGGAAACTGAGGCAAATAGAGCTAAGAGACTTGCCCAGGGTCATACAGTTAGTGAGTGTCTGAGGTCAAATTTGACCCCATGAAGAGAAGCCTTTCTGACTCCAGACTACTTTATACACTGCACCATCTTGCCACCCCAATAATAGGGGTATTTCTCCCAATTGGGCAGATCATGACCCACCTAAAACTTCTCATCCTGTGTGTGATTTCATATCTTCCTCTAATGTCTACAAAGGGGTTCTACCCACTATGAACCACAATATCCAAAGAATCACAATTATTGAACTTATAGAAAACATAGAAATGTCATAAAAGGCACTATACTATAAATCAAGGGGTCTGGGACTAGTTCTGATTCTGACACTTAATTTTTGGCATCCCACTTCTTAATCCTCAGTTTGTTCATCTACAAAATGGAGATGATAACCTAGCTACCTCTGAAATGTATAATTAGAAAATCTTAAACCCTTGGACTTTATCTCCCAGAATGCTTTTCTCTTGTACTTATATATTATTTATAAGTTCTGTAACTCTGCCTTTTTTCTCAATCTTTTCCCATGACCATAGTTGAGTTAACTCCCTCTTTGCTCTAGCTTTTTTTATTTTCCTTTACTTTGTTATTATTAATAAATCTTATTAAATATAATACTTGGGGTATTTGGATATAATTTTTAATCTCACAAAGGGATATGGTGAAGGTCAAAGTTACATGAGATGATTTGTATCTATAAAGTGCTGTAAGATTATGATTTATGATTATCACTATAACAGATTCATTGGAACTGAATTGGCTCAGACATAGTTGAGTCAAATATTCAAACCAACCTTCATGATCACTGTTGTGTCACTTCACTGTATTGACAATTCAAAGATCTAATCTGATTGTAAAGATGTCTAAATTAAACAGAGCCAACAAATGTCTAATTATCTCCATCATTTAGACATGCCTTTGTCTGCCTAGTTATTATATGGTAGGAGAAGCAGATTGCTGCAGGAATCCCCTAAGCAGCCCCTTGGTGTTTCTCTTATGTGCCTTTCACAAAGTAAGTCTATAATATATGAGAATTGAGGAAAGGTGAATATAGGGTCAAGGTGCTTCCTCCCATTAGGTTTAACATTTTCATAGGTTTCCAAGAGTGAGGTCAACAAAACTTTGCTTAAGAAATGTACTATGTGAATATGTAAAAGGAGTCTGGCCAATGGAGTCTCTCCTCAGAGTATGTGTAGCATCCTTTACCTTCTACCAGCTAGCTGGGAGAACTTAAGGAAGCCCATTTCTAGAAAAACAGAATGGAAGAGTCCTTGTCCTCAATTCAAAGCATGGCCACCTATTCTGACTGTTTCTGTTTCCCTTACTATGTGAAGAAGAAAAGGCACCATTCAGTGAATTCATTCAAAAGATATTAAACAGCAAAAATAAGTATCTCTCTTTTCTACCTGGCTAGGTAGAGTGAGAATGATATATGATAGGCCTCTAAGTAGAGAAGAGACCTCAGCCTCCCTTGTCCCCTATTTATTATTATTCTTTCCTACTTTAGGTGAAGAAGCAAAGGAGTTGACTATGACCCTGTGAGCTCTAAAATATAAAAAGAGATAGCAGGCTCCAGAAGTTTGGAAGATGTAGTCCATGCCAAGATGTCCCAGAAATCAAGATGGCGCAAAACCCTGAGCAACCTGTTGAATCCAGCATAGATGGAAGTCAAAAGAGCCACAGTGATTCATCCATGAGTTATAGCAAATAGAAAGGAAAAAAGAAAGTAAACTTGGTGAGTTGAATGCTGTATGGCAACTGCTTTAATTAGAGTTCATTCTACCCAGATACCAATGGGATAGAGGGGAAAGGGCGCTACCAAATATTGAAAAAAAATATTTGTATTTCTTGTTATATCCTCGTAGTAACTAAACCTTTGGAAAAGCTAATTGATCTTAATTAGTTCAATGGAACTAGATTGATATTGGACAGAAAATAGCTAATAGCTTTAGAGAAGAATCACTCAAATCCTTTTGGCATGTCTCTATAACTTTTTTTAGAGAGAGAGCAAATCATATTATTTTTTACTTTATTTAATTCATTTTTATTTGTCTTCTTCCACCACATGGCTAATATAGAAATATGGTTTGCATGATGGCACATATATTATCCATATTGAATTACTTATCATCTCAGGGAAGGGGGAATGTCTCTATAACTCTTAGAGGGACACATTTCCAGCCATACTCTGGAAGATGGAGTCCAAGGTCTTGATACAATGACAAGGAAGAATCTCATCTGATTTCACACACACACACACACACACACACACACACACACACACACACACACACACACAATCCCATACTATGTACATAAAGCTCTAAGCCTCACTCACAGGCAGGGGGAAAAGCAGGTTAAGGAAATTTTAAAAAGGCAACCTTTGTCTTGGGCGTCCTCTCCTTTGAACTGCCTTTCTGCCCTCTTTCTACCTGCTCTCTCGCCCTAAAGCACCAAGTACCAAGTGTCTGCTCCATGCCCCTAGAGTCTTGCTCTCAGATAGCCATTCACTCACTCCTGTTGCCATGTAATAGGACAAGACTGACTTGTTCCCAAAGAGAATTTTCATTTTAATTGGAAAATCTTGAAAATAAACAAATCTTTCAGTAGAAGACTTTCCAAAAGGTTGAGCAGGAACACTTGAGACGATGTTCCTAGGACTCCTTAAATGAATACTAGGTAGTTTCTCCATCTAGTGACTAGACCTGACTGTCATATAGTGTAATCATGAACTAAAAAGTGCATACAATGACAACCAATGCAAAGTAGATATCTATTGATAGAACAGCCCGTACATCACTTCACACAGATGAATTAGCAGATAAGACATCCTATTTAGAATATATTCTCAGACATGCCCTACAAATAATGACTATAGTTTAGACATTCGAGTAACCTTTGCAGAGTTCAACAATAATCCCTTTGTTATTCCTTTAGAAATAGAAAATGCTGATTCTGCCTGTAACTTCCAACATTTATCCAATCATTCAAAAGCTACAGTAGCTTGAACATAGAAAACAGTCTTTGAAAATTGTAGCCAATTGCAGCCTACATAGATGGTAAATAAAAGAATAGTAGAATGGACAGATTGATGAATAAATAAATAAATTTAAATGTAAACATATGCAAAATAATAGCCTGCAACATTTGCCATTGATTTAATAGGTTTGGTTTGCAAGGTGAGATCTCAGAAGATGTTTTGCTTTTTCCTAGATCCCATGTTTTCTTTTTAAATAAGTTACCACAAAATGAAGAGTATCTGTTAAAACCTTATGATCTAAACAGAATGTCTTCCTTTGGGTGTAAATAATAAAGAAAATGTAACATGTAATTTCCTTATAGTTTTTCTATTAAAATTAAAACTTTTCAAAATAAAATATAAGAATTTACTGATTTGTAATTGTGTAGTGCTAGAGTGATATACAATCTGGAACAAGGTTTTAAGAAATGCAAACCCCTAGATACAATGTGGTACCTTTCTCATTTACCTTTACCAGTTCACTGTTGTTTTTCAAATTGACTCAACTTGTTTTCAATCTTTTCTTAGGTCAAAATTTTATATTTCAGAGTAGTTTTGCACCTAAATATCTTAGCATGGATTCACACAGAATCTCAGAGTTGGAAAGGTGCTCAAAGTCACCTTATCTAAATCATAGCTCAACAAAGAGTCCTCCCTATAACATCCCCACAGGTCATCCAGTCTTGACTTAAAGACCACTAATGAAGGGAAATCTACATCCTCCCTAGGCATGCACTTCCACTTTAGGGCAGCTCTGATTGTTTAAAAGTTTTACTATGGATTGCATTGTTTCTTTGACACTTTTTTCACACACCCAAACCCAGTTATGTCTTCTAGGACAAGAAAAAGATGTCTTAGCCCTCTTCTACTTGAGAATCCTTCAAATGTTTAAAAATAAACATTCCTTCAGCACTGTCTTTCCTCCAGGCTAAATGTCTCCCATTGCCTTCAACCAGTCCTTCAGTGAACTCAAGGTCTTTTGCTATCATAGTCACACTTTTTCTTATCAGTGATTTCCCTAAAATTTGGTCCCTAGAACTAAACATAGCATTTTGGATGTATGATCTGACCAAGGTGGAGTGCAGAGCTAATATCACTTCTCTAGTCCTGGATGGACACTCTGCTTTTCTTATCATAAACGAAATTTGCATTAGCTTCTTTGGATGCTATATTGAACTGTTGATTCATACTGAATTTTCAGTAATCTAAAACTCTGAGATCTTTTTCAGAAAAACTGAAAGTCTAACCTAAAGTCTAATCTCCTGATCTGGTCTTTAAAGATAAACTACATAATACAATGGACAGAGTATTAGACTAAATTCAGCTTGTATCTTACCTCAGCTATTTATTGGCTGTATGACCTTGAGCAAGTCACTTGACCTCAGTTTCCTCATCTGTAAAATGGAAATAATATTAGCACCTAATTCCCAGGCTATTGTGTAGATCAAATAATATTTGTAAAGTACTTTGCAAACTTTAAGATGTCATATAAATGCTAGTGGTAATTAATAATTTGAAAGCAAATATAGAAATTTTTATTTATCCTTATTTAATTTGATCTTCTTAGATTTAATCCAAGAGTTTAGTCCAATATCATTTGGAATTCTGACTCAATCATCTAGCACATTAGCTGTCCCTTCCTAGCTTTATCATCTGCAAACTGAATAAGATTTCCTTTCATTATATCTCAGTTACTGAGGGAAAGTTAAATAGCACAAGACCTATAAAGCTCTCTGGAGTACCCACTAGATATCATCTTCCAAACTGAGATGGAACCATAAAATACTACTCTTTGTGTCCAGACATTTAACAATTTTCCAGTCCACCTAACTGGTATCATCTAGCCCATTGTACCATACCTAGGGATGGATTGCTTAAGAGACTTTGTAAAATACTCAAGCAAAATCCAAGTAGATAACCCCCACAGCATCCCCCTTCTCTGCCAATTTGGTAAGGAAATATACTTAGTCTGACATGATCTATTCTTTTTTTTTTCAAATTCTTACCTTCTATCTTAGAATCAATACTAAATATTGGTTCCAAGGCAGAAGTGCAATAAGGGCTACACAAAAATTTAAGTGACTTGCCCAGGGTCACATAGCTAGGAAGTGTCTGAGACCAGGGTTTGAACCCAGAACCTCACATCTCCAGACCTCGTTCTCTATCCATTGAGCCACCTAGCTGCTGCATGGCCTATTTTTAATAAAAAGCCATATTTGTTCTTTGTGGTCATTGCTTCTTTTTCTTGATTTAACCAATTATCCTTTTAAGAATAAATCTTAAAATTTTGCCAGATTAAAGTCAAACTCTGCCAGCTTAGAGTTAGCAGACTACACTTTCCCTTAAAAATAAAAAAGAGGGGGCAGCTGGGTGGCTCAGTGGATTTAGAGCCATTCCTAGAGATGGGAGGTCCTAGGTTCAAATCTGGCCTCAACCACTTCCAAGCTGTGTAACCCTGGGCAAGTCACTTGACCCCCATTGCCTAGCCCTTGCCACTCTTCTGCCTTGGAGCCAATACACAGTATTGACTCCAAGATGGAAGGTAAGGGTTTTTTTTTTTAATAAATAAATAAATAAATAAGATTTCTTCTTTTCCCAATGTACTTCTCCCTTTCTTCAAATTTCTTTCAGAAATCACTGACCATGGTTCAGCAGCCTCATCTGCCCATCTTTTCAATACTGTAGAGTGGAGTTCATCTAGGCTTAGTCACTTGGACTCATCAAAGACAGCTTTGGTACTCTTGGCATCTCCCTACTTATCTTGGATATCAATTTTCTACTAGTAATTTTTTTTCTATCTTTCCCAGTATAAAGATCTTTCCTCTTGGTAGAGAGAAAACAGATGACAAACTTTGCCTTTTGTCCCCTGTCTATCATCCTCAACCCAACTACCTCAAGCAGTAGACCTTGCCTTTCTTTGATCATTCTTCCCAAAGCAGGAAAGAAAAAAACAAAAACAATACGCTTTTTATCCTTAGTTCTTCATGAGTCTCTACCCATTGGGAGCTCCAGAACTCCTGCAGGTGTGTTCCTTTTAGCCTTTGATTCTTCTTTAATCAGGTTAGCCTTTTAACTGCTTACTTGAGATTCATTAGAGCACTTCTCAGCAGTGATGTTTAACTTCATGATTCACAAGGAAGAGAGAAGAGAAAGGAAAAAAGAGAGGGAAGAGAAAAGAGAAGGGGAAAAAAGGGAAGGGAAATTACTTCCTGATGTAGAACTTTGAGAAAATTCCATGAGGTTCTTTTTCCAATCAGATAAGAGTTTGTCTGATTCCAGGGTTCCCTTCTTCCTCTGAACATTTGTTTTCATCTATAAGCAACTAATCTCCTTAATAAGGACACTAGTAGTATTCCAAGTGGTTGGGTTTTTTTCATTGTTGGGGGTGGTTTCATCTGATTCTCTGCCCTTACAAATAAAAAAATATGCAAATAAAAACACAAGGCACATATTTGGGAGTGGGAGGCAGAAAATATAGTGGTTTCTTTACAGTTAAGTTGTTTATAATATACAGACTCTACCCCTTTTCTCTTTTTATAAACTATCACCCCACCTATTCCAAGATTAAAGTTATATTGGGATTTCATCACAGATTTACTTGACTCAAGGACCAAAAAATCTATACCTATTTCTGCTGAATCCTTTAGAAAGGAAAAGTTCCCCTTCAGAAGACTGTTCCCTAGAAATAATACTCAGGGCATGGTCCAATTAATCACTTCAAGTGTGGCAGGTGAAACATGAAATGACTAAAGAGGGCACCTAGGAGGTATGACCCTGAGCAAGTCACTTACCCCTGTTTGCCAAGCCCTTCATTACCCTTCTGCCTTAGAGTTGTTACTTACACAGAAAGTAAGGGTTTTAAAAAGATAGACATGAACAATATGGAAATAGGATTTGAGTGATAATATATAACCCAGTGAAATTGCTTGTGAACTCTGAGAGGGAGGAGGAGAGAGAGAAAACAAGAATCATGTAACCATGGGAAATTTAAAAAATTTAAAAGAAAAGAAAAATTAAAAAGATATGATTAAGGAAACAAAGGTTAGTGCTTCCAAACATATCGATTTTTTTAAACCCTTACCTTCCATCTTAGAATCAATACTAAGTATTGATTCCAAGACAGAAGAGCAGTAAGGACTAGGCAATTGTGGTTAAATGACTTATCCAGGGACACATCGTCTGAGACCAAATTTGAACACAGGATCTTCTGTCTCTAGATCTGGCTCTCTATCTACTGAACAGATACCTATCTCCTCCCAAGTATATAAATTTATTAAGCAATGCACACCAATTGCCTTAACAAATCAAGACCAGACCCCTTCCTCAGGTTAGAGCTGCAGCCTGAATACAAAGGAAGACAGACTTTTATACAGTTAAAAAAATAATCAAATCATACCAATTAATTAACAAAAAAAAACAATTAAGCCAGATTATACTCGGCAATCTGATTTCCAATTTGGAGGAAAGATTGGGGACTTTACAAGTTTGGAGGTAGAAATCAAGTGCAACCATCTAAAATCAGAAAAAGAGGTGCCCCATTCTCCCCAAGTATCTGTATAAAATCAAAGGAATTTGGAAACAATGATTGATCAGTATGGGAGCCATTTTCAGATAAGACATATGGGTTTATTGCGATGTATAATCAGTCTTTGGATTTGACTGGGTTTCTGGGTTTTTAGTTAAAGATCTCTGAATAGCAAGTAGTGATAATCCAGCTTTCTAGACAAGAAGGGCTAATTTCAAACAATGAAATAAGGTTTTCTCCGAATTCTCACAACTGAATAAAGTTGTCTCCATGAACTAGACCCATATTAGAAAAGGATCTGAGCTAGCTTCAGAATGGAGTCAGTGTGGTTCACTCAGTTTCCACAATTTATCACTTGCTATCCTAACCCCCTCAATTCCCTCTCAAGCAAAAATGATTAAACCCTCAAAGAGGAAAGAGCCCTCTCCACCTGGCTATAGGATGGAAAATCCTCTCCTGGTCATCCTCATCCTGGCCAGCTCCTTCATACCAACAAAAAGGTTTCCATCTTCACTTCCTGATGGGTATTCTTCACTTATACAGCTGTGTTCTCTGAACAAGGTAGGCTGCTACAGATGTGGGACAGTTTCCCCTTCAGTTAAGGGTCTCCTTGGGCAATATGTAGGGCAAGTATCTTAAACTCTCTGAGCCTCGGTTTCTTCATGAAGAGTAGAAGTCTTCTCAGGTCTCTTTCATCACTCTAGATCTATAATCCTTATATGTATATTGAAAGATTTGGACATTCTTCTCTCCTGTTTGCAGGAGGATAAAAAAAAGTACTCTTAAGATTAAATGCTAATAAGAAGGCCATGGGTTTGGAGCTGGACAGAACCTCAGAGGGCAATGAAGTCCAATTCTTTCATTATATAGTTGAGAAAACTGAAAGAGGGAAAATGTCCTTGAGTACAAGGTTACACAGATGAGTAGGAGAGCTGGAATTTGAACCAGGGTCTCCAGCTGCAAATCCAACACACTTTCCTCTTTGCTATGCCTTCCTTTCTTTTGCTCATTCTTTCCATCAATCAACATTTATTAAGGACCTTTGATGCCTCAGGCACTGTGCTAGGTACAGAGATTTAACAAGGATTTATTACCTTCCCTAGAATAAAGGGATGATAATAAATTCCTAACCTTCACCTAAATTCTTACCATCCTTAGAAAATTTACCTTTAAAAAAAGAGAGCTCATACTTTTTGCTCCATAGCTGGACTTATGAGAGGACCAGAAATTGGTTTCACAAACATGAGAGATCTAAGAAAAGGCATCATCATAAGTCTCCTATGTTCTGCTGATTTGGCATGAGAGAGAGAGAGAGAGAGAGAGAGAGAGAGAGAGAGAGAGAGAGAGAGAGAGAGAGAGAGAGAGAGAGAGAGAGAGAGAGAGAGAGAGAGAGAGAGAGAGGCAACCTTGGAGTAAAGCCCTGGAATTTGAGATCACAGGCTTTATTATAATGCAATTATCCTCAAACAGGTTAAACCCAGGTATGTGAAAAATAGTCTATTCACCTATTATTTCTCCTAGCGTGAAGAGGGGAAAAAAACTTGTTTCATGTAAGGTGGATCATTTTTCCTTGGAATATATACAAGTGGTTTAATAAGGGAGATGGGTTAGAATGGCCTCTTAAATATACTATGCCAAGGTCAATTTTCTCCCAAATAGCTGGTCCCTAAGCATATGGAGGAGAAAAAGCATTGTAATCTCTGAACCTCTAAGAAGTGGGCAGGAAATCGATAGAGTAGGGACTTTGGGGAATGCTCAGAGTTGTAGGCCAACCCACAGTAAAACTGTGAAGTGGTTTCATGATCATAGTATTTAGATCTGAAAAGGATCTTATGGGAAATACAATCTAACCCCAGAGCCCTTAGACCTAAAGCAAGGGTGGACCTCCAAGTCCAACTCCCTCATTTTACAGATAAAGAAACTGAGGCCCAAGGAAAGTAAGCAACTTGCTCAAGATTGGATAGGTAGTAAGCATCTCAATAGATTAGAAATCTGAAAACCAAAGAGACTATTCTTTACTATGGTAAATGACCAGCCAAGACCCTCCAAGCCATCAAAATCTGTCTTCTCTAAAAAGGTTTTCTTATCACTTTTTTTTTTGCTCTCTCAGTATTACTTGTTAATATCACTTTCAGGTCTATTTGCATTTTAAGTCTACTGCTCTGTCCAGCAGCCATCATAAACATATTAGGCTCCAGAATTTGCCAAGAAGATTGTCCCAGAATTCACTGTGTCCTAATTTAGACTTGGTATTAAGACTTTTAGAAAGGAGAAGTAAAAGATTCTATCTTGAAAGCTACACAGATGTCCAAGGAGAGGTTAAAATATTAAAGGAATACATCCTGGCATAGGGCACCTTTCCCCATCTTCTGTGCCCTTGAATTCTGGAACCCTTGATTACTGCAATTGAAAATTTTAAAAATTGGAATACCCAAAAGCCAAGAACTAGGAATATGAGCCAATGACATGATGCACGAATTAAATCCCTAATACTTTCCTTTTCCCCATGACCATTCTGGTGGAAAGAACAACCTACCTTTCATTATCCAGCTCACCTGTATTCTCCTTCCTCTCCTTTCTATCAAAAGATGAATTAAAGTAAGAAGGTAATCCTCTATGACCAGCAGCACAACCAACCAGCTTTTTCCTGTCCAAATGAAATGCCCCCTACCACCCCACAATTGTTCTCTGTTCTTTAATTGTTGTTACTTTATTTCCTTTGGTTTGAGAAAAAAAGAAGGGAGAGAGAGGGAAGGAAGGAAGAGAGAGAGAGAGAGAGAGAGAGAGAGAGAGAGAGAGAGAGAGAGAGAGAGAGAAAGAGAGGAAGGAAGGAAGGAAGGAAGGAAGGAAGGAAGGAAGGAAGGAAGGAAGGAAGGAAGGAAGGAAGGAAGGAAGGAAGGAAGGAAGGAAGGAAGGAAGGAAGGAAGGAAGGAAGGAAGGAAGGAAGGAAGGAAGGGAGGGAGGGAGGGAGGGAGGGAGGGAGGAAGGAAAGGAGGAAGGGAGGAAGGGAGGAAGGGAGGAAGGAAGGAAGGAAGGAAGGAAGGAAGGAAGGAAGGAAGGAAGGAAGGAAGGAAGGAAGGAAGGAAGGAAGGAAGGAAGGAAGGAAGGAAGGAAGGAAGGAAGGAAGGAAGGAAGGAAATTTAGCAAATGCAACTCCTTGCCCCTGTGTTTAATGCCAGCAGTGAATAGAAAGCTGAAAAAAAGTTTTGACCCTTTAAAGAGATGTATAGTATTTCTTTTTCCACATAAATGGAATCATGGGAGGAGAGTAAACGTGTTGTCATAATGTGCTCCTCTATATAGCCCATTAAGTTCCACATTTCTGTATATTTCTTAAGATGGCATCTCTTTCTCCTTTTTCTTCTCAAAAGCCTTAACATCAACTTCAAAATATCATCAAACTAGGAATTCTGGGACATTCAGTTCAGCTGTTTCTTGAGTCTCATGTCTCCATGGCAATGCTCAACCAGGCAGAAGGGTTACAGCTAACTGTGAAATCAAAGGCTTTATCTCCTATAAATGAAGTTCAGGCCTGGGTAAGGAGATTGGAAGAATTTTAAGTGAGGAAAGGAAGCTTTCCAGCTCTCAGAAATCACACCAACATTTCACTTACCAAGAAATGCAAACAGCTCACAAAAAGTGGGAACAGGGCTGCCCTGGGGCCACTTGTTCCACTAGCATGCTAGGAGGAGGCACATGTCTCAGACTCTGGAGGTGCCCCCCAGTTCCCCTCTCTATTTCCAAGCTCCCTGTGAAATGCACAAACCCAGGATTACAACACCTGGGCTTCTTCTGACCCACCAGGTAGAGAATTGTGAGAATTGAATAATTACCTGTAACATTTAATGATACATTACATATTGATGAGGATGTTAATTGCATAGTAAAGGACAAAGATCAAAAACAAATGTCAGCCATAAGAATGAAAATTAATGATCATTTGTTAAATCAGTGAAGAGTCATTCATCATTTTATTAGGTCTGACTCTCAAGTCCATAGCCCATATGGAACTTTTTACAATAGAGCAAATCTTAATTCTTTCTAGGGTATTAAGCATTTGATTAACACAGTATAAATAACAGAATTGCCCAAGTAAAGTTTCCTCTTATTAACTTTAATAGATACTGCTTTAGATAAACAATCAAGAGCCTAACTTGCCCCATGAAAACAGTTGCTTTTATCAGTGCCAATCAAATGACACAACGGATCATAAGTCTAGAACCAGAAAGGACCAAATCCAAACCTCTAACTATACAAGAAAAGTGAGGCCCATCAATGAGTGACTTACCTAAGGTCACACTGGTAGTAAGTGATGCAAGCAGAGTTTATGCCCAGTTTCTCTCTCTACTATTCTGAAAACAAGTAAGAAATGTCCCCTCCAGAACTAATTAATTAGTACTTCTCCTTTCAGTATCCTGATGGACACATATTGCTATACCAGCAGACATTACCTTCTCTTCTCAGTCATTGAAGTGTCCCATCTCTTTCTCCATGGGATTCTACTGAGTATTAATAACAGCAATGAATAATGAAAAAATCTAATTTTAGGTAGTCAGCAAACATTTATCAACAGCTCTATGTGAAAGGTGCTGTATTAGGAAATGCATGGATACAAGATGAGTAAGATGTTCTCTGGCATTGTCTCCTTCAACTAGTTCATGGATCTCCAACATCCCCTTCAAGTCTTAGCTCAAATACCACTTTCTTTAACAAGTCTTCCTTGATTCCCACAATTATTTATGCCTCCCTCATCACTCCACACTTATTTATTTGGTATATATCTTTAACTTATTTTATCTAGGCATATTGTAAACTCCCCTTCCCTCACTAGAATATAGACTCCCAGTAGAATATAAACTCTTTGGGACCCAGGATTGCCTCACTTTTGTATTTACCCTTCTATAGCCTAATACAGACCCTCCAACTTAGTAGGTGAATCTCAAATGCTTATTGACTTATTGGTTGATTGATTTAAGATCTCTAGTGAAGAAGGCATGAAAAAATGACAAAATAGGATTATTACCAAAATATTGATCCATTTGAAAGCAATCTCAGAAGAGACACACTGTATACAGTGAGGGGCAGACCCAGAAGAGACACTTCTGTACCAGGGAAGGAGCACAGAGAAGGCGCCTTCATAACAACATACCTAGAAGAGATGTCACAGTCAGTGAGGATAAAGCTTGTTGAAAGCAGATTGATTATAAACCAGAAGTCTGTATCCTCCAGTGCCAGAAGTATGAGTTGCCCTTCCACATATATCCCTCATATGTGGACCCTAAAATCATATATGGTCTTTGTGTATACTCACTCTCCTCATTGAAGGGATATGCATTTATAGAAGTCCCCATGGTTCTAAAGGTGATATTATATTGCAATTCTTTTTGCTATGACTTTTATTTGAACTAATTTTATTCTCTGACTTAGCAGAGAAAAAAGAAGACATAAGAGTATGCAGAGACTCATGAACTAGCATTCTGAATGGATCTGGATCCAAAGAGAGACTTGAACCTAAAGTAACTGTTTTGGAGAAATCACAGATAAAAGGGGTGGGGTGGGGTGGGGTGGCTACTAAAAGTTAGACATACTAAAACCCATAGCAAAAGGATAGGAAAATACCTCAATAATAATTTGCAAATAACCACATACACCTCCCTGATTTCTGCCAGGATAGCTTGGGAAACCAGCATCTCTAAGGAGGCTCCCACTTCTGAAATGGGAAAAGGACACCCTTTTTCTGGAATAGGAATAGATTCAGTATGACTCTCAATGAAGCCATACTTAAGTCTGACTATTTATCCAAGTGACTCTTTGTTTCTTAGAGAAGACAGTCCCTAGGAAGACTCATTCTCTGGAGCAGGAAGAGATCTGGCAAAAGATCTCAGAAACAGATGAACTGAGGCTGTGTAACTCAAAAAATCCTAGATTTCCAGCTGGAACATTCACTGCCCTCACCACCTATCCACTACCAAAATGTCTCATTGTTCCTTAGGTTTCAGGAATAGGTCAGAACTATTGGAATTGTGGTTGATGACCCTATTAACTTACTTCTATTTAGCTCCCTCCTTCTCCAGCCCAGAAAACTCCTCACTTCATCAGAGTCTACACCCCCTGACATAATCACCTTGCATCCTTGGTATCATACTTATAGAAAAGGGAGTCCTGAAAATGTTTCTGCAATAGGCTTTTGCTTCCTGGATTTAGGTATCATGGGAAATGGAGTTGGGTAGATATATTTCAATTAGTTCTACAAAAAAAAAATTGACTCAGTAGAACAAAATGTAGCTTAAGAGACTCTTCTCCAACAAATGGCCACCCATACATATATTCAGATATTGTAAAATTCCTTTGAGATCCAGGACTTCCTGGACTTAAAAAGTCTAAGATGATCTCCCAAAGATGGCAGTGATTCCAAAAAAACTGATTGATTAATTGGTTGGTTGGCTTATCATAGATTTCTAAAAAGGGAAGACATGAAAAGACTATGACCACAGAAAATATGTTCAATACTTCTGTGATTATTAAAATCAAGCAATATATGAAATAGGGAAGTATGCTTGACAAAAAATGTTCAACACTGAAATGGAAGATGCCCCAGACAGACTGGAAATGTCAAGGGGATTTCCTATAGATGGTGATATTCTAAAGATGATCTTCCTCATAGAAAATATGTACTACTTGCATAAAGACCCTTTAATGAGATTTATTGCTCCTCAGAAGATATTGGCATGACAATCCACAAAGGACAAAACAAGGAGATATAGAATGAATATTGCCCAGATTATGACATGAATTTGGACATGCATCTTATTTAGTCAGTCCATTAGTTCTTGGGCAAGCACTACAGGCAGGCAATGATCTGAGCCCAGAATGAAATAAGAGAAAGAGAGTGGGCTGGATTGCTTTTAGGAAATGGTACAATGCTTTCAACAATCCCAAACTGCTCCCTGACACACAAAAAAATCCATCCTTTCAATATCAGTATTCCACCCGCGATGCTATGTGACCACAAATCACAGAATGCCAGGCTCTCCAAAGAATCAAAATTGTGGCTGACCCATATGGCAGTGGAGAACTGTTGATAAGTGCAAGTAAGCCCCAGAATAATACCAACGAATATTTGCTCATAAGAAGAGCTATAAAAGATGTCCAGGAGACATATTATCAGAAAGGAAAAGGTCCAGGAATACATCAAAAGTGAAGGATGACAGATGTAAGATTTTCCTGTGGGCACTAGAACCTAGGAAATATTTGAAGGGCTAGTGCATAATAAATGTGTGTGGAATGACTAACTCAAGACCTAGAAGAAAGCCTCTAGAGTGTTGGGGAAGCCTTCCAACAAATACTTTTGAGAAAACATGAAGAATTGGACTGCATTAAAGACCGTGGAAGAGTAGCAGTCTGAAACACTTATCCTGAGAAAATGATGACTCTAAGCATGAAAGTGTAGGCATATTCTTCCTATAAGACCTGTGGGGTATAATAGAAAGGCATGACCCCCTTTCTGCTCGCTCCCTACTTCATCCCCTGAATTCACCATTAGTCCCTCTCCTGGTCAGGCATTCTCTGAGAAAGCCCCATCAAAATTAAAAATAGCTCCTCCTCACCCAACAAAGAGTGAGGCCCTTTGGAGCAGTGGACGCGAGCTGAATTCTTATCAGTGAACTACTTGGGGACTAAAAAGTCCACTCGCACTAAGACTTGGCTCCTTCTGCCATGGCAAGATGAGCTGCCAAGACTAATGATAAAATTAGCAATAATAATAAAATAATTCCAATTTCCCCAACACTTCACAATGTATGAAGTACTTTCTTCAAGCTAATCTTGTGAATTAGGTAAAATAAATGACTATGTTCATTGCACAGATAAGGATACTTTGCAAGAAAGGGAAAGAGGGATGGGAAGGAGAGCATCTGCCTTTGTGGGGCTTAGATTCTATTCAGAATACAAACACCACTTTCAAAGCTAATAAGCACAAGAGCTAGTATTTGAACCCAAGTCTTATAAATACATATTCAAGACTCCTTTCACTCCACCATACCAAAGAGAATAAAATTGTGAACTAAGGGAAATCCACTCTTCACCAATAAGAGAAAGATCAACTCCAAGTATTTTTCTAGGACTTAGATTTGGGGAATTGTGTTTTCTTTTGTATTTTTTTAGAGCCGTGTCTACACTCTGCTCTTTCTTGGGAGCCTACTTTGAAATGTGGCATCTCCACATCTCCCTTTTCAAATAAGACTCTGGATTCCACCAGAAGCCCAGCACTGCTGCCATGAAATCCTCCAGAGTCCAGGTAATCAATCCCTAAGTGCTCTGACCAAGCCTGACAGTTTGGAGGCTCAAGAGTAATTTAGTTCTGTGTTTATTATGTGCTCAGCCCCTGTTTAATGCATTGGGTTGGAGGAAAGGGGGAAAAAAGAAAGAAAGAAAGAAAGAAAGAAAGAAAGAAAGAAAGAAAGAAAGAAAGAAAGAAAGAAAGAAAGAAAGAAAGAAAGAAAGAAAGAAAGAAAGAAAGAAAGAAAGAAAAAGAGGTTTTCTCTCTCTGCATGTGGCAATGTCCTGTGTGTCTATCATAGCTCTCACAATGTAAACATCAGAAACAGATGGGGAAAACCAGGGCTGTGCCAGGCCAAACAGCACTTGATGAAGACAATGAGCCATAATGCCAAGACAAATATAGTCTGTCCATATCACTGATTTTTACCTCACTGGAACCAAGCAAAACAAATAACCATTAAGGCACAGAAAACTCAAAATGAATGAGCTTTCTAGATGCAAACAGAATACAACCATTAAAAGACCATCAGCTACAAATAAAATGTAAAATATCACAGTAAAAGCCTTTTTGTGAATAATTTTTGAGGAAAAATAGCACAGAGAGGGAATTTCTCTAATGTTAGACCTATTTTGAAGGAATGGAATCCCATGCTTTATCTTGGAGAGCACTGTATACTTTTAAAAGCATTTTCTCATACCTTATTACTTTTGGAGGCTACTTCCTTGCTGTGTGACCCTGGGCAAGTCACTTAACTCCCATTTTTTCACCCTTACTACTCTTCTGCCTTAGAACCAATACACAATATTGACTCTAAGACAAAAGGTAAGGGTTAAAAAAAAAGAAAGGTATTGAGTGTGGGGCAGTTAGGTGGCTCAATGGATAGAATGCCAGGTCCTGGATTCAAATATGGCCTCAGCAACTTTCTACCTCAGGGACTCTAATCAAGTCACTTAACCCCCATTGCCTAGCCTATGCCATTCTTCTGGTTTAGAACCAATACTTAGTATCAATTCTAAGACAGAAGGTAAGGATTTTTTAAATAAATAAAAAGTATTGAGGGGCAGCTAGATATCACAATGTATACAGTGCCAGACCTAGAGTTGAGAGAACCTGGGTTCAAATCTAACCTATGATATTTCCTAGCTGTAGTGGTGATGGTAGTTGATTCATGATGGTAGTTAAAAGTAATGGATGTAATGACAGTGGTAGACATGGAGGTTGTATGGGTGGAGATGATAGTAATGAATTAAAGTGGCAGGCCATGATGATGGTGAGAAGGATGACAATAAGAGCAGCAACTGTGAAGCTGGAGATAGTGTTATATATCTCCATCCTATTAAGCCATTCAGCCTTATTAAACTGGCTCACCATCACCACTATGTGGCTACTATCACCATCACAACCACCACCAACATCATCACTGTCATCACTGTTATCACCATTGGCAGAAGTACCACCATCATCACCATCCCTATTACCATCATCATTGACTACCACCATCATTGTAGTAAAAGAAAGAGGTGAAAGATCTAGCTCTGGCTCTACCATTAGGTAGACCTTGGAAAAATTATAGCTCCTCCCTGGACCTCGATTTCCTCATTTGTAAAATGAAGAATTTGGATTAAATAAACTCTAAGGTCTGTTTCTCTGTCTCTGCCTCTGCCTCTGTCTCTCTTTCTCTGCCTCTCTCCCTCTCTCCCTCTCCCTCTCTTTCTCTCCCTCTCTCTCTCTCTCTCTCTCTCTCTATATATATATATATATATATTTCTCTTTCTCTCTCTCCCTCTTTCTTTCTCTCTCTCTCTCTCTCCCTCTCTCTCTCTCTCTCTCTCTCTATATATATATATATATATATCCCTCTCTCTTTTTCTTTCTCTCCCCCCTCTTTCTCTCCCTCTCTATTTCTCTCCTTCTCTCTCTCTCTCTCTCTCTATATATATATATATATATATATATATATATATATATATATATATACATATATATTTCTCTCTCTCTCTCCCTCTTTTTCTCCCCCCTCTCAATTTTGCCATTTCCTTCTCCAGCTCATTTTTCAGATGAGAAACTGAGGCAAATAGGGTTAATTGATTTGCCCAGGACCACAGAGCTAGTAAGTGTCTGAGGCTAGATTTGAACACAGAAAGATGAATCTTCCTAATTTCACGCCCAGTGCTCTGTCCACTGCACCACCTCATTGCCTGGCACTAGACTCAAAGACTAGTCTTAATTGTGACATAAAGACAAAATGTATCAGTAAGATATAATTTTTAGGGGAGTGGCCCTGGAAAGGCAAACTAATTGAGATTTAGGAAGTGGCTGAGCAAATGAGAAGTCTGCCCACAGAACACTTGGCAAAGACATCAAGAGGCTTCTGGCTGAAATCGTTTCTGGGCAATTTCATCCTCTTCCTTGTGGTAACTGCTTTATTCTTCTAAAAGATGTCAATAGTAAAAGTAAATGCCTTTCCCAGGGCTCCTCTCCTGGGGCTCTGCTGTCCTAATTGGTTGTGGCTCCCATTATATACTACATCTAGGCTGGTTCCAGCCATACTTCATTTCATTCCTTTACTATCTCCCCACCAGCCACCATGCCGCCAAAGCCAGAACCATAATCGAATCAACTCTGTCATTACTCCTGGAAAGACTGGGCTAACCTACTCCCCCTCTGGCTCTATTTATCATTCCTGTAACTTTCCAAACCCAAAGCCCTCCTTAGTCACCATTCTCCTCTACATGTTGTCTCTCCATTAGACTACAACCCCTTGATGGCAGGCATCATCTTCACTTTGGTACTTGTGCCTCCAGTCTTTAGTAAGCATTTAATAAATGCTTTGGTATTCATTCATTCATTTCCCATGATTCAGAGTTACAATGAAAGAACTATTGGGAGAGGAGGAAATCCCCAGAGGAGGTGGCATTTGATCTGGGTCTTCAAGGAGAGATAGGATTTGGGTTCACAAAGAGGATGGCACTAGGAGGACATTACAAGCAAAAAGAACACTATGAGCAAAAGCAATGGGGTAGGAAACTACAGAGCTTATGTGCATACAATCTATTTTAAAAGTACAGACCATCAAAATGAGCTTTGTAGTTTCCCCAGGGCTTTGTCTTTCATCCCTTACATTTAGAATCTCATGACAGAACCAGAGAATGTTAAAGCCAAAAGGATCTTTTGTAAAAAACCCTTACCTTCTGTCTTAGAATCAATGGCAGAAAAGTGGTAAGGACTAGGCAATAGGGGTTAAGTGGCTTCCCCAGGGTCACACGGGTAGGAAGTGTCTGAGGCCAGATTTGAACCTAAGGACCTCCTATCTCTGGGTCTGGCCCTCAATCCATTAAGCTACCCAGCCGCCCCCAGAAAAGGATCTTTTAGATGATGATATGGTCCAAACTTAAAGTTTTACAAATGGAGAAACTGAGGCCCAAGGAAGTGACCTGCTTAAGGCCACATAGTTTATTCTCTACTAAAGCTGGTCCTCTCTGTTGACTTCAAAGTGGAATTATAGCCTTAGAGATATAATAAGAGTTTCATCACCCAGTCAGGACTTTCTTCTGAACCATGACTTCCCCCTTCTTCTTTCTTTCCTTCTGGGTTGGGAGTATAAACACCTCCAAAGAAAATATGATCTAAGGAGAGAGAAGAGGTAAAAACTTTGCTGCCAACCAAGACATAAATGATAACATAAACAACAGAAGTTACTAACTAAGTGGACATCCTTGGACTCATATATCTGAGGAAGGAAGGGTGCAAAGTAAAGATTTGGGTCTGGCTTGCATGAAGAGGATATTTTAGCTATAAAGACAACACAATCCCACACTCTCTGATCCTTTTCATGTGTATCCTGTAAACTTATGTAAAAAAAATAGGCAAAACAGTCTAGCTCCAACAGAGAAAATATGGTTGAAAACATTTGTGTCTCCTAAACAGATCCCTTAGCTTACCAGTGTAAACTCTTATTAGTGCTCCTGCTAGGACCAGCATTAAAAGAAATCTGACAAACGTCCAACAGGGGAGCATCATGAGGCATGCTATGCTTAGAGTTTCCCATTTTCAGCAGCTGCCTGAAATTTATTTACAGTAGCTGCAAGCAGCCAAACATATGGGGCTTGTTTAGGTAATTCTGACTTTGGAAGGTTCTTCAATTCTCTTGTTATTTAGAAGTCACATGAGACCATTTTGCTCCAGTTGCAAGGGGGCAAAGGTGTTGTAAACTCAAACATAGTGGTCGTTTACATGGTAATTTACATTACGACCCTTTGTCCACCTCCTGTCATCCCACAGATGCCCTCTCAACGTGGGGAGACATCAGTTCCAATGTTTCTAGTGTGTTTGCAGAATTCTGTGATTTCACTCTGTACCCAAGCCAGAAAAAGAAAGAATGGCAAAAATTGCTGTTGTTATTGTATTTGTTGTTCTAGTTCCATTGTTGGCACTATTATTACTACTGCTGTGATTACTGTTATCCTAAATTGTTGGTACTCTACTAAAGTCTTCCTTTGATGCCTTATTATGATGCACAGGTGACCCTGGGTTCTGGAAAGCCCTGCCAACAGAATATGGGCCAGATAGGACAGGACTTACCAAGCTGTATGGATAGAATTGGCAATGTTGTTTCAGGACCGGCTTAGTTAAAATCAAAAAGGTTCCTCACCTGAGTCATGTCTTTTTTTGGGGGGGCTGGAACAGATCTATTAATGAATCTATTAAGGTATGGATTAAGGAATACTCAGTATTCGCCCTGTCATAAGACCCCTGATTCTCCTTCTCTATACTGAATCTGAATCTTTTTCATTTGTTTATCATTCTTGCCCTTTTCATGATTCAGAATTTGGTTTGATGGACCCCGAGATCTTGAGAGTTCAAATAACCAACCCCTTTAATAAAAACATATTCCAATACCCTAGATAAAAGCAGATCCTAGTGGATAAAAAGCATTTCACAGGAAGATAAAATCAGTTAAAAGCCACTGGCAAGGAGGTTAAAAGCAATGAGCAAGAAAGTTCTCTGGGGCTCCAGAACTCACTGCCAGAGTCTTACAGCTGATTTTATATTCTCCTTGCCCAAAGAGCCTACAGATGGATATCAATTCATCTGGAGGTATACCCCATAATTTCTTTCATAGCAGTCACACCTGATGTTATGGCATTATGGGAAAATGGGAGATTAACTCAAGTCTCCCCAGTTCCACCAATATCCTGATCCACAACAATTATTTCCTTTTACATGTGTTATCAACTAAGGCTCTATCCTTGCCCCTCTCCCCTGTCTACATTCACTCCCTTGATGATCTCATTTAATTTGAGAGCTTCAACTATTAACTCTATGCAAATAACTCATAGAGAAAGGGGAAGACAGAGAAAGAAAGGGTAAAGAAAAAAGAGGGAAATGAGATAAGGAAAAAGAAAAAGGAAAGAAGGAAAGTGAAGAGGAAAGAGGAGAGAGAGAGAGAGAGAGAGAGAGAGAGAGAGAGAGAGAGAGAGAGAGAGAGAGAGAGAGAGAGAGATCCAAACCCATTCTTTTCCTTTAACTATGATCTTTAATAGTCTGCTGGACATAGCCATCTGTATTGTCTTTCCATATCGACATCTCAAACTTAACATGTCCAAAATGTTAAAAAATGGTCTCATCTTCTCTTTTAATCCACCCCTTATCCAAAATTTCCAGTTCCTATCTTCATCATCCAAGTCACCCAAGATGAAAACCCAGAAGTCATCTTCAACTCTAACTAGTTGTCAAATCTATTTAACTCTAATCTCACAATATCACTTGCAATATCTCTTCCCTGATCATGCTGCTACCATCCTACTTCAGGCCGTTATCACCTTTCACCCAGTCTATTCAAGTATTACTAATTGGTATCCCAGTCGTCATCCTGTCCACTCTTCAATCCATCTGCTACTTCAATATAACTGTCAAAATAATCAATTAAAAAACCTAACAAGCACTTTTTAAGGGCCTAATCTGTGCCAGGCACTAGAGATTGAAATCCAAAAAAGAATAGTCCTTAGCCCTCAAGAAGCTTACATTCTTTGGGGGGAGGTTACATAAACCTATATAAATGTATACAAAATAAACCAGCAAGTGTTCATTATAACTTACTATGTGCCAGGCACTGAGCTTGAACCTTGGAATTCAAATCCAAAAAAGATACAATCCCTATGCACCTAAATAAGTGTATCTTTGTGTGTGTGTGTGTGTATGTGTATATATATATATATATATATGCTACTTAATGCAACTATATATGCATATACACACGTGTATAGGTATTATATTTTTATATTTTATTTATTGTATTATATTTTAATACAATACATATAAGTATATATACATATATGTATATTATGTAGGTATGTATATACTTATATATATTTGATATACACAATAAATTCATAAAATTACATTTAGAATGTAAGCTCCCTGAGGACAGAGACTATATTTTCACCTTTCTTTGAATTCCCTGCACTTAGTATAATATTATTAACTGATTAAATGACAATAATTTATTAACCACTTCTTTGTGAATCCATATTCTCAGGGGTGAAAGGCTTGAATTGGAGCACTTCCCATGGAGCTGGGGGCCCCTTGCAGGAAGTCATTCTTTAGCAAGGGTCCTGGAGCCTGGGTCCATAAGAAGTTTTCCAATCCAGCCCCCTGCTACAGAACTTTTGTCAGGAAGGTTTTAGTAGCAGAAGGATACTTAAGCTAACCTTTGAAGAAAACAACTACACAATTTTTAACATATCTCTACTCTACTCAGAGGTGATCTTCAATTATTATTATATAGTATCTTATACTATTGTTTATAGGATAAAATATAAATTCCTCAGCCTAACATGAGGACCCTCTCCATGCTGGATCCAACCTACCTTATTTCATGTTTAAAACTTTTATAGTAATCTAAGTTTGCCAAACTGAATGATTAGTTGCTCCCTGACCCGATTCAATACTCCCCCACTTTGGAAGATTCTTCATGTAGCTGACCAGTAGTTACAAGATATTCTTATGTGGGTTGGCCACCTGAAAGGGAAGCTGGGGACTGAGGGAATTTGGGTGTAAGGGTTTAAAGATTAAGGAAAGGAGGACATAAAGTGAGAAAAGAGACACAGAGACACAGGATTCATCAGCATAGTGTCCACCCTGTCAATTGCTCCTCTGATGGTATGAGAGAAAGCAAACTACAGGTGAAATCATTTTTATTGAAGTTTATAGGAAGGAAGAATGAGAGATAGTTAATCAAATATGTGACATGGTCAGCCTGGTAAACAACAACAAGATAAAAGAGATGGAGGCTAAGACAATGGAGTAGCCAGCACCCAGCCCAGAGGTTCATTTGACCTTCGGACTGCAGGTATGGGGAGGGGTCATAATACCACAAGATTTGAGCCCCAGTTCAATGCAAGGATACAGAAATCAGTTATGTGAAATATTAAAAATATATCCATAAGTCTGGTATATGAGCACATTGCTCATAAGAGTCAGCTATTGAATGTATATTTAATACTTTCATGATTTGTTAATACCTGGAACCCTAAACTTCACAATCCTTCCTTTTTATTTGGAACCCATTCTCTCCTCATCTATATCTGTTAAAATTATTTTTTTTTCCTTCCAGGCTGAGCAGAGATGCTACTTTTCATGAAGCCTTTCCTCATCTCCCCCCCCCCCCAAGTGATCTCTCCCTCCTCAAATTCCCTCCAGCCCTTGATCTAAACTACTTCCTTTTCTCTTTCTCAGGCTCATGCCTATTTATATACATGTCTCATTCCCCCACAAGATACTAACACCCAGATGAAAAGAACTAAGATTTCCTAATCTTTGTATGCCTAGTGCCTAACACAAAGTAGATCCTGATAAGTGTTGTTTTTGTCATTCCAGACAGTTGTATTCACCAGCTAAAAGAATGTCCATACCACTGAGAATGTGGATTCACAAAAAAGTGGTTAAATAAGTTATTGCTGAATACATTTAATTGGTTAACAAGACTGTACTAAGTGCAAGGAATGCAAAGAAAGATGAAAATATGATCCCTTTCTTCAGGGAGTTTATATTCTAATTGTAGAGACTATGTGCAAACAACCATCACACACACACAGGTAATCTTAAGCAAGGGGAGAGAGAGAGCACACTGGAAAAAGGCCCCATAAAGTGGGGCTTCGGGAAGCCAGAGAAGCCAGGGGTAAGAGGTGAGAAGAGAGAGTATTTCAGGCATGGGGTATAGCATGAACTGCCAAGTTTCCAAGAGCCATCAAAGACCACACTGTTTGACATGGTCATACATGGGAACCAGGGACTGCAAAGAAGCCCCCAGGAAGGATGGAAACACCCACTGAAACCCCCCTAAGTGACTTCCCTTATTAACATCACCTTATTATTGGAATTGCTATGATTATTCTTACTTAGCCCCAGGAAAAATAGATGAGAACAACATGCTTATAGGGTTAATGCAGATGTCCCACTCTGTCCCCCCAGAACATTACCAGGAGATCTAACTTATAAAATTAAACCTAAGGATTCATATATACCCACTTAGATAGGACCCTCTTTTCTAGGCATAAGAACTTCTGGCAAATCTGTGCTCTGAATTCCCCAAGCTATATCTGGGTCATGTTGATTCTACCCTCTGACCCTGCACTTACCAACAATGTTTTGTTGACTATCTCCTTAGGCTGTTGTTAGGTTCTATGGAAATATGTATGTTGAGAATGAAATTGTGTGCCAAAAAAAGCATGTACTCACTGAAGCTATAAAATAAATGCAAACCCCGTGCAATGGCAGAACCCCAAGTGATGCTTAAGGACAGGTCTGAGCACTCAGTTGTCTCTCATCTCTTATTTGCCCGACCACTCCACCTAATCAGAAGGACCCTCCTCTTTGAGAGACTGCAGGCTCGGCTATCAAAACCAAATGAGGGGAAGACTAAGAAGGTCAGTATAGCTAGCCCATAGAATTCAGGGAAGGAAGTAAAATAGTAGAAGACTGAATAGGTAGAAAAGTGTTGACTTGTAAAGGACTTTAAATACCAAGCAGAACATTTTATAATTGTTCCTGCATATAATAGGGAGCACTGGAATTGAATAAGTCTGTAGTAATATTATGAAACCTGTTTTTTAGGAAAATCATTTTTAGTAGCTATGAAAAGGAGAGATTTGAATGGGGAAAGCCATGAGGCAGAGAGACCAACCAGGAGACTATTGCAATAGTTTGGGCAGGTAATAGATGCCCGGACTGGGATGGTAGCTATGTGAATGGAAGAAAAAAAAGGAATGTATTCAAGGATAAAAATGAAAACAAGATTTGATGTGTATAATCAAGGAATCCAAGATGATGTCGGGATTGCTAGCTTGAAAGAACGGAGGTGTCCTCGACAGTAATATGAAAGGGGACACCTAAGTAGGCTCAGTTCATAGAGCACTAGGCCTGAAGTTGGAAAGACATGGGTTCAAATCTTGCCTCAGACACTTCCTAGCCCAGCCTGACCCTGAGAAAGTCACTTATCCCCATTTGCCTAGCCCTTATCCTTTTGTCTTAGAGTTGTTACTAAGACAGAAAATAAGGGTCTTGAATAGAAAATTGAAAAACTGGGAAAGGGGGAGGATTTGAAAAGAAAGATAAATTCTGGATTTCTTAGAAGTCATGACAACAAAATTGATACAGAAAGAAGAGTCTACCTGACAGTACAAAGATGCCATTTTAAATGTCTGCATGGCATCAAAATATAACAGAAAGAAATCCAGGGGTAGCAAAAGTGGTTGAACTCAACCATCGAACATATAGCATTTTCTCTGAGGCTGAAATCTATAGGGCTTATCATTATTGTTCAGATGACCCAGCTCCTAGACAGTACAGAAATAGTCTAGGTACCATGAGAGACCACTAATATGACATAGAGATTTGTGACTGACCTCTTCTTCCCAAAGGTACAGAACCCAAGGCCATGCACACCAACCCTATGGGCAAAAACAAAAGTGGGGAAGTCCACAGCATCACCAAGAAACCCCTCTAAGATTTTTGGAGCATTACCAGCCATTTCCTCATTCTCTCAAACAGTACACTCTTACTGTTATAAGCCTGAGACTATGTACAACTAAGATGCCAGCAAGAAGAAAATGCAAAAATAATTTAGATACTTGCTTTCACCCTAATAGACATGGCTGAAGTCCCCAGTGATATTTATCTTCAGGACACAAACCCAGTTGAGACATTCAGCCCCATGCTTATTGTTAACACAAACTAACATTTTCTCTGTAAACTTTGGTTTTAATACAGCAAATCCCACCAGTATGAAACAAACATTTTCATGAAGTGTTTCTTTTTTTACCTCAATCTTTCCATAAATAAATGGACATCTAAACCATAGGGTTTATTTCTCATAAAGAAATGGGATTTTGACCATTTTTTAGATGTATACAAGAAGTATATCTGCCATTTTGTAGATATATACAAGGAGTTCATGCTTAAGATGCAATACTAGAAATTACTAGAAATATGTTCTCATTTCAAAAAAGAATTGAGGTCTCCAGATGTCATTGAAAGAAGTAAGGGAAGGGAGTCATATCAGGTTCAACAATCAGAGATGAATTAAGGAAATTGTTATGCAATATTCATTATGAAAATGGGAGATCATATATCATATGCCTTTAGGAGCAGCCCATTCAATGCTACTTGTGGGATACTGGGAAAGACTTCCCACCAAATACACCAAATACACAGCTGATTTGTCAGAAATTCTACAATTAGTTATTCATTCCAGAGTTAAACCATTGGTCACTATTTAAAATGCAAATATTGAGACTTCCGGGTAATCATGGCTGCAATCTAGACGCCACACGCTTCCTCTCCCCGGCACCGAATGAAATAGACTACATCAAAGGAGCATAAAAATCACCTTTGGAGGAACAGAAGGACTCCCCAGTACCCCACAGAGGTGAAGGTACGTGGGATTTGAACATTTCCACACTATAATAAGAAGGAAGAAAAGCTTGCACAGAAATGTGAACTGAGCCGCCCTTCCCCCCCCCACCTCCCCCACCAAACCAGAGCGAGCTACTGGAGCGCTCACTGGGACACCAAGTGAGTGGGGAACGTCTCTGTCTTGGGGGGGGGGGCACTTGGGATCTGGGGACTGCCAGGAAACAACATCTCAGAGCAGTTTCACAGGAGAACCCGGCGCTAAGCACGGGCTCGGGCTGCAGAGCCTTACTCGGGGTGGTTGCGCTGAGCATCTGGGCAGAGCTAAACACCAGGGGCAGACCACGCGCTGATTATCTGGGTGGAGCTGAACACCTGGGAAGTTTGGATGTGATCAGGGGCCCAGCTCTCTAAGAAACCTCGGAGGCTGGGAAGAACTAGTCTGAGGCAACCTAAACTCACAGAAAACCCTCCCATATCACCCAGAACCCAGACCAAAAAGGAAAGGGGAATAAAACCACCAAAGGGATGGCTCACATGGCCCAAAATCAAGCCTCCAGGAAGAAAGGGGAAAAGGTGACTATGGAAAACTTTTATGGTGGAAGTACCCAAGGAAAAGAAGAGAATGAGGAGGAAATCCAAAAAAAATCAGAACATGCCTCCCAAAATGGAAACTATCAACAAGCTCTGGAAGATCTCAAACTGGAACTTATCCAAAAGATGGAAACCTGGAAAGAAAAATGGGAGAAAGAGATCAGCAGTCTGACAGATAAGACTGCTCAATTTGAAAAAGAGCTCAAAGCATCCAATAGAAGGGCAGAAAAAGCTGAAAAGCAAAACCAGTCCCTAACGACCAGAATCAAGCAACTCGAAGAAAGTGAGATCGCAAAACAGCAAGAATCAATAAAGCAAACCCAAAAAATTAATGAGTTAGAAGAAAACATAAAATATCTCACTGAGAAGGTCACAGATTTGGAAAACAGAGGGAGAAGAGACAACCTCTGAATTATCAGTCCCCCAGAAAAACCAGAGATAAATAATAAACTCGATATTATTCTACAGGAGATTATAAAAGAAAATTGCCCACACATTCTGGAGCAAGGGGGCAAAATAGAAATAGAAAGGTTCATAGAACACCCTCTATACTAAATCCCCAAAAGACAACCCCTAGGAATGTAATTACCAAATTCAAGAGCTTCCAAGAAAAGGAGAAAATCCTACAAGAAGCCAAGAAGAGGAGCTTCAGATATAAGGGGGCTCCCATAAGGATCACACACAACGTAGCGGCTAACACACTAAGAGACCACAAAGCATGGAACATGATATTTAGAAAGGCAAGAGAGCTGGGTCTCCAACCAAGAATCAACTACCCAGCAAAACTGACTATATACTTCCAGGGGAAAGTATGGGCATTCAACAAAATAGAAGATTTCCAAGAATTTGATAAGAAAAGACCAGAACTTAGTGGAAAATTTGATATCCAAGAACAGAAAGCAAGAGAAACATGAAAAGGTAAATATGAAAGAAAGGGAAAAGGAGATAAATCATATCTTTTTCTTTAAGTCAAACTCTCTTCTATAAGGACTACATTTACATCAAATTATATATATTAATATGTGGGGGAAATGTTTTGTGTAACTCTCAAAAATTGTAGCATCATAAGAGTAGTTAGAAGAAACATGCATAGGGAAAGATTGGGGCATTAAGAAGATTTGGGGAAAGTTGGGGCAAAGAAAGGAAAAGGGAGGGGGGGAACCATCGATAACACTAAGAGTTACTTCAAGAAATAGGGGGGGGGGACTTAATAGAATAATCTTTCCCATATAAAGATACACATGGGAAGGGGAGGGGAAGAACTCTCATAAGAGAAGGAGAGGAAGAGAGCGTGAAGTGGAATTACTTAAACCTTACTCTCAGTAAAAGCAAATCTGAGAGGGAAGAACATCTAGATCCAGTGGGATCCTGAATTCTATCTTATCCATTAGGGCAAGAAAGAAAGGAAAATCAAGGAGGGGGAGGGAGTATAAAAAGGGAGGGAAGGAGAGGGGGGAGGGGGAGGGAGCATAAAAAGGGAGGGAAGTGGAGGGTAGGAGAGGGGAGAGGGGAAGGGAGCATAAAAAGGGAGGGGCTAGAAAGGGAAGCATCTCAAGGGAGGGGACTAGGGGGACTGACCTAAAGTAAATCACTGGTTCAAAAGGAGATAGCTAAAGAAGAAAGGTCAGAACTAGGGGAAAATATCAAAATGCCAGTGAATCCACAAATGACAATCATAACTTTGAATGTGAATGGGATGAACTCACCCATAAAACGTAGACAAATAGCAGATTGGATTAGAACCCAAAACCCTACCATTTGTTGTCTTCAAGAAACACATATGAGGCAGGTTGACACTCACAAGGTTAGAATTAAAGGTTGGAGTAAGACCTTTTGGGCCTCAACTGATAGAAAGAAGGCAGGAGTTGCAATCATGATATCTGACAAAGCCAAAGCAAAAACAGACCTGATCAAAAGGGATAGGGAAGGTAAATATATTCTGTTAAAAGGGAGTATAGACAATGAGGAAATATCACTAATCAACATGTATGCACAAAATGGTATAGCATCCAATTTTTTAATAGAGAAACTAGGAGAATTGAAGGAGGAAATAGACAGTAAAACCATATTAGTCGGAGACTTTAACCAACCACTATCAAATTTAGATAAATCAAACCAAAAAATAAATAAGAGGTAAGAGAGATGAATGAAATCTTAGAAAAATTAGAGTTAATAGACATATAGAGAAAAATAAATAGGGACAAAAAGGAATACACCTTCTTTTCAGCACCACATGGCACATTCACAAAAATAGATCATACACTAGGTCATAGAAACATGGCACTCAAATGCAGAAAAGCAGAAATAATAAATGCAGCCTTTTCAGATCACAAGGCAATAAAAATATTGATCTGTAAGGGTACATGGAGAGCCAAATCAAAAATTAATTGGAGATTAAATAATATGATACTTCAAAATCAGATAGTTAGAGAAGAAATCATAGAAACAATTAATAATTTTGTTGAAGAAAATGACAATGGAGAGACATCCTTTCAAACCTTATGGGATGCAGCCAAGGCAGTACTTGGAGGAAAATGCATATCCCTGAGTGCATATATTAACAAATTAGGGAGGACAGAGATCAAGGAATTGGAAATGCAAATCAAAAAACTTGAGAAGGAACAAATTAAAAACCCCCAGAAGAAAACCAAACTAGAGATCCTAAAAATTAAGGGAGAAATTAATAAAATCGAAAGTGACAGAACCATTGAGCTAATAAACAAGACTAGAAGCTGGTACTTTGAAAAAACAGACAAAATAGACAAAGTACTGGTCAATCTAATTAAAGAAAGGCAAATTAACAGCATCAAGGATGAAAAGGGGAATCTCACCTCCAATGAAGAGGAAATTAAGGCAATCATTAAAAACTACTTTGCCCAACTATATGGCAATAAATATACCAACCTAGGTGATATGGATGAATATTTACAAAAATATAAATTGCCTAGACTAACAGAAGAAGAAATAGATTTCTTAAATAATCCCATATCAGAAAAAGAAATCCAACAGGCCATCAAAGAACTTCCTAAGAAAAAATCCCCAGGACCTGACGGATTCACCAGTGAATTCTATCAAACATTCAAAGAACAGCTAACTCCAATACTATACAAACTATTTGACATAATAAGCAAAGAGGGAGTTCTACCAAACTCCTTTTATGACACAAACATGGTACTAATTCCAAAGCCAGGCAGGCCAAAAACAGAGAAAGAAAATTATAGACCAATCTCCCTAATGAATATAGATGCAAAAATCTTAAATAGGATACTAGCAAAAAGACTCCAGCAAGTGATCAGAAGGGTCATCCACCATGATCAAGTAGGATTTATACCAGGGATGCAGGGCTGGTTCAATATTAGGAAAACTATTCACATAATTGACCACATCAACAAGCAAACCAACAAGAACCACATGATTATCTCATTAGATGCAGAAAAAGCCTTTGATAAAATACAACACCTATTCCTACTAAAAACACTAAAAAGCATAGGAATAGAAGGGTCTTTCCTAAAAATAATAAACAGTATATATCTAAAACCATCAGCTAATATCATCTGCAATGGGGATAAACTAAATCCATTCCCATTAAGATCAGGAGTGAAACAAGGATGCCCATTATCACCTCTATTATTGGACATTGTATTAGAAACACTAGCAGTAGCAATTAGAGAAGAAAAAGAAATTGGAGGCATTAAAATAGGCAAGGAGGAGACCAAGTTATCACTCTTTGCAGATGACATGATGGTCTACTTAAAGAATCCTAGAGATTCAACCAAAAAGCTAATTGAAGTAATCAACAACTTTAACAAAGTTGCAGGATACAAAATAAACCCACATAAGTCATCAGCATTTCTATATAATTCCAACACAGCTCAGCAGCAAGAACTAGAAAGAGAAATCCCATTCAAAATTACCTTAGACAAAATAAAATACTTAGGAATCTATCTCCCGAGACAAACACAGGATCTATATGAACACAACTACAAAACACTTTCCACACAACTAAAACTAGACTTGAACAATTGGAAGAACATTAACTGCTCATGGGTAGGACGAGCCAATATAATAAAAATGACCATCCTACCCAAACTCATCTATCTATTTAGTGCCATACCCATGGAACTTCCAAAAATTTTTTTTACTGATTTAGAAAAAACCATAACAAAGTTCATTTGGAAGAACAAAAGATCAAGGATATCCAGGGAAATAATGAAAAAAATACAAAGGAAGGGGGTCTTGCAGTCCCAGATCTCAGACTATATTATAAAACAGCGGTCATCAAAACAATTTGGTACTGGCTAAGAGACAGAAAGGACGATCAGTGGAATAGACTGGGGGCAAGCGACCTCAGCAAGACAGTATATGATAAACCCAAAGATCCCAGCTTTTGGGACAAAAATCCACTATCTCATAAAAACTGCTGGGAAAATTGGAGGACAGTGTGGGAAAGATTAGGTTTAGATCAACACCTCACACCCTACACCAAGATAAATTCAAAATGGGTGAATGACTTGAACATAAAGAAGGAAACTATAAGAAAATTAGGCGAACACAGAATAGCATACATGTCAAACCTTTGGGAAGGGAAAGACTTCAAAACCAAGCAAGAATTAGAAAGAGTTACAAAATGCAAAATAAATAATCTGGAATACATCAAATTAAAAAGTTTTTGTACAAACAAAACCAATGTAACCAAAATCAGAAGGGTAGCAACAAATTGGGAAACAATCTTCATAAAAACCTCTGACAAAGGTTTAATTACTCAAATTTATAAAGAACTAAATCAATTGTACAAAAAATCAAGCCATTCTCCAATTGACAAATGGGCAAGAGACATGAAAAGGCAGTTCTCAGATAAAGAAATCAAAACTATTAATAAGCACATGAAAAAGTGTTCTAAATCTCTTATAATCAGAGAAATGCAAATAAAAACAACTCTGAGGTATCACTTCACACCTAGCAGATTGGCCAACATGACCGCAAAAGAAAGTAATGAATGCTGGAGGGGATGTGGCAAAGTGAGGACACTAATTCATTGCTGGTGGAGTTGTGAATTGATCCAACCATTCTGGAGGGCTATTTGGAACTATGCCCAAAGGGCGATAAAAGACTGTCTGCCCTTTGATCCAGCCATAGCACTGCTGGGTCTATACCCCAAAGAGACAATAAGTAAAAAGACTTGTACAAGAATATTCATAGCTGTGCTCTTTGTGGTGGCAAAAAATTGGAAAATGAGGGGATGCCCTTCATTTGGGGAATGGCTGAACAAATTATTGCATATGTTGGTGATGGAATACTATTGTGCTCAAAGGAATAATAAAGTGGAGGAATTCCATGGAGACTGGAACAACCTCCAGGAAGTGATGCAGAGTGAGAGGAGCAGAACTGGGAGAGCATTGTACACAGAGACTGGTGCTCTGTGGTATAATCGTACATAGTGGACTTCTCCACTAGTAGCAGTGTAATGTCCCTGAACAATCTGCAGGGATCTAAAAAATACTATCCACAAGCAGAGGATAACCTGTGGGAGTAAAAACACCGATGAAAAGCAACTGCTTGACTACAGGGGTTGAGGGAAAATGACTGAGGAGAGACTCTAAATGAACACTCTAATGCAAATACCAACAACAAGGAAATGAGTCCGAGTCAAGAACACATGTGATAACCAGTGGAATCGTGTGTCAGCTATGGGAGAGGGAAAGGCGGGGGGGGTGGAGGGGGTGGAGGGGGGGTTGGGGGGGGAGGAAAATAAAATGATCTTTGTTTCCAGTGAATAATGTTTGGAAATGACCAAATAAAATAATGTTTAAAATTTTAAAAAAATGCAAATATCCTTCAGAGGGGTCTCTTGATTCAGTAGCAATTTTTAAAAATTCATTTCTTTACTCTAATGCCTCAGTGTAGAGTAGAATGGATCCCTGCCTGTGGAATATAAGTGGCTGGAGGTCTTACTGAGCCAGAAATTCTCTGAATATGAAGCCAGCAATAAACTTTCTGACATCACAAAACCAGCTTAGATGAGTTAGGAGGGACTCATCACCAGGTATGTCTCCAGGTGATGGTTTTTTCAGCTACAGTAACTCTCCAAGACTATCTATCAACTTATATATAGTGGCTGGGATCTGTACCAATAAAGGGAATAACCATAGTGGAATCACAAACCCTCGTATTATGAAATAGTTTTATCAGGCCACCTTCCAAAATGTTTTCCTAGCCCTGAAAGAAGAAAAATCCAGAGCAAGGGACATTACCCATGAGAATACAAGCTTCAGTAGTGACTCTTAGTTCACCAGGCTCTCTTTACAATGAGACCACTGGGGGTCTGGAGATCTGGTGCTAAACAAGGTTAAAAAGGGGGGGAGGGGAAGAGACAAAGACAAATTAAGTTGAGAGTTCTGAGACCTGAGTTCAAATCCTTTCTCAGATAGCTGAGTTTCTTCATCTATAAAGTGGGAATAATAATTCCCATATTGCCAGCCTCAGAAAGTAACTGTGAAGAATCTCAAGCACTTTGTAAACCTTCAAGCACTACAGAAATCTCAGCTATGCCTTGCACATAGTAGGCACTTCTGATTCCCCATAAGATGTTCCTGTACCATCTCCCTGGATCTCCCTCTCCTTTGGGAGGACCCTTTTCTGCATTGTCTTTGACCAGCAGAAGGAAGCTTCTTTGAGACAGTCTGTCTTTCTATTGTTTTTTAGTCATTTCAGACCTCTCTGATTCTTCCATCATTCTGTTTGAGGTTTTCTTGGCAAAGATGATGGACTGATTTTCCATTTCCTTTTCCAGCTCATTTTACAGATGAATAAACTGAGGCAAACAGGGTGAAGCGTCTTGCCTAAGATCATAAAACAAGCAAATGCCTGAGGTCATATTTGAACTCAGAACTTCCTGACTCCAGACTCAGCTCTATCTTTCTACTTATATTTAGAGTCTCACTTTAGCACAATGGCAGGGAAATGATAGGTGCTTAACAAATGTTGATTGATTGGTTAATAAAATCTCTTTGACTGGCCTCCTTGTTGGTCCTTGAACAAGACACTCCATCCTTCAGGTCCAGTTATTTTCTGTCCAACCCTGATTGTCCTCCATACCTGGACTGTTCTCCCTCCTTATCTCTACCTCCAGGACTTCCAGCTTGATTAAGTCCCATCTAAAATCTCACCTTCCCCAGGAAGCCTTTACTAATCCCTCATTGATTATTAATATTTATCACCTATGTAGCTTCTTTGTACCTGGTTGTTCGCATGTTGTCTACCCCCTTGAAAGCAGGGACTGTCTTTTGCCTCTTTTTGTAACCCCAGCACTTAGCAGAGTGCCCAATACATGATAAATACTGAATAAAAGCTTCTTGTATTAACTGATTTTTCATTTCAAGATGAGATCCCTAACTGGGTTTTAAATTTTAAAAGTACTATCTTCATGACCAAAGCCAATAGTACCAATATCTTTACCCCCATTTCACAAAGAAGGAAACTAAGCCTGAGGCAAATTATTTGACTTGACCACAGATAATAAGTATCAGAAACATTCCTCAAACTCAAGTCCCCCAGCTCCAGATTCCATCTCCCTTTATCTATGTAACACTGTCTCTGAATTCTTAAAACTCTGAGACTGTAGTGTCAGGACTGGACCCTGGAACACCTGAATCAAAGTGAAAAATTCAGTGGATGCCTCAGATGTCCAGACATCTTAGTGTCAAAGACCATCGTCTTCTTACAAACTTTGGGCAGTGTCCTTAGGAGAGTGTTGAGTCCATGGAGATCAGTTCTTCCCTCTGTTGCTGCCACTAATGAGCATGTCACAAAGGAACATTAAGAATTAATCCACCTTGTTGCATTTTGCTTAACAAGCTGAAAAGAGATTTTGAAAAGGCACTCAAACCGGTGACAGCATCAAGAGGAGCTGTCAGAACGACAAGTGGAGGGAACGTTCTAGTTTTCCACTAATGGCAGGGTATTTTGTTTTTGCTTTCAAATGCTTCAAAAACAACCTACTTGAGGTGGGTGGCAAACTGCGATTTCACATTCCGTGAAACCCACCCACAAGATGCCCCCTTTGGCTTAACCACGCAATGATATCAAGAAGAACTGAGAATGAGCATGAGGGGCCCCATCCTCCCATCAGGCAGGAGTACCAGTTGAGAGTTTAGTCCTCTGGGACCCTGATTTGGGAAAAGAAAACTTGGAGCTCTTTATAACCATTTACTCACACTGATATCTTTGCATTTTGGATGTTACAAAGCATTCTTCACACAGCAGACATAAAAGGCGGATCACAAAAAAACCTCAACCTTTCCAGGCTCAGCTAACTGAAAAAGAAGTGGTTTTGCCCAAGAAGGTAACAGACCAAGAACTGTGTAAATAGAGGATGCAGGATGCAATGCTTAAACTTTGCATAGGGCACACACATATTTTAACCCAGCTCTGGGGCATCCCTACGTCCAGGGCAGGAGTAACCAAGGAAAAGAGACTTTTTGTTTTAGGGGGATTTTGGAGGGAGGGCAGAGCATATGGAAGAAAGCAATATTTCTGGAAACAGGGAACTGAGGGATTTGTCCAACCTTTGAGATTGTTTGATACTGGCTCTTGAAGTGCAATGGAGGCATCTTAGGTAGCCCTATCTCCCAGGTACCCAGAGTTTCAGCAGATTTCCTGCCCTTCTGTCTCTACCGAGAAAATGGGAGGAAGTGGGAACTATGCTTGAGTTAAGGTCAAAGTTATAACTGAATTCAAATCTTGCCTTTAACAGCTACTAGACATGTAATCATGGGTAAGACATTTGACCTCAGGCCTCAGCTCCCTCATCTGTAAAACAAGGATAATAGTACCTCATGTTATTATGGTGGGTGAAATGATGTATGTAAGGCATTTTGCACATCTCAAAGAGCTATATAAACATCAGCTCTCATCATTAATGATGCCACACAGAGGGTCTGGCACTGATGTTTTGTACACAATTCCTTCTCTGTAATTCTGAAGCCAAACGTTAAAGAAATGATGAATAGAATTAAGACATAATTTTAAGTATATATATATATATATATATATATATATATATATATATATATATATATATCTGTGAAATGATGCCTTCTCTAACAGGAGATGAGAGAGGGAGTCACCTGGGTCTTTTAAGGTAGCAAACAAATAAATAAATAATTTTTAAAAGATAGATATTTCTTTAATTACTTCATTAGGGGTGGTACCAGAACTCATCAATACCCCTTTGTGTTCTGAGAGGACCTTCCCTTTTTTAATTTATAATTGTTAAATTACAGCATCATTAAGAAGTTGCTTTGAAATGATCAGAATTGATGCCATGCATGATGAGTTTACTGGACACCGACCACACACAGAGGCAGCTCTGCTAAAATGACAGTGTTTAGCAACCCAATCCCATTGCATAGATTTCATTCCAAGAAATTACGCAGAAGTGATCCCACACTCATTGAATCCTCCTGTCCCAGAAAAAGAGGTCTTGGATTCTCTAGTTGTTTATTATATTCAAACCCCCTCTCTGAGCAGCAAGTAAAATTCTGGGTCTGTATCACACACCTGCTTCTACATCAAAGATAAAGGCAAAAGAAAGCACAAAGGTGAACAGCTGCAAGTTGTTCCCCTTTCATGGGGAATAACAATAACAAGACAGGGTGGATTAGAACAAATGGATTCCTTTCTAAGCATTGCTTCTATGAGTCAGGGACAAAAAAAAAAGGCCCTCCCAGTCCAATTCTTCCAGGAAATACTGCAGAACTGATACTCAGATCTTGTCTCCAGATCTTCTTGGACCAAAGAGACACATTTCCCAATTATAGTAATGTAGTAATGTACCTAGTTTCCAAAAATTCAGTTATATGCTAAAAAAAAAAAAATAGGAACGACCAGTCTAGTCATCAGTTCATGTAAAAAAAAATGGCAGAGATTCCATTGACCATAATGATTTGGCTACTAAAAAATAAAATGAAATTTACATTTTGAAAAAATAGTTTCTAGGATCTTAGACTTCATCATATACAGAAATATTGTCCATAATGCTCCCAAATTTAAGGAGAATAGACACCAAAGAGTTTGAACAAAAGATACAGAGAATCTCATGATTAGAAAAGAGAAGACAGACTAAGAGAGATAGCAAAATCTCAAAAATTCTGAAAACATAAAGGGAAGCAATTCCAATGAGAAAGATATCAACATGAAGGCACAAGGAATTCTTTCAGCAAGTTAAATTTTGTAAAACCTTGTACAAAAATATTGATATAGGGACAGATAATGATGGGTGAACACAAAAGTACATCATGCTCTTGAAACAATTGCATTCAGGCTCTTTAAGTTCTGAATGAGCCAACCTGAAAAGAAATATGAAAAATGGCCCAAAGTGGTTGTTTATCAATACTTGGGGGGAGGAAGAATGCTACATGTCCAATTCCTTGTGACTCAATTTGGGTTTGGTTTTGTTTTTGATTTTTTTTTGGCAGAGATACTAGAGTAGTTTGCCATTTCCTTCTCTAGCTCATTTGACAAATAAAGCAACTAAGGCAAACAGAGTTAACTGACTTCGCATACCTGAAAGAAATAGGATAGGAAAAGAATATCTCTAAATAAATTTAAATATTCTGACCTTTGGTTCTCAGACTACATCCTAAGGAATTGGAGTAGGTAGGAAAAGGGGGGCCAGGTAGAGAATTGTGAAAGAAGTTGCTAAACCATTGTCAAAAATATTTGAATGACCATGATGCATAGAAGATATGCTATAGAAGGAAATGAAGAAATGTCCCAATTTAAAAGAAAAGGGAAGAGAATGAAGTTTGCATTCTATAAACCAATGAGCTTGACTTTAAATTCTAAAAAATTCTAGAATGCAACATTAAAAAGGCTAATTAATTAGTGGACAATTAAAAAATGAAGCAGGGATTGCCAAAAGTCAGCATGAATTCATCAAGAATACACCATGCCAGACTAATCTCATTTCCTGTTTCAGTAGGTCATTAGACAGGTAGATCACTGGAATAGCATAGATATAATTGACCCAGATTTTAACAAAGCATTTGACAAAGATTTCATGTTATTCTTGTAGTCTATGTAGTAAGATGTGGATTGGGCTATGGTATAAATAGGAAGATTTGGAATTGGACCCCAAAAAGTAACTTTTCATAGTTTTTATGTTCATATTTTAAAAGAAGTCTCTAGTAAAGACTGCCAGGGATCTTGGCTTGGCCCATTAATCTTTAAAATTGTTATTAATGATATTAATAAAGACATAAATGATATATTCATCAAAACTGAAAGTGAAAAAACTGGGAAGAATAGCTAACACATAGGACAATATCAAAATCAAAAAAAAAAGACTTCAACAGGCTAGAAATTAGGCTAACTCAAATGGATGATGAAATTTAACAGAGTTAAATGTAGAGTTTTGCCCCTCGGGTCAAAAAAAATATCCTTAAAAGTATAAGATAAAAATAGATAGGAGTTTCTTTGGAAAAATAAATAGTAGCCTGGAAGCTCAATATGAAAGAACAGCATGGCATAGAATTTTTAAAAGCTCATGAAATCTAAGACCATATTAAGAAAAGCACAGAGGCAGCTAAGTGGCTCAGTGGAGAGAGAACCAGGACTAGAGTCAGGAGGATGTCAGTTCAAAACTGGGCCTCAGACACTTCCTAACTGTATGACCCTAGGTAAATCACTTAAGGCCAATTGCCTAGCTCTTACCACTCTTCTGCTTTAAAATAGATAGTTAATTTATTCTAAGATAGAATGGGAAGGAAGAAAGGAAGGAAGGAAGGAAGGAAGGAAGGAAGGAAGGAAGGAAGGAAGGAAGGAAGGAAGGAAGGAAGGAAGGAAGGAAGGAAGGAAGGAAGGAAGGGAGGGAGGGAGGGAGGGAGGGAGGGAGGGAGGGAGGGAGGGAGGAAGGAAGGAAGGAAGGAAGGAAGGAAGGAAGGAAGGAAGGAAGGAAGGAAGGAAGGAAGGAAGGAAGGAAGGAAGGAAGGAAGGAAGGAAGGAAGGAAGGAAGGGAGGGAGGGAGGGAGGGAGGGAGGGAGGGAGGGAGGGAGGAAGGAAGGAAGGAAGGAAAGAAGGAAGGAAGGAAGGAAGGAAGGAAGGAAGGAAGGAAGGAAGGAAGGAAGGAAGGAAGGAAGGAAGGAAGGGAGGAAGGGAGGGAGGGAGGGAGGGAGGGAGGGAGGGAGGGAGGGAGGGAGGGAGGGAGGGAGGAAGGAAGGAAGGAAGGAAGGAAGGAAGGAAGGAAGGAAGGAAGGAAGGAAGGAAGGAAGGAAGGAAGGAAGGAAGGAAGGAAGGAAGGAAGGAAGGAAGGAAGGAAGGAAGGAAGGAAGGAAGGAAGGAAGGAAGGAAGGAAAGGAGAGAGAGAGAGAGAGAGAGAGAGAGAAGTGAAGACTGACATGAAAGAGGCTTTGATATAGGGGCAGCTAAGTGGCTCAGTGGATAGATAACCACACCTAGAGATGGGTTGAGAACCTGGGTTCAAACCTGACCTCAGATACTTCCTAGCTATGTAATACTAAGCAAGTCACTTAACTCCAGTTGCTTAGCCTTTGCTACTCTTTTGCTTGGAATAGTTAGTATCAATTCTAATACAAAAGACAAGTTGTCTGTTTGAAGTATTCAGGATGTGATAGAAGAGGTCCAGAAGTTTCAAGAGAAAAAGAAAAGTTCCTAAATTGGGTAGTTTGGTTTGTTGTTTTGTTTTTCTGTTTGTGTGCCTATAGGAATCTTGTGCTATTTTTTTTCAATAAATTATTTTGAAGTAAAAAAATATGTTAGAAGAAGAATCAGGTATATTCTTTGTCAGTGTCTGATGTCTGCCCAGATCCTTTAGGATGGGGGAGAGGTCCGGAAAGAGTATTCAACAGATTATCGTTGTCATTACCTAAATACCAACACTGATCCCAGACATGTTATTTCCCCGAAACTCTGCTCCCTTAATGATCTCACCATGTCTGATAAAGGAGCTGGCCCAGAAGGCTTCGGAAAACCTTTGGGAGCCCCAAGAGTTCTGTGACTACAAAGCTTCCATTAAATAAGGCAGCAGCAGCCAACAAAGGCAGAAAAAGTAATGCAAGACTCCTCAGGGACGGAAGTACCAAAGCTCCCCTGATGCGGTCCTCACTTAGAAAGTAGGCGATTGAGAGAGCCCCCTGCCTGCGCTAAGCTCTGGAGATGGCCAGGATCCTCAGCTGTGCTCGCCAACCCCAACCACAAGCTCACCTGTCTCATCCCTCCTTCCCCTCGCTCCATCCTCACGCCCATAGAAATCACATCTGGCTCTCCAAGAATGCGCCACTCCCATTTCCTCTTTCTGCCTCCTGTAAGTGTCCTGGCTCTAGCAGCCCTGGGCAGAAGGACCCAGGCAGCCTGCCAGCCTGGCAGCGACTGCTTTCACGTGCCCAAACCTCTCAAGGCTGGCTCCCACACGTCACCGAGCCCCACCTGTGCTCTCCACTGTTTCGGAGCCCAGCTGGGCTTCTCTCGCCCCGTCATGCTGATGCTTTATTGTTCCATTCGGTAGAACGAGCAGAGAAATAACTAGCAATTTTTTGCACTGGGGGCAGCAAATAGAGGCAGGGGGCTCGAGTGGCCTAGGGGAGGAAATGAGCCGATCTAATGGAGGTAGGACCTGGCAAGAAAGGAGTGCACCTGTTTGGAAGCTTGGGGTGAAGGCAGGAAGCATGCATGCCCCAGGAAAGAGCTGTTGACACCCTCTAAATTCCATTTCCTTGATTGCCCTGCCCCAGTTATAGCTCTGAGATATAGAACTAATGAGGTGGAAGTTACAGGTGGGTCTTGATGGAAGAAGGAAGTTTCTATCTATTAGAGGTGGGCAACAACAGGAGAGGTTGCCTTGGAAAATGGAGACTGAGACAAATGAATCTAAGAGATAGACCCAAGAAAGCCAAACTCCTCACCTCCCCCCACCAAAAATAAATCAAATTTTTAAAAAATTGTTAACACCAAAAATAAGAAAAATAACTACCTAAGAGATAAATAGCCAACCAAAATGAAAAATGAGCAAAGTTCCAATTCTGTTTAAACTATCACATAATTCCTGGATCAGCTAAAGTACCAGGAGTGAACCAAGCAGAAAAAGAAATTATGCAAGGCATCCCATGATCCTGTCCTCCTTGCTATTACTCAAACAAGAAATGTGGGGCATTTTTTCAGGCTGTCCCACATGCCTGGGATGCACTCCCTCTTCTCCTCTGCCTCCTGGCTTCCTCCGGGTTCCAGGTAAAATCCCACCTCTTTCAGGAAGCTTTTCCAAATCCCTCTTAATTCCAGTGCCCTCGTATTGATTATTTCCCATTTATCCTTTTGACAGCTGGTGTGTATGTTGTCTCATTTATTACACAGTGAGCTACAGGCTTTTCTGCCTCTCTTTGTGCCCTCAGCATGTAGCCTTGTTGTCTGGCACATATAGTAAGTGCTGAATAAATGTTTATTGATGATGACACATAACAAAAATGAACTGAGAGAGGGCAGCTAGGTTGCTCAGTAGATTGAGAATCAGGCCCAGAGATGGGAGGTCCTGGGTTCAAATTTGGACTCAGATTCTTCCAAGCTGTGTGACCCTGGGCAAGTCACTTGACCCCCATTGTCTAGCCCTTACCACTCTTCTGCCTTGGAACCAACATATAATAGTTTTGATTTCAGGATGGAAGGTAAAGGTTTTAAAAAATGAAACAAGAGTTAGCAATTCATATGCCATATCAAAGAAATATGGGAATTTATTTTTATCTTTTCTAAATCCTGACCTTCCATCATAGAATCAAAACTGCATATTGGTTCCAAAGCAGAACAATAAGGGCTAGGCAATGAAGCTTAAGTGACTTACCCAAGAGGAAGTATCTGAGGCCAGATTTGCACCAAGGACCTCCCATCTCAAGGCCTGGTTCTCAGCACAATGAGCCACCCACAATGGCTTTTTTAAACCACACAAGGAAATTAAGAAAGAATCAAAGATACTTTAAAATGAGGACATAATGGGGGGAAATGGCCAATAAAAAGATACCTCAAAAACTTCCATAATAACAACAAAATCAATACATGTAACCAGTAGCAGATATCCTACAAAACAAAAAGTTAGGATTGTGCCATTCCTTTGGAAGTACTCCAGTAAAAGTGGAATTATAATTTGATGCTTATTAGAGAGGATATTCCTGCACTGGAAGCTGAGAAGTTACTAACTTAGAAACCCCATTAAAATATCTTCCAGTTCTAAAATTCAAAATCATGGGATAAACACACTGGTTGTACTGCTCGTGCCCTTTAAATTTCACTCCCCAGTACAAAGCCCTGATCATTCCTACCCTAGTTATAGTTAGGAGAACTAAGACTGAAAAGGAAAAATAAGTAGGAGGAAAGAAAGAAAGAAAGAAAGAAAGAAAGAAAGAAAGAAAGAAAGAAAGAAAGAAAGAAAGAAAGAAAGAAAGAAAGAAAGAAAGAAAGAAAGAAAGAAAGAAAGAAAGAAAGAAAGAAAGAAAGAAAGAAAGAAAGAAAGAAAGAAAGAAAGAAAGAAAGAAAGGAAGGAAGAAAGGAAGAAAGGAAGAAAGGAAGAAAGGAAGAAAGGAAGGAAGGAAGGAAGGAAGGAAGGAAGGAAGGAAGGAAGGAAGGAAGGAAGGAAGGAAGGAAGGAAGGAAGGAAGGAAGGAAGGAAGGAAGGAAGGAAGGAAGGAAGGAAGGAACAAAAAAACTACTAGACCCGACCCAAATGGAAGAGACTGCCTCAAAAGGTAATGAGCTCACCACTCTTCTGCCTTGGAGCCAATACCCAGTATTGACTCCAAGATGGAAGGGAAGGGTTTAAAAAAATTTTTTTAATTAAAAAATTAAAACTAAATAAATAATTAATTAATTGAAAATTTAAAAAAAAAAAGGTGATGAGCTCAATAGTAACTGTTCCAAAGGATGAGAGACTTAGGAAAATTGTTCATTTAAGCTATGTTACTCCTACTGATGGGTAAAATATAGTCAATGTGGTTTTGTTTAGAAAAAATTTAAGGCAACTCTTCCTGAAAATATCTCCCCTCCATCAGCTTAGTTTTAGCACCTAAAATTTCTACCTTAGTTATCAATAAAAAGATATCTATTATAAAGCAAAAGGGACAGCTAGGTGTCAAAGAAAATAGAGTGCTGGGTTTAGAGTTGGGAAAACATATCTTCCTGAGTTCAAATCTGGCCTCAGATACTTCCTAGCTGTGTGACTCAGGGCAAGTCACTTAGCCTTGTTTGCCTTAGTTTCTTCATCTGTGAAATGAACTGGAAAAGAAAATGGCAAACCATTATGGTATCTTTGTCAAGAAAACCCAGATGGGCAGCAGCTGGGTTGCTCAGTGGATTGAGAGCCAGCCCTAGAGAGGGAAGGTCTCCTCGGTTCAAATCTGACCTCAGACACTTCCCAGCTCTGTGACCCTGGGCATGTCATTTAACCCCCATTGCCTAGCCCTTACCACTCTTCCACCCTGGAACCAATACACAATATTAAATCCAATATGGAAGGTAAGGGTTTTAAATTACAAAAAAAAAATGGGGTCACAAAGAGTCAGACATGACTGAAAAAATAACTGAATAATATTATAAAGCTAGTGGCTTCCAGGACTTAAACTGAAAAGCTTAGCTATCATAATATCTAACCAACCTCATTTTATTAATTAGAGACCCAGAGATGGGAGATGTCTTATAGAAAAGGCACTCTAAGCCTAAATCCTTTGTCTCCAGATTCACTAAACCACCCACAGGGCTTCATCATTACTTATTCTTATTTATACAAGGTATCCAAATCTTAGTGCAGTGTTACATTACTTCAGATTAGACACTCTGAATAATCTATTATATGTTGAAATTATATAGATATATGTTTGTGTGTGTATTAATATCCTTTTATACCAGGTGTTCAAAAGTCCTAAACCTTAAGCTTAATAAAGCTTAAAGCCTAGTTTTAAGTTTTAGTGCCTTAAAATTGTACTAAAACTTTTGAATACTTTGAATAATAGCATTTTTCATTATCTCTTATTATTAAGGATTTATTTCTCAGATCCAAAGGATCACAGATTTAGATTGGGGATTTTAAGTTTTAACTTAGAGGGTATTCAATGCAACCCACTCATTTCATAGATGAGGAAACTGAGGCAGAGGTAAAGTGACTTGCCCAAGGTCACAAAGTTAGCAACTATCCATGACAAGGTTTGAACTAGGAGTCTTCCTGATTCCAAGAACATCATTCTAAAGTCTGCACTTTTCTCTTCTGAAAAGATTTGAAGCAGGAGAGAGAGAAGGAAAAGTTCTCCAGCATAAGATGCTTCTTATAGAGAGCAGGTTGAATGGAATTCCACCACTGGAAGTCCAGGGCAGCCAAGAAGCAGTTTAGAGGTGCCTGAGCACCTGGGGGCTGGAGGAGGGTGAAAGGGAAAAAAAGACTGAAAGGAAAAGGGAGGTAACCCCAGAAACAAATGTTGCCCACTTTACAGCTTGGCCCAGGACCAACTGTACACTTCATCTATTTATTTGTTCATCGTCTGAAGAGAGTCCTATAGCCCTGTCTATAATAGGGTCACTGAATAGACCATTTTTCAGTCAAATCATTTTTCACTCATTCATTCATTCAACAAATAGTTATTTGTTGAACGAATGGTGCTTCACTGGTGCTTTCTGCAAGGAATTATTGACTGTGCACCTCCAATCCATGCTTTATTGGCCGCTTTCCCAGCCACTGATTAGCCGTGAGTGCACCTGCTGTAAAAGCTTCAGCCTTCTCCTGGGAAGGAAGAGGAGAACTGGAGAGACCATGGAGGGGGGAAGTGAGGGTCTTCTGGGGAAGCTCAAAGAGGAGCAACCTTAAGCCCATTAAAGAAATCGGCCTTTTAACAGAGTAAAGCTTATGGAGCTTATCCCCCCAAGAGAGTGTTGTCTTGGAAAATAGAAACAACATCAAAATAAGGTTAGAGAAATTTCTAAGTAGCATCCCTGTGTGAGAGCTTTTGCTCATCCTTGAGGTCGGCGTGAAGGAGGATAATAATCATTAAACAGCCAGCAATGTCTTGATTATACAATGAATAAATATTTGATGAATAAATGCCCCTCCACAATATATGAATGTGTGACTAAAAGAAGCAATTATTAATCACTACTATGTACACTGGGGATGCAAAATTTAATATAAGATAATAACAAAATTAACAATAATAAATATTTAAAAATAAGACAATCCCTACACTCAAGAAACTGATCATCTAATCAGAGAAGGCAAGGGATGTGACATATATGGAAGGTTTCAGCAACAAATCAAATAGAATTATCTCATGGTCCATAAGGAACAGCAGAAAAGAAGATGGAGATGCCTCTTTTTGAATGTCAGTTACCATGGACAAAAGGCAACTGAGTGGCTCAATGGATATAGAGTCAGGCCTAGAGTTCCATGGTCCTACATTCAAATCTAGCCTCAGACATTTCCTAGCTGTGTGACCCTGGGCAAGTCACTTAACCCCCATTGCCTAGCCCTTACCACTCTTATGCCTTGGAACCAATACAGAGTATTAATTCTAAGATGGAAGGTAAGAATTTTTTTAAATCACGTACATTTCTGATTTTAGACCATTTGATGGTACAAAATACTTTGATGACAAGAACTTTCTTTTCTGGGTCTTCAGCAGATGTGCTATATATCCCTTGGTACCACAAAGATTGACAGAATCTTGAGTGTCCAGGCTCATGAGTCTATCCCAATATATTCAGGAAAGATGTGGGACATGAGACATCTCTGATATATATGAAAGATATGGGAGTCTAAGACCTCAGCCCAGCCCCAGCTTTGCTGCTTATTGACTAGGAGACATTGGGCAAGACATACCATCATCACTGGCCCTTGGTTTCCTCTTCTGTAAAATGAAGCTATTGAACTAGTTGATCTTAAATGTTCCTTCTGTCTGTAACAACCTCTGGGTATGAATTATTGATCCAAACCTAGAAGCATTTGTAGAGGCATCTCAGCTGTAAAAAGCTTTCTCGCCCTAATTTCCTAATCCCATATCCCAGATTATGATCTCAGTGCATAGTGGATAGAGGTCCTGAGTTCAAATCTAGTCTCAGATATTTCCTGGGCAAATCACTTAACCCCAAATTACCCAGCCCTTACCACTCTTCTGCCTTGGAACCAGTCAATTATAAGCAGAATGTAAGGGTTTAAAAAAAAATATTTTGATCTCCTTTGAGGTCAAGGGCAATGTCTCTTTTTCTATTCTTTTCTTTTTTCTGTCTTTCCTTCCTTCCTTTCTTCCTTTTTTCCTTCCTTCCTTCCTTTCTTTCTTCTTTCTTTCTTTCTTTCTTTTTCTTTCTTGTATCTATATCCTCCCTTTACCTGTCCCCCCATGCCTAACACAGTATTCTACATATATACAATAGGTGCTCCAGAAATGTTTGATTGATTGATTGATTGACTGACTGATGAAATCAACCACCAGCAAGGCTATGTGTCTCTACCTAGTATGTAAAGTACATATTTCAACAAGTTATACTGACAATTTTCAGCAAAAAAAATGGTACCTTAAGTACTTGCCAAGTTTCCAGGGTTTTGAAAGATAATATCATACTCACAAGACATTGTCAAAATATAATCAGTCGGATAATATAGTAACTTACAATTGCCCCATTATATGCTGAGAAATTGCCAAGAGCATGAATACCAGGCACTTCTTGGGCCTCCTACACTTCTAGAATAATAGAACTGCAGTGTCTTAGAGGTGGAGGGGATCTCAGAGGTTAACCATGCCTCAATCAGGTATCCCCTTTGGACCATGCTAGACAATTCATCCTCTAGACTTCATCTGATGACTCCCTGAAATGGGGAACTCATTACCACTACTACTCAGAAAAAACCCAGAAACTCAAAAATGACAGAGCCAACAATCCAACCTGTGTTAAACCCCAAATCCCCACTGCATTCTGTTGCCATCCAGTTTAGAGAACTCACTACCTTCTTAAACAATCCATTGCTTTTATGGGTAACTAATTGTTGGAAAGTTTTTTCAGACATCAGAGTTACAATTTCCATCCCTTGTTCCTAATTCTCTCTGAGACCAACATAATACATCTAATCCTACCAGATAATATAGCCCTTCCCACATTTGAAGATCATTATCATGTCCCCCCTCAAACCTTCACTTCTCCAAGATAAATCTCCAGGTTTTTTGTCAATCCCCCTATGGCCCAATCTCTAAGCCATTTATCATCCTTGATATTTTTCTCTATCTTGCACTCCAGTTTATCAATGTTCTTCCCAAAAATATGGTACCCAGAACTAAACACAAGACTCTCTGTGTGTTCTGACAGTGACAGAGTACAAGGTACTGTCAATTCTCCTTTCACTGAACACTAAGCCAATATTTTTAAATACACATACAGAAAATCAAAGCAAGGGCAGATAAATATGGTTAATCACATAAGAGTTGCACATTCCTTTTAAGAATACTGAACAAGTAGCGAGGTGAGTCAGTGGATAGAGCTCTAGGTCTGGAGTCAGAAAGACCTGAGTTCAAATCCAGCCTCAGATACCTATTAGCTATGTGACTGCAATCATTTAAGAAAACCACTCCACTATCTTTGTTTTAAAAAAACAAACAAACCATGAACACCATTGACAACCCCATTGGGCCATTGCTATGACCCACAGAGTCACAAAGAGTCAGACAATACTGAACAACAGAAGAGGCTTTTTTGAATGGTGTGGTGGGAGCAAGAAGAAGTTCAAAGAAGAGATAAGTCCATTTGAGGGGGTGAATGGGATGATGATTGAGAGAAGGCACAAAAAGACCTATTTTGCTTCTGTTTTCTCTACCAGAAAGAGTGACACTTGGGTAAGGAAGTACAGAACAACAATATTTAACAGGGAATTGAAGCCCAAAAAAGATGTCGAGATAGACTGTTCTTCATATGGCTACCACATAATCTTCATAATACACAACAGTAAGAACTCACTTTTTTATAGGCCTTTGTAGTTTGCAGTACTTTTCCCATACCAAAACCCTATCAAGTAAATGGGATAAGCATTGCTGTACCCATTTCATAGTTGAAAAAGCTATGACTAAAACAGATTAACTAAGCTGCCTTTTCCAAGGTCAAAAAAAGAATAGCTAAATTGGGTTTTGAACTAAGGTCCCTTCTGCCTAAATCCAATGCTTATTCCCCTCGACCATGACACTTTGGGCCAATTCATGCTCCCAATCAAAGTCCTAACCAAAGACCACATCAGTTCCCTATTTCCTAAAATATAAACTCCCTTGCCTGGCAATTAAGGTTTTCCACACCCTGCCTCCAACCTTCCTAACCTTATTTAACATTACCCACCTTCATTCACTGGACATTCCAGTCAAACTAGTCTCTTGGATGCTCTTTGACGTCATCAGTTTCACCTGTATTTCATGCCTTCACAGAGACCATTCCCCATATCCAGAGAGCACTTTCTCCTCATTTCCACCTATTGCAATCTTTTGATTACTTCAGAGCTCAACTCCACTGTTACTTCTCCCATGACCTCTTACATATTCTCCTCACTGCTCTCCCCTATGTTAAATTTTTCTACAAGAGTAGTGTCAAACTCAAATAGAAACAGTAAATCAGATGTAAGGTTCCTTGATGGCTACATATTGACTTATAAAATATTTGTTAATGTCATTTGTGTGCACTTGTATTTTTATTTCTTTTTAAATAAATTTCTCAATTGCACCTTAATCTGGTTCCAGTATAGGCAACAAAATGGGCTGCCCATTTAACATCTCTCTTCAAAAGCACTTTGTAGTTCTCCTTTGCATCATCATGCCTTACTTTCTATATTTGTGTGTGCTAAAAAAAAAAAAACAACACACTCCATGCTCTCAAGGACCACAGTCTGTATGTCCTTGTGAGAAAGATAGATAGATAAATAGATAGACAGATAGACACAGACACAGAGAGAGAGAGAGGTGGATGGATGGGTGGATGAAGAAAGAGAGAGAAATGGATGAGAGGACAGATGGATGGATGGATAAATGAATGAATAGGTGATAAATAGATATAAAATATGTATTTATATACTCACAGATTTATATAAATAACAGGGATTCTATATGTTGGCTGTTTGGTAACTGTATTTAGATGTAATCTATTTCCTTCATAAACACACCTCTTTTATTTTATGCATTTACAAACCTGATTCTGAGGAACTGTTCATAGGCTCTGTAGAATGCCAAAGGCATCTATGATGTAAAAAAGGTTAAGTACCCTTGACCAAGAGCAGAGCATTATGCCTTATCTACTATATAATAATAACTAACACATAGCATCTATTGTGTGCCAGATATTATGCTAAACACTTTATAAATATTCTCTCAGTTGATCCTATTTTCTCATTTGATCCACTATCCCCAGGAGGCAGATGCTATTATTATCTCCATTTTACAGACGATGAAACTAAGGCAGGCAGAGGTTAAGAGACACAGTAAGTGTCTGGGACCAGATTTGAACTCAGATCTTCCTGACTCTAGGACCAGCATTCTATTTATTGAACTATCTATGAATGTATCTAATAAATCTTTACTAAATTGAATGCAAATTGAGATGACTTGTAAAAAAGCATCTACCTATCCTTCGATGAATTCAGGCTATCAAACCCAAGAGAACCATATCCTTGAACACTGAAAGAACTTGTCATTGTGATTTCTTAGTTACTCTTAGGGATCTTTGAAAAAAAATCATTGAAGCTAGGAGATGGTGCCATAGGAGTAGAGATGGACAAATATTAGCCCAGGTTTCCAAAACAGGAAGAAGGGAGATCCATGGCTCTATAAGCATAACACTAATTCCTAAAAAGAAAACTCTAAGCTACATTAGTAAATGGTAAAAAAAAATGACTGCACTTGATGTAGGGGTGAAGTGTGTCATTCTAAACCCTGCTATACATTATTTAAGGGCTGATTCGGGAACAGTTAAAAATGAAGGCACTACCAAGTTCATTTCCATGGACCAGTGTGAGTTCATCAAAAATAAGTAAAGCCAAACCAATCTCATTTCCCTTCATTGTCAGGGTTGCTAGACCAGAAGTCAGGGGGGATGCTGCAGACATCATCTACGTGAATTTCAGCATGGTGCTTGACAAAGTTTTTCCCTAGATCCTTGTGGACAAAATGAGCAAATAATTGAAGGCTAGAAAACAGTTCAGTTATGTGCTTTGGCTGCTGTTTGAACAAATAGACCTAAAAAGTGATGATTAACAAATCAATGACAACCTGAAAGAACTCTAGAGCAAAAACCCCAGGGTTCTGTCCTCGATCCTAGTTGAAGGCATGGATGGTAGCCTTATACCCACAGGTGGCTGACAGCTGAAAGATGGCTAACACATTAGGAATCTAATTCAGGACCTAAAAATATCTCTATATGTGATGTACAATAATGAATCCCATGAAGTGGTCACATTTATTCAAATGTTCACTATTCAAAAATATAATTATGCAAAATATTATAATTGGTTAAAGACCATTGCAAATATGCAGTGTGAATTCTAATAATGCTACCACTTCATGGGATTCATCATTCCCACTAATCAAGATCTAGCTATAGATTATTACAATGGGGTAAATTTAATTAGATAAAGCATAATAGAGATAAATACAAAGCACTAAAGACCTCAAGATTCTTTTCTGTCTTAAAGATACAGGAATGTAACCATGACCTTTGAAAATGAATTGTACAAGTGCTAAAATGTGACTTTTTCACATGGAAAAAACATGGAAGTTCTCACTTTAGTGGATTTTAGGCACAATATGGCAGAAGCTATCTGGCTCAGTGAAGAGAGTACTGGACCCAATGTCAGGAAGACCCAAGTTCAAATCCAGCCTCAGAAACTCACTAGCTATATGACCCTAGGGAAGTCACTTAACCTCTGTTTGCAGAGGTTACATGGCTTGCCCACCACTAAGAAGTTTCTGAATTTGAACTCAGGTCTTCCTGATTCCAAGCCCAGTGCTCTATCCACTGCTATACCTTGCTGCTCTTGATAGTAACCCTAAGAAAAATGAGAGTAATGCCAAGTCTTAATGAACCTATGCTGGCTTACCTTCTCTTTTCAAGTGCTCATGAACAAATCTTTTATAACATATAACAGGATTTAGGAAACTCTCTGTTCATAAAGAGTTGGGTAAGGTGAGTCCCTAGGTAAGTAACCCAGGTAGATTAATCATTCCTGTCTTTAAAAGCTACTCGTCTACTTTCTTATTGATTCCCAACCAAGATTCTAAGACAGGCAAGTGGTATATTTTGACGTTTCCTTGTGAATCCATAGAAATGAAAAATCTCACTTATTCATCAATTAGCTCTGATTCCTCCCTCCACTCTGGTTTATATAAAAAAACAACAACAAAGAAACCTCTGTTCACATAAGTTTTTATTTCTTTCTCTTTCAGAATAAAAGCCCTAGATATGACTAGGGATATAGGCTCTAAAGGATCACTCTAGTGCAATTATAAATAATATGAAAATAAGTCTTGATCAATGACACATGTAAAACCCAGTGGAATTGCATGTCGGCTATGGGAGGACAGGGACAGAACATGGATTTTGTAACCATGGAAAATATTCTAAATTAATTAAATAAATGTTTTCAATTTTTAAAAAAGAATTAAAGCCTCTGGCAATCATATGCTTAAATCTATATCAGTGTCACTGGCCAAATAATTTAACAATATAACAAAGAATACAAAGATGTACCTTAATATTTCAGCAATATATCAGCTATGACAAAAGTAACAAGCCAAAGTCACCTCTGATCACCCACTGAGACCATTAGCTATTCTATCTACCAATTCAGTTCTTCCAGAATATTTGTCAAAGTGCCTTAAGAATTTTCCTTAGGATCTCTTCACAAGATCAAGTTTAATCTCAGTTCTCTCAGGAAATATTTCTTCAGACACTTTTTCTCTTCCTCAGTTCTGGATCTCAGGAAAGGAGTTCTTTTATTCCTTTCTTTTGGTGCCTCTCATTGTCTCTTCAGGCATAATAATGAAATCTAGATGATAGCTAAGTGGTCACTCTCCTCAAGATTCTACTCTGTCTTAAAGATACAGAATTATAGCCATGATCTTTGTGGAAGGTACTAACTATTGAAGCTGGTATTACTTATAGAACATGCCAAGGCAGCTGGAAGCATCTACTTTCTTCCATGGAATGAAATGAATATATATCCACCTCCAATCTTGTGGCAAGATTTTCCTTGGAGAAATAACTGACTAATTCAAAAATCATAACCACAAAATTTTCACCACATAGTTATAAAAACAAACTATGGATTTCTATAGCTCAATATATTTCAGCAGACTCTGAAAGCCTGAGAACTATCAGTGATCATGAGTTTGGCATGTGTCAAAATCTTTGCTTTTGCTTCAAGTATACAACATGAAGCAAAAGATTGGTATCTTGAGTCTCTCATTCTTTTTCACATGAAGCTAGGTCTGTATCACATGAAAACAACTAGTCAAAACAATTGATTTAGGGTTTTTTTTTTAACCTTTACCTTCTATATTAGAATCAAGACTGAGGATTGGTTCCAAGGTATAAGAGCAGTAAGGAATAAGCAATTGAAGTTAAGTGACATGCCCAGGGTCACACAGCTAGGAAATGTCTAAGATCAGATTTGAACCCAGGACCAGCTCTCTATCTATAGAGCCATCTAGCTGCCCCTAATTGATTCAATTTTTAAGACTCAGAGGAGTTCATCTGGTTTTATGTGGCCAAAGCAACCAACTCAACTGTATTTAGCTTTCTAAAATGTCATTGGCATGGTTCTTTGTACTTTTGATCATTGATATTTCAGAGAATTCATATTATAGCTCTTATTTTTTATTATTCCTCTACCACTAGACTATAAGACCCTTCAGAACCTGTCCTATTCCCCCTTTGTATCCCTCCAAAGTACATAACAAGATACAGTACATCCAATAGGTGACCCAAAAAACTGAATTAACTAAATTATAGAGAAGTCAAAATGATTTGAGCAATTGTTCCAATTTTCTATTCAAAAGTTGAGGATTTTTCATCCTTTTCACTCTGCTCCCTTCTATAAAAAGGGTCACTGAGGAGCTCTTGAGTGTTGGTTCTACTAATAGGTTTTATGATGTAGGGTACCTGTTTATTAGCAACTGAATTTCAGCCAGCCAATCCCTTCACATATGTTAGCAGCTAGCCATCAACTAGGTAAACCTTCCAAGTAATTCAAATTGCATGTGGCCCTTTGACCTACAGGTGAATAGTGCAGGTTCTAATTAACCACCCCTGGAGCCATCCACTCCTTTGGACGTGATTTCTTGATGTTCCAAAGCATTTCCTTGCTTTCCACACGTCCAGCCGCCTGACAGTGCAGGTGCGCTCCCCAAATCTGTTGCTGCAGCAGCGCCTGCTGGGGACAATGCAGCTGTTTCTCCTCATGAGCCTCTTTCATACTTGCTGACATTTCTTTGGGGTGAAAAAAGGAGAAAAGACTAAAATGCAGGAGATGAAACAGCTGGCCCACAGACAGAGAAGGAAGAAGAGGACAGTGTGGTCACTAGGACACTGTTTATGAGAACGTACTTCCCGAAATCCGCGTCCACATGGGGTGTAAGTATGGTGTTAATCTTGCCCCAGAGATGTGTTATTGAAGGAGCTCTGGAAACAAATATACATCCCTTTCAAACATTCCACTAAGTCTAGAGTGGAGAGACAGCTTAGATGTACTGTATGCTAAGAGTGTAACTTCAGCCTCTTCTCTGGTTTCAAATTCACTTTTTTTTTATTTTTTCCAGGTGTGGAGACTGACTAAGTGGCAACATCAGACCTTTACTTAACAACATCAGTGCTGACTGCTTGAGGAGTCAGTTAGCTAAATTGGCACTGGGGCCAACATGTGACTTTTTGACCTTGTAATTGCAAATATGGAGCTGTTTGTTTTTTCAAAAGTGTCTAAAACATGTGTGACAGGTATAAAGTTTCCATATAAGCTCAAATCTTTGGTTTGTTCTGGTCTAAACAAACTACTTCCCACAGCTGGACCAAGAATATTCCATCCCATCTCATTGAACAGACCTGGACGCTTCCCAAAGTGGAAGTTTGCCATGTCTCCTATGTGGCAATGTCTTAAACCCGCACTATCATGTGCCAGAAATAAAGCAACCTAACTTGGGAAGAGAGCAAATCTGTGAGACAAGATTATTGGCTTCATAGAAAATAAGAGACCATTTTATTAATGATCAAATATATGGGCTTGAGCCTATTAAGTCTTTGAAGCAAATAATCAGGAGAGAAGCCCTTTCTATATCTAACCATTGTAGCAAATGACATTTGAAATCTTATTTTCCTAACTAGAGGGATTGAAAGCTTGAACAAATAACCAGCATAGCCTTTCGTCTTATATGCTCTAAGTAAATTTGTGGGAAGTCACAGAGCTGCAAATGTATTTATTCATCCATCCACTCATTTCAAATTTATTGAGCATTTTCTGTGTGCAAGATACTGTATTCTGTGTGGTAAGAGATACAAAAAAGTAATAGTAATAATCATAATAACAATAGCGATATTTACATAATTCTTTAAGGTTTGCAAAGCACATTGAATACATTATCTCATTTGATCTTTATGGCATCACTGAGAGAGATGTTACAGATTCTATTATCCCCATTGTATAGATGAAGAAGCAAGCTAAGAAATAGCCTTCAACTTAACCAAAGCCACTAAGCTAATGTTAGGTGAGATGGGACCCAGTTCACCAAACACTCAGATGATTATAGATTATATATGCATAAATGCAAATATTTCCAGGTGTATAAGTTAAACATTTATATTTTATATATCATATTTGCATGTGCATGTTAGATAGATAGATAGATAGATAGATAGATAGATAGATAGATAGATAGATAGATAGATAGATAGATAGATAGAAAGATAGATAGATGGATGGATGAACAGATGGATAGATAGATATATAGATAGTTAGATGGATGGATGGATAGATAGATAGATAGATAGATAGATAGATAGATAGATAGATAGATAGAGGTATAGATATCTTTAAACCTAGGTTTATAGGTTAATGGATTTATTTATAGCTTAAAAGGACCTTAGAACTGTAGACATCTAATGCAGTCCCCTCATTTAACAGATGAAAAAAACAAAGACCAGAGAAGTGAAGCAAACCATCCAAGATCACAATAGAGAAAAGTGATAGAGCTGAGATTTGAACTAGGTTCCTCTGGCCCCAGCCCCAAGGCTATTTCCATCATAAAACACTCTTCTTTCTCCTCAAAGAGTCTGGAGTCCTTAAGACTTGGGACAACATCATAAAGAAGTCAAGCCCTTAATTCACTTCTCTCTTAGAATCAATATACAATATTTATTCTAAGACATAAGATATAGGTTTTAAAAAGGGGGGAGGCATTATAACCTACTCCTCCCTAAATACTCTAAATAAAATTAACTATGAAACTCCCCCCCCATTGTGGCATTTTGCTGACAACAAAAATTGGTGCCATATAAAATAGCAAAGAAGAGGCAGAAGCTTAAATAAATTTAACTCAGAACAAGCCAACAAAGATTTTAGAACCGAATCATCTCCGAAGATCCTCTGGCAACTCAAACCACAAGTCTTATGAGGCCAGCATCATATATTTCAGCCTCCAGTGAACCAGTTAGGCTCTCTCTGTCTCCCCAGCTCTATCCTGCATCCTTGACACTTTTCAACCATCTCACAAAATTCCTGGCCTTGTTTACAAGGAATATTGAGATTAAAGGGTCATAGGATTTAGAAATGGAAAAAGAAGGGGGCAGCTGGGTGACACTGGATTGAGAGCCAGGCCTAGAGAGGGGAGATCTCCTGGGTTCAAATGTGGCCTCAGACACTTCCTAACTGTGTGACCCTGGGCAAATCATTTAACCCCCTTTGCCTAAGCCTTATCATTCTTCTGCTTTAGAACTAATACATAGTGTTGATTCTAAGATAGAAGGTAAGGGTTAAAAAAAAGAAAGAAATGGAAAAGATATCCAAGATCACCTCCTTTAGCCCATCACCACCACTGGATCAAAGGTGGATCAGAAGATTCATCTTTATACAGAGTGGATTGAAGCCAGCGTGAACCTACTCAGAACAGCCAATTGTTAAATTTTCAATATGAACATTTATGCCAGGGAAACCAGTGAACACTTTAAATCAAATCTTGATTTATTGTTTTGTCTCGATTGTTTTAAATATTGGAGAGAATATTAATAATGCAGATTAATCTGAAAAGTGTATCATGAATATGTTTTTGGTTTTCTTTTTCCAGAGAAAAGAAAGTTAAACATTTACCAGCACATCCCTGGTTATTCATTTTCTGTGATTTTAATATTAGTATAAAAACAAAAGAATAATTGATAAAGCATCATTTATATTTAAAAGATCATGGATATAGAAATACTACTGCCATATTAGAAAAGGGCAGATAAAAATTCCTTCTCTTCTGTCTTAGAATCAATATTTATTCCAAGACAGAAGAGCAGTAAGGCTAGACAATGGAGATTAAGTGACTTGCCTAGGGTAACACAGCTAGGAAATGTGTAAGGTAAGATTTGAAACTAGGACCTCCTATCTCTAGACCTAGCTTTCAATCCACTGAACCACCTAGCTGACCCCAATGTATTTTTTTAAATTTTTCATTAAAGGCAAGAGAATAGTATCTCTGCAACTTCTCTATAAAGTGATCTTGACTTCAATTTGTGAAAACATTCGAAAATATATTTTAAAGAAGTTGCTAATAAATATTTTAAAAAGGAAATAATGATTACAAAAATATTTGTTGATATAGCTTTACTTGGTAGATCAAAGGATACTATCAATGTAGATACTGGCTCTGTATCTCTGTGTGGATTTGAAGTTTATGTTATTTGTAATCATTACCTAATTATCCAGAAGGAAAATTCCGAATAGAGTCAAGATGATATAATGTTTGTGTATCTATTTTTTTTAATATTCATTGAATAAAGTAAAAATAACTATATCTTTCATCTGGACATCTAGGTGGTGCTGTGGATACAATTGGGCCTGGAATCTGGAAGACTCATCTTTGTGAGTTCAAATCCAGCCTCAGACATTTATTATGTGTGTGGCCCTGAGCAAGTCACTTAACCCTGTTTGCCTCAGTTTTTTCATTTGTAAAATGAGCTGGAGAAGGAAATGGCAAGCAACTCCATTATCTTTGGCAAGAAAACCCCACTGGTGGTCATGAAAAATCAGATGAAAACAACAACAAAAAGATTTTATCAGGCAACCAGGCAACTTTTTAAATCTTACTGTGAGGTGTAGAGGAACATTCTAGGATGAAAAGGAAGCAAAATATTTTGTAGTGTCTCCTCTCAGTCTTCTGAAAAAAATATGAAGAGAAAAGAATAAGATCAGAATACAGCTACAAGGGTTTGGAATTGGCCATGTTTGAAGACTGGCCATCCATGGCTCCATGTCAAGTTGGCAAGAGGCCTTCAGTGGCATGCCCTAAGCATCTGTGCTTGGTCCTTTTCTATGTTATTGTCAGTGTCTTGAATAACAGTAGAAATGCAATGCATATTAGATTTTCAGATGATGCAAAGCCTGAGGATAGCCAACAAACATTAGCTCACAGAGTCAGAATCCAAAAAGATCTTGACAGACTAGCACACTGGGATGAATTTATTAAGGGGAAATTCAAGAAGGATAAATGTAAAGTCCTACACATAGTTTCCAAAAATTAACCTCTCAAGAACAAGATGGGGAAGTTAGACAACAGTAAGTCTGAAAAAGATCAGAGGATTTTAGTGAACTATAAACTCAACCTAAGTCAAGAGCATGATATGACCACCAAAAAAAAAGCTAATGTTCCTAGTGTTCCATTAAAAGAGGCACAGCTTCCAAGGATAAGAAGGTAGCAAGCCTTGTACTCTGCCCTGTATTTCATCTCATTCTACACCCATAGATCAGAAAAGATATTGAGAAGCTTGAGAATGATCTACAGGAGGACAAATAGAATAGGTTGATGATATCTGAGGTTAGGGAGAGGGAGTTGGAGCTGTTTAGCATGAAGACCTAGGAGGTATAGGAGAGCCACCTTGAAGTATTTGTAGATCTGTTATAACAAAGAAGGCAATGGCTTTTTCTGTTTAGCTCAAGAGAGAGAAGAACCAGGTGATATAAGTGGAAGTTGCAAGGGAAAAATATTACTCATAAAAAACTACCTAATAATTAAAAGTATTCAGAATTGGAATGGGCTTCCTTAATAAGTAGTTGGATCCCCCTTGCTTAGATGGTGGTGGTGGTAATAGTCTCTCGGTAACCGAGGATGACGATTGTCTTTGTGCGTTTTCATCTATGGTGTATAGATGAGTGTGCAAGCATATGTCAAGGATTTTATTAGAGAGTCTTTTTCAAGTGTGGGTTACACTTAATGGCTGCCAAAGTCCCTTCCAACTCTAAAAGTCTATGAGCCTGACTCATGTACCCATTTCCCATGTATATATAATTTTTGGTAAGAATAATATATATATGTATATATATGTAATGCACCAAAGTGTATCCTTGATGAGGGCATTAGAAGAGAACGGGAAGATTTCCCCATGATAGTCTACAGAAAGCCCACATTTTTGCCACAGATAATGAAGGAATACAAAATTCCCTCATGTTTGTTGTTTGTTGACTTTGGGGAAAAGGATTTGATTCAGTGGAGCGAAATTCTGCTTTAAAAACTCTCTTTCAACAAGGTACCTCCCTCATTCGTATCAAAATTATACAAGATTGCTTAAAAGATCTAACAACAAACATTATTTTGAAGACGTTCTCAGTAACACGGCGCAAGGCATAGAAGAGGATAATGTACATTCACCAAAGGGTATACTATAGTCATAGAGAAGATCCAAGTCAAAGAGATTCCCTCTGAACAATGAGACGTTCTACACACTCCTGTTTGCTGGTGACATTGTATTGATTGCCTCAAGTCCTAGAAAATTGCAAATATAATAATATAATACAACAAATTATATTATATATTATATACGTGTATATATAATATGTAATCTTATACATATAATATAATCATACAATCACTCAAAAGAACTTGACCTAACTGTTCACACAAGACCCCAGGCTGAAGACCCAACTCTAGCCATTCATAGCTCCTTTTGCTCTCTAGTTTGGAATTGTCTCCTAACTTTCATTTAGCCCAACTAAAGATAAAGAGCTATCTAGCCTCAGAATTAGAAAGTTAAGGAAATTCAAGCCCCACATCTAGGCTGTGTGACTCTAGACAACTCACTTAACCCCTTTGTCCTCTAGTCATCTCTGTCATTCTATAGATACTCCCTCACCGGGAGATTCCCTTTCCTTTATCCTAAACCACTGGCAACTTTGCAAGAATTTAAGTCTCGCCTCTGATATTAATGAGACTATTATGAAGCTAAGACCTGAATCAATACCAAGAATTGCTTGAAAGCTGCTAAAAAGCCCAAGATGATGCCATACAAAGTTTTGGATGACCCTTCCATAGTTCCTTGAATGCAGGAATTGCTCCTCCATAAATGTTTGTGGAATTAAATTGAATTGAAAACAGAAAAAATTAATGGCTAGGGTAATAGACTGATTAAAGAAACTGGTTAGTTGAGTAATAGAGTGGAAAGTACAGTGAATTTAAAGGCAGAAAATCCAAATTCTAATCTCAACTCTGCCACTGATTTCCTGTATGTCCTTGATTAAGTAATTACCCTTCTTTCCATCTATGTTTCCTCATTTATAAAATAAGTAGAAGTTCATCAAATAGATGATCTTGATGGTCCAGCCCAAAGATCGAAGTCTCTGATTCTAAGATTGTTCATAAATACTCCTTCTGTTGTGGAATTTTCCTGAAACTTGGACTGAATCTTTATGTATCCCTATAGAGAAAAAGGAATATTCCAGCCACGGATTTTTCTATTTTATAGTGAACCCTGAGCCTTCTGGGTAAAGAGCAGATGTTTAGTAAGTTCCAAGGGATTTGTCTGCCTTGTTCACACCTTCAGCAGACAGTTCCTCCTCGATTTAATTTATGTGGATTCTGATACACTGAAGGACCAATAACTCCCCTTCCTCCTTAAGTCACAAAATGGTGGAGTAAGAAAAAACAGACTGAGCCTTCTTACTCTAAATTGTTCTCGGTTCTATGCCCATTTCTTTCTCCCATTTTCATCTGAATCATTTTCTCCCACTTTAATAAAATAGCACCAAGCCATTAATCAATCAAAAAACATTTATTAAGGACTTGTTGTGGCACTGTGCTAAGCACTGTATAGTCGAAGATGAAAGTAAAATAGTTCCTGCTCTCAAGGAACTTACATTTCCCCTCCCTGTTTTCCATGGTCTCAAGTTTAACTACAAACAATATAGATAGCCTCTGATTTGCAGCCAACTATTAAGGTGAGGAGCTCCCCATATGGTCAAGCATATTTTTGAAGGGGGTCACTCCACCATTAAAATAAAAAGTCTGGGTTCATAGATCTGGAGCTAGAAAGAATCCCAGAAATAATCTAGTCCAAGACTTTCATTTTGCTGATAAGAAAATTGTGACTTAAGGAAGCTAAAATACCCAGAGTCATGAAAGCAAAAAGCATCAGAGGTAGGATTTTAAGCCAAGTCTTCTAACATCAGAATCAGTGCTTTTTTTGCCCATATATCATGTTACCTGGAATGAAAATTCAGTTCTTTTCTTTGTACTTCCTAAGCTTAAAAGACAAAAGATTCTCCCATAATGCTCCTTCCACAACCTTCCTTCCATTAGGGCTTATACCTGATTGAGTCAGGCTCAGCCCCAAGCTGCTGGCAATCTAACTTGGTACAATAGGAGAAGACTGGTCAATCCTTTTCAAGGTAGGTCAAGTCCTTTCTCCTCCTGCCCCCTTCTTGTCTTCTGGCTGAGATAAGAGTTTGGAAATAAAGTCCAATGGTCAGACCCTAAGAATTATTTGGCTGTCCCTGGGGAAAGTCCCAGTTCATACAAGGTCCTTTACTCAGTGCACAAAAAGTAAGGAGAGAGCTTCCCTCTCCCCAGTTATTTTGGCCACCCTGGTTTCCTTCCCTTCCTTGCCTCCAGTGTCTCTTCTTTGTCCATTCCATATTTGTTGGAACTTGATTTCAATCAATGTATCACTTTATTCTATGCTATCTTGTACTCTTTTCTAATTCAGGGAATTCTGAACTTGGAGCCCGTAAACTTTGTTCCAAATCTTTTGACGACTATATTTCAATATAATTGAGAAATAAACCTATGTATTTTACTTAATACATTTTAAAAACAGTATTCCAAGATATCTACAGGTTTAACATGACTTCACCCAAAGGGTTACACATTGTGAAAAACAATTAGGAACGCCTGCGCTAATTGAGTCCCAACTTCTTTCCCCCAACAAAATTTGGAGTTTTGTTGATAGGGATGTTTGATTTTATTTTCTATTCCCTTCACCACATAACTCAAGTCTATGGGCAGAGAAGCTGACTAAATAGTCAGCTTATTTATAGGCTTATTAGGCCTTGAAAAGATCTTAAAATTACCTAGTCTAATGCCTTCATTTTACAGGTAAGGAGACTGAGATCTAGAGTGATTGGGCCAGGTTCATAAAATCCAGAGCCAAGATTCAAATCCAGATCCTCTAAAGCCAGGTCCAATTCTCTTTCCCTTACAGCACCCTGCTTCTCCATTAGCTTACTTGTCATAGAATTCCATATTTATTTCTTTTTTCCAATAGAATAGGATCATTTACTTAAAGCTGGAAGAGACCTTTTAGGGATTCCCTCCATTTTACATATAAGGAAACTGAGATCAAGAGAGGTTAGTGACTTGGTCAAAACACAAAGGTAACAAATAGAAGGGCCAGGATTTGAACTCAGTTCCTGTTATTCTACATCCATCACTAATCAGGTAAGAAGCACCAATCTGGAAATACTATCCTTTTGCCAGGAGAGGTCACTCTTTCTCCTTGATCTTAGCCAGCTCCCTTCATTGTGAGGTGGGTCTGGAGTCAGGAAGACCTGAGTTCAAATCCAGCCTCAGAAACTCACCAGCCATCTGACTCTAAGCAAGTCATTTAACTTCAATTTATCAAAAAAGAAAAAAATTGAGGGATGATAATAGTACCTACCTCACAGCATTAATGTGCAGATCAATGAGATAATATTTGTAAGGTCTTTATCACAAATGTTTATCCTCTTCTCTTCCCTCCCCACTTCTCCTCACTTTCTACTGCAAACCATAAAGGGATTCCTTTTATGACCTTGTGACAGGCTACTTCACAGACCACAGGTCAGATGACTGGACAGTGCATAATAGGTGCTTAATGAATACGTGTGGAATTGAATTTTATGTCTGTCATATCTGATTTTTATATCCAAGCTCCCCCAATTTGTAAGATGTTTGTAAATTCCTTTCATTATATGTCTAGATCTATAATTCTAGGTCCAGCAACATGCTTAATTAGAGCATAAGTAAAATAAAAACACCAGGCTGAATAGCTTGTATATTTCCACCAGTCTTCAATCTGCTTCCCAAACTGAGAAATCAGTATTCCTGAATCACAATGAAGGGAGCTGGCTAAGATCAAGGAGAAAGAGTGACCTCTCCTGGCAAAAGGATAGTATTTCCAGATTGGTGCTTCTTTTTTTTTAACAGAGAAAATAAGAAACCAGAAAAAAAAAATGTGTCCTCCTTGATGAAATGACCATGTTTTCAACACTAAGGATTTTTTACAAGCACATCAACACATTCTTTCTGTTTGCTAGGCTTAAGAACTATTTAATGGTGGGTAAGAAATTAGATTCAGATATATCTTGTAAAGTTCCATAATTACCAGCCAGAAGGAAGGGGAAAAAAAGAAAGAAGTGTCAATTAGGGCTAGAGAAATAATTTGGCCTATTTTGTTCTTTGCTCTTCCATTCACTAAATGAGGAAATGCAACAGCTTGTGAAAATTGAGGAATAATGAGAATGAGTAGAACTGTAAAAGGAACCTCAGTAACGACAGAAAGATGCCTTATATGTGTTAGGAAAAATTCTCCCAACCAATTTTCCTTGGTAAAGGGAAACCTAATCTTGTGAATTACAAATGGAAAGCTTTCTAAAGTATTTGAATTTTTTTTAGATTCAGTTCATTTTTCAAGATTTAGATTCATTTAAAATCCATAGAGATTCTAGCTATAAAAAGATAAAATGGAGAATCTTGTTTTAGATTTGGTGATGCTAAAAAAAAAAAAGATAATATTCATTCTGTTTGGTTCCATTGAGAAGAACCAAGACAGATCTATTACAGTTTCAGTGAAATAAATTTAGGCTCAACATAAGGAAGAATTTAAAAAACAATTATCCAAAAATAGAACAGGCTACCTTCCCCTCTGTGGAAGCATACAAGGAAAGAATGAATGGTCGGTCATTGGTCAGGGATACTGAAGAAAGGATTCCTAAGGTCAGACTGAAGAGCTTCTATGATTTTTCCTACTTTGAAAGTGATGTTTAAAGTCATAAGGAATAGTTAAATTATCTGGTTTTTCCTCCTGTGTGCCCTTTAGCATTTTTCAACAAGGAAAAGACAGGTTATATGTTCCTGTTCATACTATTATCAAGGCAATATACTTAATCTCTATATGTCTGATTGGTTAATGAACACAGACATACATCCCTTACATAAACCTCCAAGGACCATTATGTCCATCATCCAAGAAGTAAGGAACTCTAGAAAATGTCCCTCTGATATCCCAGTGGCTGGTATGGTGGACATTAATGAGCCCTGGAGCAACACCAAAGTATAGTTTAAAACAAACCAAAAACAAATTTGAATAAGCATGACACTAGGAGGAAGAAGGAAAGGTATAATGTGGCACATGCCTGGTCCTCTATAACAATGATAACCACCACCTGTCATGCACACTGCCTATCACCAGAGGGAAGGATAGAGTATCAACTCTTTGTGTTTCTGTCTGGCTATCCAAGAGCTAGTGGCCAATTTCCACTTGGCTCTGCCCTTTTTGTGGATGGCACCATTTTCTCTAAGTTGCCAAGGGTTTGATACATTATCCGATGAGATCATGGCTCAATCCTTCCTATTTAGGAAAATTCCTTCCCTTCAATTAATCTCTGCTGGGTTTTCCATAAAGTTTATACATAAACATATTTGGATATGGCCCTCTAATCAGACCATTGTAAATAAACAAAAACAAAGGGCATTAATGCACCCAGCATGTGTTTATCCCAATCATCAATCCCCCAGCAGAAAACTGGCCATCAGAGTCCAAAAGTTTAGTTCTCCCCTCCCTCAAGGAGCTGACAAGATTTTGACCCATGTTTTTTACTCATTAGACCTATAGATTTGCATCAGCTTTTCAGTGATGCTAAATAATCAATCAATCATCAAGCATTTATTAGGTGCCTACTATGTACCAGGCACTGTACAAGGTTATGGGAAGATAGAAATGAAAGATATAATAGTCCCTGCCCTCAAAGAGCACACATTCAATACAGAAAGACATATGTGTATTTAAATTCATGTATAAGAAATACAAAGTAGTTAGGCTAGGAAATGAAGAGGAAAGCTTCATGAAGGAAGTCATACTTGAGCTGAGCTTTGTAAGAAGCTAGGAATTCTAAAAGGCAAAGGTAAGTAAGAACATTCCAAGCACAAAAGAAATATTAGCAACATGTTTGGCTATGCCAGTATACATAAAGGGAAATAAGGTATAATGAGGCTAGAAAAGTAGATTGGAGTCAGTGAGTGACTTAAAATGCCTAGCAAAGCAGGATGTATTTGATCCTAGAAGTAACAGAAAACCACTGGGGTTTATTGTCTTAGAAAATGAAATGGTTAATTAAATCTTCATGTTAGGAATGTTGCTTGGACAGAATTGTGGAGAATGGATTAGAGATATGAGGCAAGGAGGATAATTAGGAGGCTTTTGGGGTAGTTCATGTGAAAGGTAATGAGGGCCTGAAGTAGGGTGGTGAACACAGGTGTGGCAGATGATTGCAAGAGATGTTGTGGCAGTAGAATCATCAAGACTTGGCAGCTGATTGGAAAAGATTACAGAAGAGTAAAGAGTCAAGGGTACTCCTCAGTCTCAGATTTAGCTCAGATCAGGAGGACAATGAATGATTAGACCATTTGGGGAGCACCAAAGGTTATTTGAGTTTTCTCTGGGATTGTGAAATGACACACCACTCAATATTCTAAAAAAATAGAAGGATCCAACAGATTAGAAGCTCAACCCAGACATTTTCCTGCAGAAGTGCATAGGTCCTTTTCTAACATAAAATCTGAAGTCAGGAAATAGATTGGAAGAAAATGCAAAGAAAATTGGGAATCTTATTATAAAGAGTGATTATACATAGCTATGTGACCCTGGGCAAGTCATTTAATCCTGTTTGCCTAGTCTTCATCCTTCTGAATTAGAGTTGTTACTAAGACATAAAGTTTCAAAAATAAGAAAGTTGTTATGGTGACAGAAATTACCAAGACACAAATCCAAAAGAAACTGATTCCAAAGAATCTACAAGCAAAGCATCAAAGGAAAAATATAGCTTACACACAAGTTCAACTAGAATTCCCAGAAGATATTAAATAAAAGGTTTTTTTAAGAGTTATAATTTTTAATCAAATAAGAGTGCTAGAGGAAAATGTTAGAGGTTTAAGGGTAATTAAGAGCGATGGAAGAAAGAATAGGCAAGGGAATTAACAACTTGGAACAAGAGCCACAAAACTATACCCAAGAAACAAATTCCCTTAAAATTAGAATGGACCAAATGGATTCAAGGACCAAATAGAAACTAATGACTCCATGAGACAATAAGACATGTTAAAACAAAGTCAAAAGACTGGGGGAAATGGAAGAAAATATAAGGTATCCCATAGCAAAATAAATAAATCAGCCAACCTGGAAAATAGATCAAGGAAAAAAATTTAAGATTCATTGGACTACTGAAAAACAATGATAAAAAAAAATCCTCGATGTCATATTTCAATAACTGTAAAGATTAAAATTTAGGGGAGACTTAGGCAAGATAGAAATTAGTTTCTCTCTGCAAGAAGTATTATATTTTATGAGGTTTATTAAAGGTTAAGGATTAAAGAAATACAGAATAAGAAAGCACATGTCTAGGAGGCCTAGACAAGATAACCTCACATCATGAAAGAGATGCTTCTGCTCCAAAATGAAGTCCAAAAGAGCCCGAGCCTATTCACAACCAGGTTTAAATACCCCATCTCGCTCTCGGCCCAGGTGAGAATTCAGTGAGATTAGATGGCATTCTGGGGAAGTGGAGCAAGGATTTCTGGGGATTGAAGTCCTGGATTCGAGTCTATTTTTACATAACTCATAAAAGGAAGTTGCCTAGATCTCTTAGAACCAGAAGACAAAGTAAACATTTCTTAATTCATTACTGGTCCTCCAAAAGTAACCCCAAAATACAAACTTCCAGCAATACTATAACAAAAATCTAGAGCATTCTAGTCAAAGAAAATTAATGCAAGCAGACAGAAAGAAGGATTCAAGGACCAAGTTGCCAAGACAGGATCAGCAGAGAGTATATTTAAGAAGGTAAAAAATATAGGCTTACAACCAAGAATAATGTACCTAGAAAATATGAGTATGTAAATACATAAGGGGAAAATGGACTTTTGTGTGAAATAGAAGACTCCCCAGCATTCTTGATGAAATTACTAAAACTGCAAAGAGACTATGAAATATAAACACAGTTGTCAAGAGAAATATAAAAAGGTAAACATTAACAAACAACTACAGAGACTAAACAGGGATAAAATGTTTACATTCTAATATGGAGAAATGATAAGTGCCCCCTCAGGACCCTATTATTATCATCAAAAAGATGAAAGAGAAAGTTTAATAAGACAAAGTACCTAAAAGTGATTTTGTTATGTTTAGAAGATCTTAAAGAAGACCAAAAAGGGAGGGGAAGAAGAATATATTAGGAGGGAGAAGAAGATGAGGGAAATTAGCTCACACAATTGGGATGCATAAGCAGAAAATGAAAACAAGGAGAAAGGACAGGAATAGGAAACATTTGAACCTCATTCTCATCTGATTAAGTCAAAAGACACACACACACATACACACAATTGGGTACAGAAAAACATTTCACTCAAAAGGGAAGCATAAGGGGGAAAGGGAAAGAAAAAATTAAAAGGAAGGTAGTTTAAAGAAGGGATTAGTCTTAAGCAAAACAAACTCTAAGGATGGTGAAAGAAGAGCTTTAAAGAAAAGGAAGGAATTCTGAACCACAAAATGACCAACCATGATTCCAGAGGGCTCTTGATGAAACATGCTACTCACTTACAGATAGATAATAAATTCATAGTGCAGACTGAAACATTGTCTTTGTCAAAGCCAATAAAAAAAATTTGTTGTTGAACTATACATGTTTTTAACAAGTATAGTTTATTTTCATTACTTTCTCAATGAGAAGGGAGAAGATAGGGTGTGGGGAAAACTGGACAGGAAGGCAGACTTTTGTTAATTGAAAAAAATGAGATTCAATTTTTTGAAAAGGCATTTGGTAATCCAGGAGTGAGGCTCAGGAGAGAGATAAGACAGAGTGCAGATAGACAGACAGACAGACAGACAGACAGACAGACAGACAGACAGACAGATAGATAGATAGATAGATAGATAGATAGATAGATAGATGTTATATATACATATATATATATATATCCACACAGAGATTTATAATTAAACCATATGAGGTTATGAGGACACTGTCTTGAGAAAGATGTTACAGCAATTTGAAGTACTCACTTATCTCTCAACTTGATTTGACATGATCTTGCTGATTATGCTGTCCCTGAAATTTTACTGAGCTTTGATCCATACCTAAAAACCTTTAAGGTGAAGCCTAAAAGTTATAAATTTGGTATCCTCAGTGGTAAGGACCTTGCCCTGACTCACCTGCCATTTCTTTTCATCTTCAAACATCCTCTGGTACCATCATAGAGAATTAAAGATAAGAAAGGATATTTCTCCTTCACCTTCTAGATCCTAGATTCAGAAGTTTTCCCTGCTTTCTCCTTGTCCTTCACGCTGCCCAGTCCTCAGTCAAATTCTGTAATTCTACCTCTACAAAATCTCTTGAATTTGGAACCTATTCACTAATCACACAACCACTTTCTCAGTTTATTTAGGCTTCATCATCTGTGTTTGGGCTATTCCAATAGCCTCCTAACTGGTATCCCTATTTCAAATGCATTCTTCACTCAAGTGAATCCTATAATATTCCAGAGAAAAAATAGATCCAAAACTGAGGACTTAAAAATTCAATGGATTGAATAGATTGTCTTGGTCAGGACAAAGAGAACCAAGAGAGAAACTCCCTGGTCATCTCGCCATTAGAAATGCACATTGTCTTTTCCAACATGAACAAATAAGTTGTCCCTCCAATACCCATCTGAACCAGACATCCAGAGCTCTTAGTGCCCAATTTAGGCCACTTTCAGTCTTCAAGTAGAAACAGTCTTGAAGTATAACTAGGAAAGAAAAAGTTAGAGAGGGGTGTGTGTGCATGTATGCATACACACGTATGCACACACATGCACAAGCACATTAGTGAAAAGGGGATAACAGAGATGGAAGCACAATCCAATGATTTATTTAAAACAATTTAATTTAAAATTCCAGCTTAACAAAATTATCATTGAAACTGAATGTTCTCTTTTCTGTTAACATTTCTCAACAAAAGAATTTGAGGTTTTAAGATCATTCTAACCATATTTTATTCTTTCTGTTTTTTACTATTGTCTCCTTCCTTGGTCTCATAAAGAAACTGAAATAACTATATCTTTAAGCACACAGAGGACTCAGTAACAACCTCAATGAGCATCTAATTGCAACAGACTATCTCTTCTAGATATATGTGAAAGAATGATACTTGGAACATAGAGTGACAGTTGGACAGAAAAGAGCTGAGGATATACACACAAAATGAGCTGTCCAAAAGTGGAATGACTTGCCTTCAAAGGCAGTTGGTCTCCCCTTCTTTGAAGATCCTCAAACAGAGGTTGGATGGCCACTTGTCAGGAATGATAGTAGGGAATCCTTTGATGTATGGACTGCATGTACACTGGACAGGAGTACTGAGGTGCCTTACAACTCTCAGATGTTATGATTCGGTGACATCACAAGACTGTTGGAGAGTGGAGGTACTAGAGAAATCCATCAGACTGAAGGGTGGAAAAAAAAGACAATTCTAAGTTCGGGAACAGCATTCCCAAAGACTTAGAGTAAGAAATGGAAGAGAAATGTTGGGGGCAGGGAAAAATCCAGTTTCACTGTACCATGCAAGTGAGTAAATATGAGACTTGACCAGTCAGGGTAGGTAATGGTATATTATGGTGGACCTTAAGTACTAGTCAAAGAAGTTTGAACTTTACTCAAGGACCATGAAAGAACACCCAAATTTTTTGAGCAGAGGGTAATGATTAAATCTGTGGATGAGAAAAGTTATTCTGGGAGCAATTTGAAGATGAATTAGAAGAAGAGAAAGTAGAGTTGGGAAGACCTATTAGAAGGATCTTGTAACAGTCCAGGCAAATCAGTATGAGGTATCCCCAGTCATAGAAATGAAGAATTTACAATGGAGGAGGAAGGAGAAACATTACAAAAGGAGGTTGTTAGAACATGGTAACTTATTTAGAAATGAGAGTTTGGGAAGAGGGGAGAAGCAAATTAATTCAAAAGAAAGAGCAGGCTAAGAGGAAATTTAATCATCTCAAGTTTAGACATAATAAATTTAAAGTGTCAATTAATGGTAGTGATTCAGGTGGTTATATCCACCTAGCACCCAGAAAAGAGAGATCAAAACTGTAGTTCTCTCTGCTTGGTGCTATTTACAAGTAGTGTGGAAGAGGAAAAATTATGAAAGGAGAAAGGGAGATTGTGCTAAATACTTTACAAAAAGCATCACATTTGATCCTCACAACAGCCCTCAAAGGAAAGTGCTGTTATTTTCCCCATTTTACAGATGAGAAAAATGAAGCAGACAGAACTTAAGTGATTTGCCCATCACACAGCTAGTAAGTCTTGTGAATTTTAAATTTCCTCCATCTTGCTTGGTCTAGCACCCAAGAATGTGCACACCCACACTACAAGGGTATATGCTAGCTAATGACAAATCAGAAACAACTAACTGTCCCCCTAGGCTGTCCTAAGCCAAGCTTGAGCTACCATTGGCACATGTGAGATGCAGGAAGTAAGGTAGAGAACAGCCTCTGGGGTTTTTGTCACTTCCTGTGGAGAGGGAGAGACACCAGTTCAATCTTGGAGCTCGAGCTGAGAGGAGGCCCACAGACAGCTTTCAAGGACGACTCCCTTCTCTGCCTTGGCTCTCCAAGGCCTTAAGCTCCCACTTGGCTCAGCCTGAGCCAGAGTGGTAGAGTTAACCTCTTTTCTTCTCTCCCTCTTTCCTTCTCTCCCTCTCCCTCTCTCCTTCTAATAATTTCTCTCTCCTGTTGTAATTAAATTACCATAAAACTCCATTCTGACTTGAGTGTTTCATTTAGGATTTTATAAGTGAAATCCTTGGCAACCTATAATTGATATATTCAGTCTTTAACCCTAAATTTGAATCTAACAGTATCTGAGGCAGGATTTGACCCCCAGACCCAGTACTCTATCCACTTTACCACCCAGCTTCCATATGAAAGGAAGAGTTTCAGAGAAACTTAGGAAGATGTTTGAACTGACACAGAGTGAAGTGAACAGAACCAAAAGAACAATATATACAATATCATCAACATTGTAAAGACAAAAAAGATGTAGATATATTCTGAACAATTTAATCTTTAGATAATGAAGCCTGGTCCCTATCTCCTGTCAGAATCAATGAACTCAAGTACAAAATGTTTGCAAGTGGTATATGTTTTTGGATATAATCAATGTTGGAATATTTTTTGCTTGACTATAACATATTTGTTATAAGGATTTTGTTTTTCTTTTTTCATTAGGGAAGGGAAGAGGGAGAATGGGGGGAAAGATGCTTGTTAATTTTTTAAATAAAATTTGTTTACAAAAGAAGAACATTGGACTATAAATCAGGAAACATTCATTTTAATCTAAATTATGATACTAGATAGCCGTGTGACATTGAGCAATTACTTCTCTGGCAAGGGGATAAGAGTAAATGATCCTTCTAGGCAACTTCCAGCTCTAAAATTCTATGGAATTATGATTAGTTTATGTCTCAGATAATCAAATTAGCTAAACAAATGGCAGGTAATCAAGGCTATACCTCCACCTACTGAAAAGTCTATGGTAACTGCTACTAAATTGGTATTAAAAAGTGGAGACAAAGAGAGAAATGTTTGCATCAATGCATATGTATACCTGAACTATAAGCATCTATGAAAGCAATACTGCAACACATAACACAAGATCAGGTAGCATCAAAGGAACACAAGTGCCCATAAATTCAATAAGATTCAAAACTTATGAATTACCTAGAATATTATTAGTATAAAATAATGGATTATCTAGCCAGAATCCAACAGAGAGAGACCTAGTTGTACAAAAGTATTTACTGCAGCTCATTTTGCATACTTGCATACTATTTTGCAGTTCATTAGCAAAGAACTGGAAATTGAGGGCTTATTCATCAATTAGGGAATGTCTGAATAAGTTATTTTTATATGCTTATAATGCAATATTGCTGTGCTATAAGAAATGACAAGCAGTATGATTTGTGAAAAACTTGGAAAGACTTTCATGAACTGATCCAAAGCAAACTCAGCAGAACCAGAACACTACTGTACACAGTAACAACAATATTCATTGAGGAACTGTAAATGACCGAGTTATTCTCAGTAATGCAATGATCCAAGACAGTCCCAGAAATTCATGAAGAAATATGCCATCTACTTTCAGAGAAAGAACTGATGGAGTCTGATGCAGACCCAATCATATCATATTTCACTTTCTTCCTTCTTTTTTTGTTTGATATCTCTTCCATAAAATTACTAATATGGAAAAATGAACATTTATCAGATTGCTGACTGTCTCAGTATGAGGTAAGGAATGGAAGGGACAGAGGGTGAGTATGAAGAAAAAGAGAATATAGAACTCAAAATTAAAAATATTAATGTTAAATTATTTTCCTCTGTAATTGGAAAAAAGTAAAATGCTATTATTTTTAAAATAAAATTAATAGAATAAATGAATTATAATTTTTAATGTTTAAGTATATTCTAACCTCTCATTCCCTCTGGGTTATGAAAACATCCCATTCATTTGACAATTTCCATGCTAAAAGCACCAGTGGTAACCAATCTACTCACATGAAGATAGGTGTGGTGCTGGAAACCTCTTCCTATGCCTGTTTCAGTGATCAAACTTGAGGCTCTCTCCCTTGTCCAGGTTTTGCTGTGATTGGCCTGCTCCCTACTCTGGCTCAGCACCTCTACACACCTGCATAACAGATGATTTCCCAGGAGGTAGCTCCCATGCTTTCATTTCAAAGTGAGACTAGAAAGTTTTTCTACTCTGTTGTTTCATAATCTCTTTTCTGGATTAACTTTCCACTGCCACTAATCTGGGGAAGTCAATGATTTAGATTTGAAATGAACCTTGGAATCATTTTACAGATTTGAAAGCTGAGGATGGGAAAGGTTAAGTAGCTAAGGATCACATTATGAAGGTTGCAAAACAAAGTATTATGTTGGATTTGAGGAAAGAGACACTAATGGGAGCTACTATATTCAGTATTAGTATTGTCGTGGACTACAAAATTCCCCTCCCTGCAATCCCAGTCCTCTGTCCTTCAGTACACACATCTGATCTTAAAGGACCTAGCTCTACTTTTCCAACTCCCACTTCCATTTTTAAGATCTTTTACAAAGCAACTCTGTGTTAATGTGCATAGTTTGACTCAGCTGCCCTACAGAAAAGGAGGATGAAAAGATGAGTTTATAAGAGAGTGGGGGGGGGGGGTTATACTTTAATACTTTAACACTCAATAAGGGGTATTTTTGCCTGATCAGGAGAAATAGGCACTAGGTACTAGGGTAAAGAAGAGACAAATAAGACTGATTCACCATAACTCAGAAAGGAAAGGAAAATGGAAATTAATTTGAAGGGTACAAAAAGGGAACATTTTTGTAATACAGCTTGGGATGAAAAAAGTAGAGGCAATGAATGGGTCAAAGTTTATCCAAAAAAAAGGGGGGGGGTCCTGAGGGGAAAAGGCATCTATTCTATTTTGGCTGTACAATTCCAAAGTATAAACAAAATCATCTAAGGTTTAGAGTGATCTCCCAGTATGACCTACAATGGCTGCAAAGTTTCCTGGGAAAGGCAATGGGAGTCATTGGTTAGAGAAAAGCAGAACGACAAAAAAAAATCAGCAGAGCTATGGAATACAGTGGTGTTACAGGAGGCAGAGAAATGGGATCTATGAAAGGAACAGGAAAAAAGGAAGGAAATGAGCATTTATTAACTGCCTACTAGTGCTGGCCAATGTGCCAAATAATTTTATAAATATTATATGATTTGATGCAGGAAGTGGGCTATGGAAGGACTGGGAACTGAGCAGGAGGGAGAGCCACAAAGACAAGTGATCCATTCAATTCAATGGAACAAACATTTTAAGTGCCTCCTATGTGCCAGGCACTGGGCTAGATGCCAGGGATCCAAATGCTAAAACAAAACCATCCTTGCTCCTTAAGCAGTTTATATTCTATTTACCTATAAGCAGCAGAGCTACAGAAGACAAATGGGACTGACAAATTACAAACTTTCACTTTCCCCCCTTTGCTAGAGTCTTGCCCACAATAGTACTACTCTAAGTTCCAGAGATTGGATAGGTCTAATGATAGCTCTCATTAATTTCCATGAGTTTTGATCTAAGTTTTTTTTTCATACTCTTTAATTTTTTACTAAAATCATTTCACGTTTTGAGCCTTGAGAGCCTGAGCTTTTAAAAAGTGGATTTTGATATATAGTAGATGCCCTTTAATTGGGGAATGACTAAAGAAATGGTGGTACCTGAATGGAATGGAACATTATTCTGTTATAAGAAATGACAAATACTAAGAAACATGGAAAGAGTTACATGAATTGATGTGAAGTGAAGTAAGCAAAACCAAAAACAATCTATACAATATCTTCAACAATGGAAATTGGAAAAAAATAAACACAAAATCATTGAAATTGATCTTTGGGAGAATTCCAAAGAATAAAGATGGTCCCAAAGAAGAGATATTAAAAAACACCCCTCCCTACTCCTTTGAAAAGGTGGGAGTTGCATAAGAGTACTGATGGATGGAACATTGTACATATTTTCAGAGACAGAGAGAGAGAGGTTTCTGATTATTTTTCTCTTCTTCCTCTCTTTTTTCTTCTTTTTTTTTAATTTTTATCTTCTGTCTTAGAATCAATATCAGTTCAGAACAGTAAAGGCTAGACAATTGGGATTAAGTGACTTGCCCAGGGTCATGCAGCTAGGAAGTGTCTAAACCAGATTATTCTAACTGCAGACCTGGTGCTCAATCCACTGTGCTACCTGGCCTCCCCCTCTCTTTTTTCTTGAAAATTAATCTTTGTTTTATGGGGTAGTTCTTTAGGAGGGGAGAGAGAAGATACCAGGAGAAATACAGGCAACATAAGACAAAAGATATCAATAAAAATGTATATAAAAACAAAATGGAGCTAATGTCTGGCCTCAGGCTAGCATCAGATATTATTAGCATTCCCACATTCCACCTCAACAGAGACAATGAGTCAGAGTAGTGAGAATTTCCAGATGTATACATTAGAATCAAATAAGATAATATGTGTAAAGTGCCTTGAGTTATAAAAATATCAGTCATCACTATCATCATCATCATATTATTATTATCATTATCATTAGAACCTCTTCCTAAGGAGACAGTATCTTTGCCACCTTTTTTGTGTCATTTCTTGGCTTAGAAATACTAGCTCTCAAATGAGAAGAGGCACAATCGGTCTTTCCTTTGTACCATATGTGAAGTCAATGGATGACATAGGTGCAGAACGATCTTTGCTGCAGGGACAAAGCAGTGACAGTCTATTTCAGGCAAGTGTTATTGGGAAGCGTTACTAGGCTGACACAATGACTTTCTTCTTCAGGGCTATTTGTGAATGAAACACCTATTAAATCTCTCTAAGTGCCTGACTTTTAAAGCTTTACCATCCAGTAAAAACATTTTGCTTCAGGAAGATGGTCTTGCCAGATCTCCAAAAAAGTATTTAAATATAAACAGAGAGAATACTCGCATGTTTACTTCTTTGCTATAAATACAAAAAATCTTCATAATTGTCTGGAATAGAGATATGTGGTTCCCTGACTGCAGTCCTGGCTATCCCCAAGCCTGGAATATTATACCCCTTCACTTCTCCCTATTAGTAATGTGCCTTCCTTCAAGACACAATTCAAATCCCACCTTTTCCAGGAGGCCTTTTCTGGTACTCGCAGCTACCAATTCCTTCCCTTTTCAGATTATCCTTCATCCAAGGCAACTAGGTAGCTCAGTAGATTGAAAGCCAGGCCTGAAGAATAGAGGTCCTGGGTTCAATTCTAACCTCAGATGCTCCCTAACTGGGTGACCCTAGGCAAGTCACTTAATCCCCATTGCATAGCCCTTACCACTCTTTTGCCCTGAAACCAATACTTAGTATTGTCATGAAGGTGACAGAAGCAGGAGCTGTGGAGTGCTTAGAGCTTGGTTAGACAAAGAAGAAGCCAAGGACATCTGCTGCATCCCAAGCCAACACCAGTCATCTTGACTTTTGTCTTGCTGTTGTACTTCCATGACTCTGGAAGAGCAAATGAGTCTGACAACTCAGGACAACTGTGCCTCACTTAAAGCCAATTCATGAGCAAGTCAAGACATCACCAGGAATGTCATTCATCCTCTTCAAAATAAAGGCTAAATGACAAATCACTGTTTAGTCACATGTCTCCTAAGTCCATGTGCTTCTGCTGCAAGATGTCATTGCACCCTGCCAAGGATCTCAGTATCTTTGAGCTGAAATAGATCTTAGAGGCTAGCTAGTTCAAATGCCTGTTCTAGAGATGAGGAAACTAAGGACCAAGTGATCTCTCAAAGGTGATAGCTAGTTAAAGTCAGAACTGAGATCAAAATCATAAAATGAATAAATCTATAGAGATGGAAAGGATGCTAGAGATCAGAAGCTTGATAGTTTCTAATTTTATTTTCATTTTTGAGACTCTTTTTTTAAAGTAAAAAAGGTTTTGGAACCCCCTTCTCCTGGTAATTAAATTATTAATATCTTTTGACTTAGAAAATGTATGATAATAATAATCACACAATCATACTTTAGACCTGGAAAGGTCCTAAGAGGCCACTCAGTCCAAACATCTCCTTTTACAGATGTCAAAGCTGAGCCAACCAGAAGTTAAGTGACTTGCCCAGAGTCACACAGCTAATCATTATCTGAGACTAGATTTGAATTCAGGACTTTCTGAATTCAAGTCCAGCACTCTTATCAATTATACTATTCAAATTTCCTCTTGGAAACTTTAACCTGAGATAGCCATCCTTCTGGTGAACCTGACCTGTGAGTATAAGGAGTCCCCAGGATATTACAGAAAGATGAGTTGGAGGGTCCCAGAGAAATTCGTCAGTTCTTCCTATGTCATTTCTAGGATCCTCCTCTCCAAGAGGGCTGTGGGAGAAATATGAAGGAGAAAGCTTTTTTTTCCTCAATCCATGTGAAGCTTCAACAGGATATTTTGAATATCCCTCTCAAGCTTTATGATACTGTCTCCAAGAGAGGGTATGGAGTAGCTTTTCTCAGTTCTCTATTTTATCTTTCCAAGGAAGGATGCTGAGGTAGGTAGATCGTCTTAGTGTCAAATATTCTGTGAATTTCTTAAGAAGGAAACTGTTCACAACCTATGCACACTTGCACATGTTGCAGAACTGTTACTCATGTCCTCACGTAAATTCACTGCAGAGACTCCACCTCACATGGAGCTCTTTTTCACTTCCTCCCAGTATTGCTAAGGGTTCCAGTGGAATATTTAGGCTGTCCAGTGATCATTCTGGAGCAGCTAGGTGAGACAGTGGATAGAGTGTCAAGTCTGGAATCAAGAAGACTCATCTTCATGACTTTAAATTGAGCCTCAGACACTTTTACTAGCTATGTGACCCTGGGCAAGTCACTTAACCCTATTTGCCTCAGTCTTCTCATCTGAAAAATGAACTGGAGAAGGTAATGGGAAACCATTCTGGTATCTTTGCTGAGAAAAACTAAATAGGGTTACAAAGAGTCAGATATGACTGAAGCAACTGAACAATATCAGTTATCCTCTTTCTTTAGTGTCTTTTAATCCCTGAAAAAAGAAAAAAGAAAAAGATTCCTAGGGATGGTTTTTTTATTATTTACTGATAGATTCCTATTTAAGTATTTACCTCACACCAGATCACTGCCACCAGGGAAGAGATGATGTCAAATGCTGATCACATGAAGTATAAAGAAATCCCCTATAGACCCTAAAAGATACCCCTAGTGCAAATATCAACAATATGGAAATAGGTCTTGATCATTGACACATGTTGAATTACACATCAACTACGGGAGGGGGGTGGGAGTAGGGGAGGGAAAGAACATGAATCTTTTAAACATGGGAAAATATTCTAAATTAATTAAATAAAAATTTCCCCAAAAATTAAAAAAATAAAATAAAGAAATCCCTAGGGTTCTTCCCACTGGTTGGGCTTTTTTTTTTTAATTAACCTTTATTTATAATCACAAAATTAAAATCACCCAGATCACAGAATCAATAAGAATCAATTTAACACAAAGCTACTCCCCCCCCAAAAAAAATAGAGAATTTCTGGCAACTACATGCTATGTCTGTCTACTTAATCAAATCCATTTTAGCCAATTCCCTGACAAGACTTCACAAACCCACTCCTGCCAATATTGTGCCCACACTCAGCCATAGTCTGTCTGTATGCGTTTAGTTCTTCTCACAAAAAATACATTTATTTTCAGATAAAGGTTTCCATTAGGCTAAATGGTTCAGAGATTAAATCTTTCTGACGAGACTCAAGAAAATCCAGAGGTAGTTGCAGCATGGTATGAGAAGAAACTGGCAAAATGAAGAAAGAATAGCATTGAATTTAGAGACAGAAGACCCAGGATCGAATCCTGATTTCATTACTTATTGATTGACCAATAAGACTTTGGGCAAGTAACTCCCTTTCTGGGCTAGCTTCTTCTTCTATAAAAGGAAAAAGCTTGACTAAACTAGAGGTTCTTAACCTAGAGTCTGTGAACTTGTGTTTTTTTTTTTCTCAAAATTTTGCTATCTGCATTTCAGTATATGTAGCTGGTTTCCTTGGGGTATTTTTTAATGAATTCAAAAGCATTCATACAAGAAGGATTCCATGGGCTTCACCAGATTGCCAAAGGGATCCAAGACACTAAAAAGGAGAAGAGCTCTTGGACCAGATCACCAAGGTCCTTCCAACTCTCCAATCAATTAATGGTTACTCCCTTGACAGAATCAATCACACAAGCCTCTCACAATCTAAACACACATGCCAAATGTCATTTTCTTCTAAGGAATTATTCACAGTTTACCCTTTCTTTTTTTTTTTAATAAATCTTAGTGCACAAATAGTCAGATTAAACCAAACTCACATTTAAACAAAACAGAATGTGCTCATATTCCCACACTAGTTTGAAAGTTTCTTGAGTGCAGGGAGATTGTCCTAGAGTTAATCTCTGTGATCAAGGTTTTCATATGGGAAACAAAGGGACCAGATAGAATCTGAGGAATTTCTTGCCTTTCTCACTCATTCCCCACCCCACTGAAAAGCTGGGAACTTCACTCTGATAGTCTCTGTATTCTTGCCAACTCTCCTTGTAAACATATGGTTCACAAGGAAAGAAAGAGGGTTTGTTCACAGGCCAAAGAAAGTAAATAAGGCTCAGGACCAAAGATGGTAGGAAATAATAAAACATGCCTGTGAACCACCCTTTTTTGGGGTTAACTTGTTTAGTTTCAATCATTTTGAGTCTTGCCCTGGAATGGAGAGGGAAGAGGGGAACAGATGTGATCTCTAGTGTTCTTCAGTATCTCTCTCCCACTGAGACACTCTGAAATCCTAATGGGGTGGGCCAAAATGGCGGATCATCAGCATCTTCTCCCCAACCCTCTGGGCCTCTGGGCAACATAAGTCTTCATCCAGCAAAATTCTGAGGGTTCTCAGCAGATGGTCCCCCTCCATACTTCCTATTTATTGCAGAGCTGCTATGTTCATAGTGCTGATCTGCTTACCCCTCCTCAGCAGATGACATCAAGCTTCCCTCCCCATCACTGCCTCTGCCATCTGAGCAATGAGGCTCCTCAAGCAGAACCTTTTGCAAGAGATATTCCTATGCTCCTTTCTCTTTCCTGGAGATGCTTGACTTCCTTGTATTCAACTCTAATAATATGCTGAACCAGGACCTCTGTTCTGGGTTTCTCTTTCATGCTATCGCTTCTGCTGACATTTGGTTTTCACAGGAGTTTGCCTAAAGATCAGGTAAACGTCTGTGAAGCCAGATGTCCACAGGAACTGTACTGGAAAGATCTTGCTAGAAATCCATGATGGATTTCCTCATATGGAACTACATTCACATTACATTAAAATGTTGGATAACTTATCTCCTAAGTGAATCTTCAATCCCAATGGTAGGTTGGTTGGATCAGGACAATATCTTCTCTTCTCCAGCATTTAGGCAATATATTTCCTGTCCCTATCACATAGATCTTAAAGCAAAACATTGATCTCAGGTCCCTGACTGTCTTTCTGCACAGTTCCATGGACCTATAAATTCCTCTGGAGCCAAGTTTATGTAAATTAACCATGGCTGCTTCCCCCTAGATCCAGGGAAAGGGGATAGAACTGGGGGGAAAAAAAAGGGAAGAAGAAGAACCAAATACTAGAGAGGAAATGTTGTACTTACCAACTTTATATATATGATATATATTTTTTTTCTTTACTTAAACCCTTACCTTCTGTCTTAGAATTGATATAAGTATAAGCTCATCAGTAGATAGTCCCCCTCATCATCAAGATAGAAGAGTGGTAAGGGTTAGGCAATTGGGGTTATGACTCACCCAGGGTCACACAGTTAGGAAATGTCTGAGGCCAGTTTTGAACCCAAGACCCCCCTTCTCCAGGTCTGGCTCTCAATCCATTGAATCACCTCCCTTCCCTCCCCCATATATTTCTTTCCATCCTTCATCCTTTTCATCCATAGATTAGATAGACATATAGACAGGCAGTTATGGACTAGGCAGGGCTTCACCTACCACAGTCCAGTTTCCTAAAGCTGAGTCCAAGGTTCCAATTGGGAGAAGAAGATGAGGTGATAGCTAGAGAAAAAGAAGGATTCTGTGGAAGTGAGAGACAGAGACAGAAAGAGACCAAGGCAGAGACAGAAAACTAGAAACAGAGACACAGAGAAAGAGAATATATACATGAGTCTCATTTAGGATTAGGATTAGTCTGACCCTCATCAACTAGCAAATGACTATATTTGCAACAAAATTCTACTTTCAATGAAGTGTAGTAGGAGCCATATCTACCATATAGATGAGGCTGCTTTAGGTCTCCTCCCTCCCTCTCTTTGCCAAAGGCAGAGAAGCTGTTTCTGATACTCTATTAGACCACGGGGACTAAGGCTCGAGCTGTCAATATAACTTCCCAGTCACCTAAGGCCCTACCACATGGACCAGGCTGGGTTATCTCTCAAAAGCAGGGAAGCTGTTCCTGAGACTTGATTGGTGCAAGGGGCTATGTCTTAAGCAATTGCCAAAGCTTCCCAGTTGTCTAAGGCACAAAAGGTCAGCCCTTGAAGGGTCAGCATCCTCTAGATTTGATGAATGTCTAAAAAAGGCATGTTTCTGTATTGAGATGAGTTTCTGCATCTCTGTCAATATTCTTTCCATGCTAGGAAAAATAAAGCTTTAAATCTATCTATCTATATGCCTATAAACATATATGTTCATATATATATCTATTAGCATATATTTATAATTCTGGAAGTAAATCTTTCGTTGGATAAATGAATGAATGAATTATTTATTAATGAGTTAAAGAACTAAAAAGCATTTATTAGGTAAATATTTAGTACATAACAAGCTATGTACAAGGCATGTGCTAAGTGCTAAGGTTACAAACAGAAAAGTAAGCCAGTCCCTAATCTAAAGGAACTCACAATCTAATAGGATTCTAAAAGGAGGGCTCAGCTGCAAATCCAGTGGGAAAGCCCAGCGGTCCTTAAGGTGAAGCCAGCAAAGTAGATGGTAATGAATTGTCTTTGGTGTCATTTACATGAATGAAGTTTTATCCGTTTCTGATTTTGAACCATTGACAGAGGCAAGGATTCTGGTGAGAAAATGTTCTTTTCTGGGTCTTCAAAAGCCACGGCCACTAAGGAAACAGGGGCTATCGTCCCTGCAGAAGAAGTCACCAGGTTATGTCTATAAGGGTTGTTCCTCTGGAAATTAAACCTCCTAGACTGGGCTGGAATCCAGGCTGAGATAGTCTGAATAGTGATGCTCTCTCCAGCTCTTGGACTTGTCTGCTTAAATGCTAACCATCAGATGATTATCTTTGGTCCTGTTTCATTCTGATCCCAAACCTAAAGCCCCAAACTGTCCAGATACAGACCCAACTCACACGAGATTTGACCAGTTTGGGGCTTTCAAAAAATCCAAACTCAAAAATAGAGATAAATGAACCCTAACCCAGTCAACTAAAATTAAATGCCAATTGTGTTTGATGAACCGTATTGGACGAACTCTGAAAAACTGGGGTAAAAGGAAGATAATATATAAACAGGTAGATGAGTGTCCTTTTTTTTTTTCAAAAAAAAGTTGAAGAAGATAAGGAGGGTAAGCTTCAAATAGACTCCTATTAAAATTTAAAAAAAATTTTTTTAAATCCTTGCCTTCTTTCATAGAATCAATACTGTGTATTAGTTCCAAGGCGAACAAGCAATAAAGGCTAGGGAATCGTAGTTAAATGACTTGCTCAGGGTCACACAGCTAAGAAGTGTCTGAATTCAAATTTGAACCCAAGACTTCTCATCTCTAGGTCTGGTTCTCAATTCCTTCAACCACCTACCCCCCGCCCCAGAACTGATTATTAAAGGGACAGTTTGTGAGTGCTGTGGAAGAAAAAAGACTATTACAATATGGCCGGCATAAATTCATTAGGAACAAGTCATTCCAGACTTGATCTAATTCCCTTTCTTAACATTCCTAAAGTACGTCTGACCATGTCACTCCTCTATTCAATAAACTTCAATAGCTCCCCATTGCCTCTAGAATAAAATGGAAACTTCTCTAGTATTTAAAACCTTTCATAAACTGACCCCAAGCTGCCTCATTATGCACTATTTCTAGGGATATGCTATAAGTTTAGCGACCAATTTTCTGGGTGAAAAACTGTACCCATGAAAAGTTTTTAAATTAAATCTTCATTCTTTTTTTAAATTCTTACCTTCTGTTTTGGAATTGATATTAAGTACCAGTTCTGAAGCAGAAGAGCAGTAAGGGCTAGGCAATTGGGTTTAAGTGATCACATAGCTAGGAAGTGTCTGAGGCCAGCTTTGAAGCATGGTCCTCCCAACTCTAGACCTGGTATTTTAACCACTGAGTCATCTAGCTGCCCATTATCAAAATCTGCATTATTAATATTTTGGCATCACTTTCTTAAGTCTAGACAATTAACAAATTGATATATCAGGCCCTGATTTGTAATGTTTGCTTATTTCCAAATTGTAAAGGCTCACCCTGAAAATCTAGCAATCTTGTGAGCCAATATATCCTTGCCACCTCCATATACTTTACAGTCAAAACAAACTGGTCTTCTTACTGTTTCTCACACATGACACTCATGTCCATTCAAAACCCCTTTGCACTGGCTGGCCCCAAAACCTAACATATAAACTCTTCTCCCCTCCATCTCTTGGTCCCCAATTTTCTTTGAGATTCAGATCACGTACCATTTTCTTTTTTAAAAAATAATTATATTTATTAACATAATAAACCTTACAACTTATTATATATATTTAAATGTATAATATAAAGCATATCCTATTTTTCTGCAATCACTTATTTTACATTATTTGGCACTGAGTTTATAAGAATTTGGTCTGTTTTCTTTAATTTTCCTCCATAAAACTACACACTTCTCATGCCTTGCTCATAAACACTTATCCATAACTTTGACAACAACTCCATTTTTCTAAGTCTAGCCTTGAATATAGCCCACAGGTTTTCTGGATGTGGATAGTGTTCTTTCTCCTAAGTTCCTCTGGGTACTATTTTCTTCATGAAGCCTTTCCTGATTCCTACAGTCATTAGTGCTTTCCCCCCTGAAAATTACCTTACATTTATTTTCTATGTGTTTTGTATGAACCTTGGAATGGTGTCTACCATGGAATCCTGTGAGCCATGCATGCCAGGTCATTTGGCAGCAGATGGGAGATAAGGCAGTCACAGTATCTCTTGAGGCTACCTCTATCCACCCAGAAGATTCTATCATGTTGTATTCTTGACTCAAAAGCTTTAGGGGACTGATTGATGGAATGTAAGCTCCTTGAGGGCAGGAAATTTCTTTGTATCCCTAAGCACAATACCTAGCACTTAATAGAAAATTAATAAAGTGATGATTGATGATAAAGTGATGATAGTAGATTAGGGAATTGTGAAGATCATAGTATGCCTGGATTTCACCTAAGCATTTTCCAAATATCCTTATATTTGTCTTCTTTGATATCTTTATAGCTAAGGCAAACACATGTGAGTTAGATATTAGCTTAGTTAGAGGTATGACAGGAGAAAGGGATTGGGTCAATGAGGGACTCACTCCCTGGAGCCTTGCTGGTAGCAGCTTATAAAGAAGCTTGATGAGTTTGTTTCCAAGCATGTATAATGGAAAGGCCCTTTCACCACTGACTGCTAGGTGATGAAAAGCCTTTAAACTGACTGCTGAGCCAGCTGAATACAAAAGGAAACAGACAAAAACCAGTCTCTGTCTCCTGAAGCTTTTGAGTCAAGAGAAAAAAAAATGGCATAGACTTCTGGACAGGTGGAGAGCAGAAGCTACTGTGGCTGCCTCAACTCCTCATGTAGGGCCACCACGTGGCCTTGCATGCATGGTGCATGGGTTTCTTTTGTCCATATTGTGTCTGTTCTTTTCTAATTTTACATGAATGAGTATCAGAGAGAAATAGACCAAGTAATGATCTCATGAGTTTCAAAAGGTCCAGAAGAGCCATCAGAAATCCAGCATCTAGAGTACATGAAGGAATCTGCTGGTAGCCACAGCAGCCAAGACCAATAAAGAAAGAGCCCTAAGGAGTGACCTGTTTCCTCAGCCCAGCAGTGAATTGATCTAGCAGCTGAAATGCCATGTCATGCAAGCAATTAATCAACCACCGGTTGATGGATTCTCAGAAGTAAACTTTACAGGAAGATGTTAGCATTCACCACTTTTAGTGTGAATTCACCCTCTTTGGGGACTGAGGTAGATGGTTTCTGCTCAACAGTTCTTGTTATATCTTCTCAGTATATTTCCCTTTGTAAAGGCCAATTGATGTTAATTAGTTCATTGATATTGAGGGGAATTAATTGGTCACATTACATGGTCACATACTTACTAGATAGATGATGTTGAAGAGTTAACAACTGGTTGATTGATATTAGAGAGAATATACTGGATGGTGGCTTGTAAGTTATGGTACTAGAGACATGCCCTCATCCACTCAGTTATCCCTAGAGCTTGGGATAAACCAATAGCCTATGTTTAGTGAAGGAAATGGTGGGGACAGGAAAAAGTATTTATGTAGGTTAATCCCATAGAAGTCCATTATCCCCATTCTATAGTTGAATACACTGAGTTAGGTAGAGGTTGGCCAGGGTCACATAGCTAGTCAGTGTTTGAGGCCATGCTTGAACTCAGTCTATTGTACCACCTAGCTACCTCAATGGTCCTTTCCTGCCAGTATAAGTGGGAGTTTGGAAAGTTAGCCCTGAGACTATATGAACAATAGGTACATGCAGAATGCTAATTAATGGATCAACTATCAACCTGGAGTGAAGTCTCTAATGGAATGCCATATAACTGTCTTTTGATTTATTCATTCAACATTTTTATTAATGACATCAACAAAAGGATAGATGGAACATAGATCAAATTTGGGGATGACATGAGGTTTAAAGGAGTAACTATCATTGTCACTAGATTGGGACTCAAAAAGATTACTTGCAGGGTAGGTAAAATTAACACAATGAAAGTCCTATATTTGGCAACAAAGGCACCATATTTCAATCTTAGCTTGTCCAGGTGAGCTCAACAAGGATAGAATGGAAGAGACATACCTAGAAAGGAGTTCACAAGAAAAAAATTACCTATGGAAACCAGTGTCTAGAGTCAGAAAGACTCATCTTCATGAGTTCAAATCTGACCTCAGATACTTACAAACTATCTCACCCTGGTCAACTCACCTAACCATGTTTGCCTCAATGTTCTCATCTGTTAAGTGAGTTGGAGAAGGGAATGGCCAACCATTCCAGGATCTTTGTCAAGAAAACCACAAAATGGGGTCACAAAGAGTAGGGCATGGCTGGAAATGAATAACAACAATGGGAATCCAGTAGTATAATGAGAAAAAAAAATTACAGGAGTCTGGGGCTGCACCCATAGAAGGATAAGCTCTTCACTGAGATGGATATCTCTTTTTACTATAATCAGAACACAATCAGAACAACAGGATTATTGTGTACCACATTTTAGAAGGGGTGTTAACAAACTATAGGGAGGCCAGAGGAAGCAAAACATGATGAGGAGACTCAAAATTATTCCAAAAGAGAACCAGTAGAAGGAACTGAAGATATTGACTCTGGAGAAGAGGAGATGTAGGGTAGGATATTATCACTGTCTTCAGGTACTATATTTGAAAGACTGCCACATGAACAAGTGATTCAACTTGTTCCACTTGGCATCAAAGGCCGGAATGAGGGAGACATTTCAAAAGAATAGGATTTCAGTTCAAAACATAGAAAAACTTCTTGACAATTAGAGCTGTTCAAAAATGGAAAGAAAATGGAAAAAAGAAGTGAAAACAAAACAAATGGGCAACTAGGAGATACAATGAAAGAGTGCTGGGATGGAATTGGAAGATACATCTTCATGAGTTCAAGTCTGATCTCAGACACTTTCCATTTATGTGACCCTGGGCAAGTCATGTAACCCTGTTTGCCTCCATTTCCTCATATATAAAATGATCTGGAAAAGGAAATGACAAATCACACTGATATCTTTGCCAAGAAAACCCCAAATGAGATCACAAAGAGTTAGATGTGACTAAATAATGACAACAAAAATGGAATGGGTATGTTAGGTGGGAATGTCCTCCATCACTAAAGGTCTTCAAAATAGATTACAGAAGAGTCACTTGCTGAAATTCTTTAAAGGGTGTTCATGCTTTGGGTAGGGTTGGATTACATGACCACCAAAGCTCCTTGCAGTCAGGGGTATGTTGAAGCAAGCTTATACTAGTTCAAAAAAACTGATTGTTTCATTTTTAAATTTGAGCATTTGTAACTTAGAGATAAGTGCTATAAATTAAGACTAGACTTTTTTTTTGTTTATTGATGAAACCAGAAGATGAGCAAACCAGTCAAGCTCCTATTTTCTCCCAAGCTAAGAATATCTTTTAATATTTTTAAATGTAAATTAAAAAAAAACTTGATGTAAAAACCATTCTAAGTTCACAAGATGGTGGTGGGGGCGAGGGGGAGGGAGCATGTATTGGGTCAGATTTGGACCACAAACTATAGTTTATTGATCCCTGATCTAGTGTTAACAAAGTAATGGAGAAAATGTTAATAATGAAAATTCAATTGAAAAGTATGTCCCGACTACATTTTTTAAAAAGAATCAGTTGTTAAGCATATACCAGCTTACCTCCGCTTCCAGTTCTGAGACTATATCATTCTATGACACCATAATAAATTTGCAGACAAAAGCTCACATTACAAAAGGATCACCAGAGGTTTTGTTTAAATACCAAACTCCCTTAATACAGTCAAGTGTGTGCTATAAAGATCATTAACTACTTGAGAGAGGGGCTTTGGAACTAGGCAAACAAAGCTGAATCTAATTTTTTTAGCATCGACTCCTATGTGGAAAACAATACAAAATTATTCTGAAATGTCTTTACATTACGAAGTTAGGCAATCAAAAGATGTGATTTGATTTACAGAAATTTCATTCATTCTTAACTTTTTTAGGAAAATCCTTACTTAATAAAGCAAAGCCTACATTGGCACTAATATCCTCAAATTGGTGTTGAATACATAGCAACTGCCGCCACCATTAATCTAAGGTAGAATCGTTTCATAAGTAATGGGAGTGTAACAAGGGACACCTAGACTCTTCTACCTTTTTTCACAGTATAAAATGCATTTCTTCCATGAAAGAGAATGATAATAAAATGCAGTATTAAGACTTTCCCTGCAGCTGCATGCTTCTCAAATAAAATGGTCCCTCTAACCTGGACAGTCTGACAGGTTGTATATTGGAGAGAATCTCTTTAATAACATCAGTAAGACTCATGTTTACTCCCACCCGTAATTCTCTGAGAGCATCGGAATTTGTTTCATTTCTAGAGTATTCAGCTGACCTGCGAACTGCCAAGGCTACCAATAAACATTCGAAAATAAAACACTTATTGCAAAGCATGTAAGGACAGAAAAGACGCATCTCCAAACCCCAGGTAGCAAGAGAATGGTTATAGGTAGAATTCCTCCTACTAATGTCTTTTCCCTGTCGGGCATTCGATGCACAGTCCTGGGGCCACTGGGTGACACAGAGGATAGAATGGCTAGGGCTCATCTTCCTGAGTTCAATTCCAGCCTTAGACACTTGCTAGCTGTGTAACCCTAGTTAAATGATTTAACTGTTTGTCTCAGTTTCCCCAGGTATAAAATGAGCTGGAGAAGGAACTGGCAAACTTCTCTAGTATCTTTGCCAAGAAAACCTCAAATGGGGTCATGAAGAATTGAACACAACAGAAAAAAGACTGAGCAACAACAACTGAACACACACAAAAAGTTCACAACATTGAAAGGGTGATTTCTGGCAATGTGGATGGCACTGAAAGCTTTGATAAAGGCATGGCCTGGTTCTCCCCCATGTTTAATTCCTCTGGGATTATTGCTCACTGGCTTATTCTAGAGTCCATGTGTGTGTGTGTGAGAGAGAGAGAGAGAGAGAGAGAGAGAGAGAGAGAGAGAGAGAGAGAGAGAGAGAGAGAGAGAGAGAGAGTAAGAGAGAGAGAGGGTGGATGGAAGAAGAAAGAGAGAGAGGGAGGAAGGAAGAAGAAAGAGAGAGAGGGAGGAAGGAAGAGAAGGAGAGAGAAAGAGAAAGATAGATCAACTAGATAGATAGATATCTTGCTGAAGTCTCCAATTTTCTGCTTGGATCAGGATTTCCTAGACCTCAAAGCTCACCAACTGCTAACTTCCTCTCTACCTCTTACCAAAGTCCAGTCTATTCCCTCTTGGTTTTTCTTCTTCCAGAAAGCTCTCTTCTCTCATTTACTCCTGCCCAGCACTTCCTAAGCATGTACTTTGGGCGTAAAGCTTTCTTGGAAAATAAATACTTTTTATTTTTTTATATATAACATTATTTTATTTGGTCATTTCTGAGCATTATTCATTAAAGACAAAGATCATTTTCTCACACACCCCCCATCCCATAGCCGACACACGATTCCACTGGGTATCACAAGTATTCTTGATTCGAACCCATTTCCATGTTGTTGGTATTTGCATTAGAGTGTTCATTTGGAGTCTCCCCTCAACCCCTGTAGTCAAGCAGTTGCTTTTTCTCGGTGTTTTTACTCCCACAGTTTGTCCTCTGCTTGTGGATAGTGTTTTTTTCTCCTAGATCCCTGCAGATTTTTCAGGGACATTGCATTGCCACTAATGGAGAAGTCCGTTACATTCTCTTGTACCACAGTGTGTCAGTCTCTGTTGTACAATGTTTTCCTATTCTGCTCCTTTCGCTCTGGATCACTTCCTGGAGGTTGTTCCAGTCTCCATGGAACTCCTCCACTTTATTATTCCTTTTAGCACAATAGTATTCCATCACCAACATATACCACAATTTGTTCAGCCATTCCCCAATAGAAGGGCATCCCCTCGTTTTCCAATTTTTGGCCACCACAAAGAGTGCAGCTATGAATATTCTTGTACATGACTTTTTCTCCATTATCTCTTTGGGGTACAAACCCAGCAGTGCTATGGCTGGATCAAAGGGTAGATATTCTTTTGTCGCCCTTTGGGCATAGTTCCAAATTGCCCTCCAGAATGGTTGGATCAGTTCACAACCCCACCAGCAGTGAATTAGTGTCCCAATTTTGCCACATCCCCTCCAGCATTCATTACTTTCCTTTGCTATCATGTTAGCCAATCTGCTAGATGTGAGGTGATACCTCAGAGTTGTTTTAATTTGCATCTCTCTGATTATAAGAGATTGAGAACACTTTCTCGTGAGCTTATTAATAGTTTTTATTTCTTTATCTGAAAACTGTCTATTCATGTCCCTTGCCCATTTATCAATTGGAGAATGGCTTAATTTTTTGTACAATTGATTTAGCTCTTTGTAAATTTGAGTAATTAAACCTTTGTCTGAGGTTTTAAAATAAATACTTTTTAAAAAAACTTAGATCCCTTCATTGAAAACTAAAGTCTCTTTTAGAACATGTCCATTATAATTGATACTAAAGATACAAATCTATATCACATATATACTCATATGTGTTTGTGGGCATGCCTTAAACACAGTGCTTTTATTAAGCACTTATCAATCAGGCACTGTGCCAAGCCCTAGAGATTAAAAAAAAAAATAGACAAAAGACAGTCACCCCTGCCCTCAAGGAGCTCACAGTCTAACAGAGCAGACAAAATAAATAAATAAATAAATAAATAAATAAATAAATAAATAAATAAATAAATAAATAAATAAATAAATAAATAAATAAATAAATAAATACAAACAAGCTATATACAAGAAAAATAAATAATTAACAGAGAGAAGGTTCTAGAATATAGAGGGTTCCTATAGAAGATGGAATTTTTATTTGGAACTTAAAGGAAATTAGAGAAGCCAGCAGGCAAAAATGAGGGAGGAGATTGTTCCAAGCCTGGGGGAGAGCCAGAGAAAATGCTTAGAACCCAAACATGAAGTATTTTGTTCCTTGAATAGCCGGGAGACTGGTATCACTAGACCAAAGAGTATATGGAGAAGAGTAAGGTATTAGAAGACCATCAGTAGACTATTGCCATAATCCAGGCATGAGGTGAGGGGCACTTGTACAACACTGGGGGAAATGTCAGAAGAGAGAAAGGGGCATATTCAAGAGATGGTGAAAAGGTGGACTTGACAACCTTAGGAATAGATTGGATAAGGGAGGTGGGTGGTGGTGGGTGGTGGGGGAGAAAGATAATGAAGAATCCAGGATGACTGCTAGATTGTAAGCCTGAGGGTCTGGGGGGATTACCCTCAACAATAATAGGGAAGTTAGGAGAGGGAGAGAATTCAGGAGGAAATATCATGAGTTCCATTTTGGAAGTGTTGACTTTAAGCTATCTCCTGGACATCCAGTTTGAGATGTCTGAAAGGCAGTTGGAGATGTCAGACTAGAGGTCAGCAGAGAGCCTATGGCAAGGTAAATGATCTGAGAATCCTCCTAATGGAGATGGTAAGGAAATCCATAGTAGCTAATGAAATCACCAAATGAAGTAGAAGAGAGGCATACATATATATGACATATATATGCATGTATAAATAAATGCATAGCACTATGCATATAAAAGTATATTCATTTAAAATGACTAACATCAAAAATCAAAATGTTGGGGACAGTTAGGTGGCTCAGTAGATATAGAGAGGCTAGGAAACAGGAGATCCTGAGTTTGAATCTGGCCTCAGACACTTCCTAGCTATTTCACCCAAGGCAAGTCACTTAACCCCAATTGTCTAGTCTTTATTGATCTTCTGCCATGATTCTGAAACAGAACATGAAGGTTTAAAAAAATATCTTGAAAAATTATATTTCCACTAACTGCAGAGAATGGTCATTTACCATTACAAATTCATTAAGCTTTGTCTAAATGACATTGACCAACTGATAGGAGATGTGTGGGGGTGGGCATGTTTTCAGTCAATCTGATCTTCTGACAAGTTTCAAAATAATTAGGTTGATTAGGTTCCACAGCAAATTAGACTATACTGAGGATCAGATCAGTTTTTCAATAATCTCACTTTGTGTGCAATGGTCAGGGATCACCACCAGCAAAAAGAACCTCAGGATAGCACAGATGTTTCCTGGAAAGGCAAGGAGTGGAGGAAATCTCCACGCAGCAAGGAGCCCTGAGCCCATTCATTCATTCAGTATTTGCCTTCTCCATTTCTCTTTCCCAGCTGGTTCCCTCTTCTCTGACTCTGATTAGAGAACCTCAAACTATTGGAAGGATCAAATGAGATAATACTGGTAAAAGTGCTTAGCACAATGTCTGGCACATAGTAAGTACTTAATAATTCCTCCCTCTCCTTCCCTTTATGTGTCCACTCTTACCATTGATGGCTTGTGTATAAGTGAGAGAGTATGTCTCAAGTTTATAAAGGAAATATTTTGTTACTTTTCTTATTTTGTTATGTCATTAAATTGCTGTTGTTATTCAGTTGTATCTGTTTCTTTGTGGCTCCATTCAAGATTTTCAGTGGCAAAGTTCCTGGAATGATTTGCCATTTCCTTCTCCAGCTCATTTTATAAATGAGGAAACTGAAGCAAACAGAGTAAGTGACTAACCCAGGATCACACAGCTAGTAAGCGTCTGAGGTCAGATTTGAACGCATGAAGATGAATCTTCCTGATTCCAGACACAGAGTGAAACTAGCCCACTAGTTTCCAAAGGTATTTTTTCTCATGAGCTGCTTTCTAAACATGACCCTTCCATTCTATCTTGGTTGGACTTCCCTGGACAAGCTTTAATTTTATGTCCCTTCTAAAACATGGTGCTTTTATAACCAAGTATAAGACTTTAATCTTGTTGATTTTAAGTTACCAGCTGATTTTACAGGTGACAAAACTGAAGCAAATAGAATTAAGTGACTTGCCCAAGATCACACAGCTGATAAATGGCTGAGTCTAGGGTTGAATTCAGGTCTTCTTGACTCCAGGTCCAGCACTATCCAATGCAGCACCCAGCTGCCCACCTACCTTTGATTAAAAAGACAAAATTGTACCAGTATGTTGTTTTGTGGTTGCTTAGCAATAAAGCAAAAATCAAATGAGCTGAAAAAGAGAGGGAAGGTCATCCAGAGAAAGGAATTTGATTCTTGGAGGCAGGAAGACTTAGAGCTGGGTACTATCTCTGGCCCTGTGACTGTGAGCAAGTGAACCTCTTTTCCTCTCTGAAAAATGAAAAGGATGAACTCGGTGCCTTCTGAAATCCCTTCCAGATCTACATGGATGAATTGAAAAGCCTATGTGAGACTTTGCTAAGAGATGATAACTGTTTTCAAAGACTGGATACATGTAGAATTTTTAGGGTGTCAAAGTAGAACAATGTCTCAGAGAAGTATCATTTCATTGTTATCTTCCCATGAATTTTCAGTTGTGAATCTTTTCCTAAGAACTATGATGGAAGATACAAAGAAGTCTGAAACAGTCTCTGCCCTTAGAAAACCTACAATCTAGCTAAAGAGATAAAACTTACTTACAAATTAGAAAATAATTAAAGAGTACAAGAATAGAAATTAGGTACTAAATTGTATAGTACAGAAAATGTGCTAGGTGGGACAGCTAGGTAGCACAATGGCTAAAGAGCCAAGTCTAGAGTAGGAAGGGCTTGGGTTCAAATCTAACCTCAGACACTTCCTGGATGTGTGATCCTAGGTAAGTCACTTAATGACCATTGCCTGCTCCTTACCTCTCTTCTGCCTTGGAATTCTAAAATTTCGGAAGGTAATTCAGAAGGGTTTTAAAAAGAGAGAGAAAATGTACTAGAAAGGTTCAGAAAAGAAGCATCAGTTAAGGCTAGTGCCATCAAATAAGGTTTAAGAAAGGAACTTGACCCAGGCCTTGAAAGATAAATAGGATTTGGGGAGGTAGAAAAGGGACAGCAGATGGCCTGATCCTGATCCTTCTTTCCTGAACCAAAGTTAATCAGACCTCAAATCTGAAACTTGAAAGGAAAGTACATAGAAACTCTACATCTCAGCCACTTCACAAATCATTGTTCTCTGCCTATTTCTGTCTCTCTCTCTCTCTGTCTCTGTCTGTCTGTCTGTCTGTCTGTCTGTCTGTCTCTCTCTCTCTCTCTCTCTCTCTCTTGCTCACTGTCCCTCGCTCTCATCTCTCACACAAGAACACGCAGCACACGTTTGCTCTAAAAATCATAGCTCACCTGCTTCAAGGACGGTGGGAGAAAAGGAGAAAAATGTCCTAAAGATAGAGGATTCCAATCATGTTTGCCAGTCACCGGTTACTTTAACAGGATGATTCATTATTCTTTTGTCAGTTCTCATCAGAAGCTCAAGGGATTAAGAAAGCTTGCAAAGGGTGAGCCTCAGACCACAAACCAGATATTTGCCCAATGACTCTAGCCCCACAACTATTTCTCTTTTTCACAGTGAAAATAGAAAGACAGAAAAGGGGAAAACTAAACTGAATGAGAACATACAATATTTAACCTTCTCCAATATGTCAAATTAATCTGGAGCAGGGGGAAAGGGTTGCACATTTTAAAATTTTTCAGTTACATTTTAAGTTCCAAGTTGTCCCCATCCTAACCCCACATTAAAGGACAACATTTATATATTGAACCACATAATGCGTACTTCCATATTCTAGTTCTTTCTCTGAAGGTGAATAGCCAAATTAATCTGGAATGCAAAAATTTGAATCATAGACCATTAAATGGAGAAAGAATTTGAGTTTGAGACTTATTAAAGTGAAATTTGTGCTCTTGAAGCCAGGGCAAAAGGTGACCTTTGGAGAAAAAATATTTATTTTATAAAGTAGGATATCTCTCCCCAAGTAATTGCCTATGGTTAAGGTAGAATTCCAGACAATTAGATTTTACATTCAAGTTGAATCCATGCAGTTTTTCAATAATGCCTAAGAAGTTTAAATATAATCATGAACAAGTCTCCCCAAGCCACAAAAGGTCACAGATTAGAGGGATTACCTGACCTGTCCCTTATATAAACCAGATGTCCTGGCCTCAGAGCCATTAGTAAGAAGGAACTATGCTCTCGGGTTCTATTCTAGGATTCTCTGTTTATATGAAGTTATGTGTAACTGGAACCTCTTTGAAAGTCAAGCTGGGTAGAAGCCATTTAAAACTATTTCATTTCTAATTATAGGCTAGATAGAGCCACTTTCATGCAAGAGTGGGATCAGTTCAGAGACTGTCAAACTTCCAAACACCCATTGGCTGGCAGGTGGTCTGACAGAGAGCTTTCCCTTTTCCAAGATAACCTTGGCTTGTGGAATGAGCAATCTAAATTTTAAAAAAATGTCAACCTTGAAGACCAAGTTGGTGCAGAGAAAGACACTACCCCCCCCAACTCTGTTAGACTGTGCTTTTCAAAGCTGGCATTTGTTCCTTGTTTTTATCCGCTTTGGTGGGTACTTAACTGTCTCTGGGATAAAAGACAAGCTCCTCTGTTGGACATTTCAAGTCCTTCACAAACAAGATGGCTCCAACTTATCTTTGGAGACTGATTTTACCTTACTCCCCCTTATGTACTGTTGCAGTAAGCTGATCTGTTTTCTGTTCCCCACACACAATATTCGGTCTCCCTAAACTCTCAATCTTTGCTCCTCTTCGCATACTCTATGGTTCGGTCCAGTCAACTTTTTGCTATTCCTCACAGTTAACATTATCACCCAAATCCATGCTTTTGTACAGTTGGTCTCTCAAGGCTACAATGTTCCCTCCTCATCTCTGTCCCTTGGGGTCCCCAATTCCTTTCAAGGCTTGACTAAAATGTCCCCTTCTATCTGAGCTCCAAAGATATTAGTGTTCTCTGATCACTATCACTATATTAATTGGCAAATATTTTGTGTTTGCTTCTCTCTATGTCTATGTTGTTTCCCACCAGTTGAATGAAGATAGGGATTATTTCAGTTTGAGAGTTTTCTGGTCTGTAGAAATATGACAACCTGCATTGATAGAGTTTCTTCAACTCAAGTTCCTTATACTGATGAAGTCATAGGACCAGTATTCTCAAATAGAATATCCAGGAGGCAGGTAGATGACTCAGTAGCTTGAGAGCCAGGCCTAGAGATGGGAGGTCCTGGCTTCAAATCTGACCTCAGACACTTCCTAGCTATGTCACCTAACACCCATTGCCTAGCCTTTATCACTCTTCTGCCTTGGAATGAATACTCAGTATTGATTCTAAGATGGAAAGTGAGGGTTTAAAAATAAACAAAAATAAAGTAGAGTATCAATCTCCAAGTAATTGCCTTCAGTGAAGCTAGACTTATGAACAATATCTCAAATCTGACAATTATTACTAATTGTAATAATAACATGTTTAGTAAAGTAGTATTTTGAAATGAGCTTTTAACTGGATGCAACAGAGGGGATGGGACGTAATCTGGAAGAAGGACAAGATTTGCTTGGTGCCCTCCAAAGAAGAGAACTGAAAAAGATATGGACAGAAAGAACATGGAAACAAAGGCAAGTGGCAGAAGATGAGTCTACGTGTGTGTGGCATGATTTTATAAAAAATGTCTGAAGTGCTGAAGCTCAAAATGATCTGATGCCAGTGAAGGAATTCAAAGATGGTAGCAAAGGACTGATTGAGCTTCTTCTGAGCCATATTGAAGAAAACAAAGAGATCAAAGAAGAGCACCACCTGGGGTAGAGAGAGCTCTGATGTTTGACAACAGAAATATTCTTTTGTTTCTGTTTTCTCTGACCCTTGTACTGAAAATCAGAGAACAAAAATAGCTAACAGGGGTTTGACCCACAAAATAAGGAAGAAGATAGAATAGGAGAGCACCAAACTGCCTTTGAGAAATTCAAGTCACCTGACCCAGATGAACTACATCCTCAGGAATGGGGAGAGCTGAAGACACACACAGAGACCATAGAAAAAAGGGAAAAGAGTTACTGCTGGCCTGGAGAAGAGTAAATGTCATCCCAAATTTTTTAAAGTAAGAAGAAAGTTTGTAAATCCTAGGCCAATAAGTTTGACTTTTTTTCTTGGGAAATTTCTAGGAAGGATGATTAAAGTGATGATTAGCGAACACCTAGATATGTGATCATTAAGAGCCAGTATAGTTTCATCAAAGATAGGTCATTCCAAACTCACCTTGGTTCCTTTTTTGACAGTATTAACACAAATGCGGTGGAGCAACAGCTATGGTTTACCTGAATTTTGGCAAAAGATTTGCTAAAACTCTCCTCTTTATACTTCTGGAACAGTGAAATTAGGACAATGCAGTAATACAATTAAAAGGATTTGGAACTGATTGAATGGCCAGACTCAAAAAGTAGTCATTATTGGTTCCATGTCAACTTGGCAGGGAATCTTTAAGAGAAGAGTGCCCTAGGGATCTGTGCTTGGCTTTCTGCTACTTACCATTTTATCTATGACTTGTATAAAGGCATGGATGGCATGCTCATCAAATTCACAGATGGCACAAAGCTCAGTGGGATAGATAAAACAGTAGATGACAGAGTTCAATTCTAAAAAGATCCTGACAGGCTAGAGCATGGGACTGGCAGATGATTGTCAAGCTATTGAATAAATATAAAGTATATACATTATATATATATATATATATAATGTATAAATTAGAAATATATTTGGGTTAAAAATCAACTTCCCAAATATAAGGTGGGAAGGCATGGTTAGACGGGAATTTGTCTGAAAATGATCTGAGGGTTTTAGTAAAGTGAAAATTTATAGTGAGTCAACCTTGTGATGTTCTAGCCAAAAAATCTAATATGATCTTGGACTATACTAAGAGCAGAGTACTTTCCTGGAATGAGGAAACAGTAGCCCTTCTGTATTCTTCTCTGGTCACATCACTCATCTAGACTATTATGTTCAATTTCTGAGCACCACATTTTAAGCAGGACATTAATAAATTGGAGAGTATCCAAAGGAGGGCAACCAAGATGAAGAAGGACTTTGAGTTCATATCATACAAGGATTGATTGAAGGTCCTGGGAGTGTTTGGCCTCTAGAAGAAAAGACTCAGGGGGAACATAATAACTATCTTCAAGTCTTCAAAGAGGTATCATATGGAGAAAGAATTAAAATTTTCCTATTTGACCTCAAATAATAGAACTAAGAACAACAATGTAAACTTTCCAAGGAGACAAATTAAGCCTTCCTAACAAGTAAAGTTATTCAAAAGTGGAATGGGCTATTTCAAGAGCCTTCATTAGAAGTCTAGGCAGAGGTCAAATGACCATTTACTTGTTGGGCACATTAGAGTAGCAATTCTTTTTGGTTGTAGGATGACGTGGGTAACTACTGGAGTTCCTTCTATCCCAAATATTTTGTTACTTATGGATTTTGTAATTCTTAATCTAAGAGCAATGGATCCATTTCTCCTCAATCTAAGGCTAAGGACAAAAGGAACATTTCTTTCCATCTCTACCAGTCCATATCAGCTTCATTTTTCAATTCTAATTACATCAAATTCACTATAAAAAGAGATTCAAAAGGGGGCAGCTAGATGGCTCAGTGATTGAGAGACAGGTCTAGAGACAGGAGTCCTGAGTTCAAATCTGGCCTCAGATACTTCCCAGCTGGGTGACCTGGGCAAGTCTCTTAATCTCTACTGCCAAGTATTTATTGCTCTTCTGCCTTGGAACCAACACACAGTATTGATTCTAAAGCAGAAGGTAAAGTTAAAAAAAGGGGGGGACTTGGGTTATTGAGAGAAATCGCTCAGAAAATATTGATCTCTTTGAAAATCTAGTGGCTAATTGTGGCTACTTCACAGAATCTTCAAAAGGTGTTCTTTTTGTTTGTTTGTTTTGTTTTCTTCTTTTTCTTCTCCAGTAGCAGTTTTGGGGTTGGAGATGGAAAGGGGGGATTTCCCTACCCTTTGGCAGCTTAGAAATCCCTCATGATCCAGGAAGACTCTTTTTCTCAAGAGCCAACACCCTTGCATAAGCTTACCTCCCTCTAATCATACCCACTCCACCACTTACCCCAGTTCTAGAAATTGCTATCTGCCTGTGCATCTTCTGCCTAGTGTAATGCAAAGAATATTGGATTAGGATGAGAAAAACTGAGTTTGAATCACATACTTTATTACGTGATTTTAGACATATCTAGAACTTCTCTGAACCTCAGTTTCTCCATTTATAAAATAAGGGATTTGGACTTCACGATACCTTCAAGTTCTAAATCTAAAATTCTTAGTGTTTCAATGAATACTTTGTGGTCAGGACTCCCTGTTTTTAGGCTTCATCTACCCATCATACTTGGTCTAAGCTATGATGACATTGACTAACTCCTGAAAAATCTTAATGGCTATAGCCCTCTTTTGCTAGGATTCTCTTGGAAATATAGGAATCGTTTTCTTCTACTGCATTCAACTATCAGCTTCCATTCTACTGCCCCCTCAGATGACCCTAACTACAACCTTCTTCTACCCCTGCTGTAGGTTGCTTAAATTCACCTTTGCTTTATAGAGGCAGAGGTAGAGGATGAAATGGCCAGCTACTGCTAGAAGACACAAAAAGCCTTTACTGACCTGAATGTTCATTTTCTCTGACTTTAATGTCAATAGTCTGCCCTTAAAGGCATGGGAATTTTTCTACATTACAATGAAGTTTGTGTCTTTGCACCAGTATCCTTTTGTCTAATTCACCATCAAATGGAATGGGCATGAATAGTCCTCAGAAATCCAGTAGCCAGGCTGTTGACTTAAGAAAGTAAACAATGGGAGCAGTTTCACCAGTGAGGCTTCATATCCCCACCTCAAATAAAGACAGGGACCTAACAAGCAACAGGGAAATGGAATCAAACAAATGCATGAACTAATATCTTTTTCATATGAGTAATTATGTCCTCTAGTGGTTTTTATACAAGAGGTCCCAAAATGCTAGATCAACAGAATATGACACTCATTCCTTGAAAACCCAAATTCAGCTAGTTCACATTTCTTCTCATAAGCCTTGATTTTTCCCACCTTTTTTGGAAAAAAAAGGAAGGAAGGAAGGAAGGAAGGAAGGAAGGAAGGAAGGAAGGAAGGAAGGAAGGAAGGAAGGAAGGAAGGAAGGAAGGAAGGAAGGAAGGAAGGAAGGAAGGAAGGAAGGAATGCCAGCCCCAATGTGCCTTTGCTTAAAAGCCATCAGATGGCCCAGTTATTTAATTAAAGTAGATTTCCTAGGTTATCTAACCATCCATTCTGCTTGCCTCCCTTTATTCAACCTTTAAATTTGATTTTGTCACTGTTCCCTAGATACCAATGCTACTCTACCCCCTTTAAGCAGTAGTTTACATTACCTGGCCATGACCTTTGACTCTTGCTGTTCAGACTTGCCCTACTAGCAATAATGACTGGCCTTAATAGAGACTTGGCAGCCCTCCGAATCATTTGGTCTTTGTCATTTTCTCATAGAAACTCGAGTCTAACAAAAAAAGGGGGAGATTTGAAGTTAAAAGTAACTGTGATTAGAGTTGACTATGATAGGCACAAAACATGGCTCTTGTTTTTTTATTGCTAATTGGCCTTTGCTCTCCTGATATTAGATAACCTCTGGTCTTTATTCCTGGCAAAGATATGCCCCCAGGAAACTGATTATCAAAATTTTCCTTTAAAATTAAAAAAAAAACACTTTGCTTATAATCTTTTATTGGATACTCTGCAAGAGTCCCTTAGGCAATGGCATGCTGATAAATGGTTAACCGAAGTAGAGAAGTGTACACAAGACAAACTTTTAAGTATAATCTGCATTATTAATGTTTTCTTTTTCACTTTCTCAAGTCTAGGCAATCAACAAAACAATAAATCAAGCTGTGATTTGTTCTGTTTGCTGTTATCTGGGGCATAAATGCTCACATGGACATGCTCACATTCTCTGACTGTGTGGTCCTTACAGATATTATTGCCCTCATTTTACAGATATAGAAACTGAAGTTCAGAGATTAAGTGACTTGACTATGGCCACACAGAAGTATCAGAAGCAAGGGTAGAGCATGGTTCTTCCTGACCCCAGGTCTAGTACTTAATCTCCTAACCATGATGTCTTTCTTGTTCTTTTCTCCCCAACTATTTTTCTACCAGTCATCTTGTTGCCCAAATCAGAGATGATGTCCTGGTAGATTTATTCCATTCAGCCCCAGCACTTCCTCCATGGACACTGCCCTCTGTCCTAATCTGTAGTCATGTTCCACATTTGTCCCTAGACATCTCCTCTCCAGCCACCTTACTGCCATACTTATGGCAATCCACACTTATCCCCTCATCTCCATCCCTGTCTACACCCCTCCCCATTCACTTTCCAATTCTGGAATATTATCAAATCAAAATCTGTGCTCCTGGAAAGAGACTATCAGTCTACTCCTCTAGCATTCTGCTTAGCATTCTTGTAACTTTCCAAACCAAAACATCACCTCCCAGCGTACCATTCCTTGTAAGTATTATATCCCCTCTTAGAATATAGACTCCTAGAATGCAATAGTTGTCTTTTCTTTTATTTGTGTATCCCCTACCCTCGTCCCCAGCACTTAGCACAGTGCTTAGTATATGTAATAATTTACTAATGTTGTTTTACTTATTCATTTATTCCTAGTATAGACCTCCTTACACTCTAAACCAGCCTCTTTCAGAAGCTTCATCAGTTATCTGGTCTGAGATCCTCCTGCATGTAGGCATAAGGGAAGCCTTATGACTGAAAAGAACATTACAGAATAATCAACTGAGGCTGATGTTCTCCTCAGCACCATGTCATATCACATACATTGTGAAGAGAAGATATCAGGTGAAATAGTATGTCTAATAAGTGAGAGTTAGTATAGCTTAGTAGGTAGACTGATAAACTTGGAGTTAGGAAGACTTGGGTTCAAATTGTGTCTTAGACACCTATTAATGATGTGATCCTAGATAAGTCACTTAAACTCTCTGAGCCTTAGTTTCCTCATCCATAAAATGGGAATGAGAACATCTATACACCTACCTTTCAAAGTAGTTTCAAGGATCAATTAAGATATCATATGGAAAGTGTTTGCAAAACTTAAAATGCTATATAATTAGATCCCAGAAATAATAATGGGAATAAAAGTTAAAGAATATAATCACAGTGAAAGTCAGTAGGAAAAAAATTTCATTTCATTTAAAAATAAAATAAAATTAAAAAAAGAAAGTCAATGGGGCTATATAATGATATATGATGGGAGATCTAGAGTAACAAATAAGAACCCTTGTCAAGAAATCAAAATATTTCTTGATCATTTGTAAGAAATCAATGATAGCAGGACTCAAAGTACATTCAATCCCTTAACCAACAAACAATTAAGAAAGCAAAAGAACAAAAATAAAAACCTGAAAAAATGTTTTAGAAAGAATTTCATTGTCAGTTCATCAATAGAGAAAGCCAGAGAAAGGTGTGGTTCCTTCTAAATCTCTGTTAAGTCCCACATTGCAGAGTCCAGCCAGCCAAGGGTACCAGCACAAAAATTGTCATATGTAGAAAGTTTGCTTGAGATGTATATCAGTCGGCAAGTATAAACATTCAATAAAATTGAGGTGAAATCAAAGCACGAGCTATTAAAGAACTGTAAAAAATAGACTCTAATACAGGACTACAATCCCCATGAGCCTTTGCTCCACTTCCCCAGAATGCCTTGTAATCTCACCTGGGCGGAGATCGAGAAGCTCATTCAAAGGCTTTTGAGAGGCTCTCTCTCTTTGCTCTTTTTGGACTTCCGTTTTGGAGCAGACGCGTCTCTTCTGTGATGTGAGGTTATTTTGTCTAGGCCTCTGGCCTAGGCACATGTTTCTTACTTGTATATTCTTTAATCTTTAACCTTTAATAAACCTCTAAAAACATATAATACTTCTTGCAGAGAGAAACTAATTTCTACCTGCCTCAGATACCTCAGTCTCCCCATATTCCCTAAATTTTAATCTTTACAGAACCCAAAACACAAGCTTTGGGTGAACACAAAACAAGACCTCAGTGAACACAACCAAAACATATTTTGGGTGGATTCAAGCATCCGGTCTCTCTGGAGGCTTTCTGAGGTCAGTCTAATCTCCATGGTATACTTTGGATTACATAATTTTCTAGTCACATGATGCTAAATTCAAACAATATTAGTAAATAATAAGTAATAAAATATTTCCCCCATAGTTCCAGGTACTATGTTAGGTGCTAGGGAAACCCATACAAAGAATGAAACAATGCCTACTTTTGAGGAGCTCACATTCTAAATATAGCCTGATAATGCCAGTGATCAAATTTTATTTTTTTTTGTCATTTCATTACCATCATATGTCAGAAATACAATGTGATGTTAACTTTAAATCCTGTGGATTTAGCTTATTTTTAATAATACATTTAATAAAACTCTCTATTCATAATAATAGCATTTATAATCCTTTAATGTTTTCAAAGAAGTGTATAAAGGTTTTCTCATTCTATCATTTCACAGATGAGGATAGTGAGACTGAGAGAGGATGTGACTTGCTCAATGTTGCATAGCCAGTGAGCCAGTTGAGATGCGTTTTGAATTCAAGACTTCTTGACTCTAGGAAACAATATAAATAGCAGTCCTATCCTATTAAGGCAATGTATTAAAATGCTTTTTTTGTTTTTTAGCAAGGTGATGTAATGTATTTTCAGCATTTCTCTTTGGTAGTGTGGTTCAGTGCTAAAGTCTAAATGTAGAGAAATACAACTGTACAACAATAAATTAGATCATAATAAATAAGGCTTGTCATAGTATAACTATCTTTTGTTGATTTTTCATCTTTTTTTGTTTTTCTGTCCCTCTCACTCCCCGATGCATACTTTGAGCAAAAAAAAAAAAAATAGATAAATAAACTTCTTTAGAGGGGAACAACTAAGTATATCTTACCCAACAAAACAAATTCCCATATTGAACTGTGTAAATCCCTCCAAAATTCCATTAGCATCAAGCAATTATTATTTATTTTTGTATTCAACCATTCAACCAATTTAGAATCTATCTAATAGTACTATAGTCTAGTCTACATCTTTCTTTTTTTTTCCTTTTTTAATTTAGAATATGTTTCCATGGTTACATGATTCATGGTCCCATCCCACTCTTCCCTCCTCGCAAGCAGTTCCACTGAGTTATACATGTATCATTGTTCAAAACCTATTTCCATGCTATTCATTCATATTTGCAGTAGAGTGATCTTTTAATATCAAAAGTCTAATCATATGCAATCGATTATATGTTTTTCTTCTGCGTTTCTGCTCCCACCATTCTTTCTCTGGATGTGGATATTGTCTTTCTCCTAAATTCCTCTGGATTGCCCTGGGTCATGGTATTGCAGCTAATAGAGAAGTCTGTTACATTCGATTGTGCCACAGTGTATCAGTCTCTGTGTACAATGTTCTCCTGGTTCTGCTCCTCTCACTCTGTATCAATTCCTGGAAGTCGTTCCAGTTCACATGGAATTCCTCCAGTTCATCATTGCTTTCAGCACAATAGTATTCCATCACCAACAGATATCACAATTTGGTCAGCCATTCCCCAATCAGTATAGTCTACATCTTTCAACCTTAGCCACAATATTACCATGAGGCTTTGTAAAATTCTAAGTAAAATCTACCTACCAGATTTCCCCAATCTAGTCCTAGTAGAAGTGAAATCAGTCCCTCATGGTCTGTTCCTGATGAAGCCAGGCTGGTTCTTTGTGATGACTGCTTCCTTTTCTAGCTATTCACCAACCACATCTTTGATAAATCATTGTAGAATTTTCAAAAGAATTCAAGTTAAGCTCATTATCCTATAGTGCACAGACTTCCTTTTTTTGAAAATTGGGATAGAATTTGCCATTCTCTTTTCATGAAGAACCCATCTTGCTCTTTACAACCTTTCAGAAGTCACTGGCAGTCATTTAACCATTCTTTCTGTATCCTGAGGTTGTAGTTCATCTGGGCCAGGAGACTAGAACATCAAGGATAACTAGGTCCTTTCAGACTACTGTTGTTGTTCAGTCATTTCAATGACTTTTCATCCTCCATTTGGGGTTTTCTTGGCAAACATACTGGAGTGCTTTGCCATTTCCTTCTCCAGATCAACTTATAGATGAGGAAACTGAGGTAAACAGGCTTATCCAGCTAGTAATTCTCTAAAGCTGGTTTTGAATTCAGATTTTCCTGATTCCAGGTCTTCCAATTGTTTCTCCCTATATATCTTGGGCATTATTAACTCTGTATTAGCCTGGTTGTGTTTAACTATTTTTCTCTGTTAAAGGGAAGATTTTGGAGACTAGGATAGAGGTAGGGAAGAGTGGCCTGAGATATTACTATACTGCAAAAAATAAAGGGCACCAATAATGCCATGTATGACTTTATAAATCACCCTCCAAATCAACTATCTGCAGAAAGAGCACAATAAGACATGCATCTGGTAGGACCTAGACTTTCCTGAGGATGCAGTAAAAAAGATGAAGGATGAAAGGCAAGGAGGCTCTTTATTGATGTTGCTGTGAAACACACACACACACACACACACACACACACACACACACACACACACACACACACACACGTCTTCTCACTTAGCTGGGATACCCTAGAGAGGCGGGTGTCTGAAACTTCCTGCCCCCTGATCCACCTTTCTGTCCTACCTCCCATGTCTTCACCACCTGTGCTGATCAGAATTCCAGTCCCAGCTACCTAATGTCACAAAAAGATGTGACTCCAGGCTAAATGGACTATGAATACAGCCAACATTTCTAAAGAGCTTAGGTGACTAGTCCAAGCAACACGGGCTACAGCTCCCAAACCTGCTACACCTCATAAATTTCCCAGAGACCTTGGGCATGGAGAGCGGTGTTTATTTTCACAGTGGGACCCCATGTCTTCTCAAATAGCACACATCCCCACCCCTGTATATGGGAGAACAAGAAAAGAGGGAAACTCCTTTCCAGGGGAACAACTAAGTATACCTTCCCCAATTGACACCAACCTCATAAGGAAAATAGGATGCCAAATTTAACCCCATGTGATTGGGGGGAAAGCCAACCTATAAATCCCCGATGGCTGGTTTTTAATATAGAACCTGACAGACTTTTAACTGCAGGGCTGGGCCACGAGCAAACATTCCCATAATACCTTTTTACTACATAAAGGAGAATGACCAAATTCAGCTCACGAGAGAAGCAACTACAAAGATCCACCTCTTACCCCTCCCCACTAGTGCCTCAACTTGAATAAAAAGAATACATTAGGGCATATATTTTTCCTGTAATTAATTTTTATGTAGCTGAGCATAAAGGCCTATATGTGTGTAATTTTCATATGGTTTCTTTAAAGTGCCCCATGGGGTTTCTAGCAAACAGAGGAATAAGGAACTGATGGGAACAGCTCAGATTTGCAGGAGAGGATGAGTAATCATGGAAACATGATTTGGGAAGCGGACTTGGTTGGTCATGGTAGTCCAGTGATATCCAACTTGTTTTCAAAAGGCTTTATTCCTGTCACTAATCTAATCCTCCTACTATCTACTGATTTCTCTAATTAAGGATTTGTTAACTTGAATGTATTTTCAACTAAAACAAAGGATAAAGGGCTGGAAAATGCAGGAGGGTCAGGGGAGAGAAGAGATTGTTCCAAACAGCTGGATGTGGTCTTCGAGATCCTTAATTCTAGTCTAACCCTCCTTACTGGCCTTTCTCTAGGAACAGTCATGCCAAAACCATCCCAAACAGATGAGACCTTCTGTTTTTAAAGACCTCCAAGGAAATGCCAAAACCTCCCTCAACAACCTGTTATAATGATTACCAGCCCTCACTGTCAGGAAACCCTGCTTTGTTGCTAACCTAAATTCCTTGTGCTACAAATTTCTTCTTGAATGCTCTTATTCTCTGCTCAGTGGAGATGGGAAGCAGCTGGTAAGTCTTTCACTTACAGCACTTGAAGAGTGTTATTAAATCCCTTGCTCAGCCATCTCTTTTCCAGGCTAAATTACCCAAGTCCTTTAATTTTCATCATCCTATCACAGGTAAAATCCCATCAGGGCAAAGACAATTATAGGCAAATCTTCTTTATAACAAATTTATTTCTATTTTTGCATAAGTTATAAAGTGGTAATTATAACAGTTATAAAGTAGAAATTCTTGTCTTTCCAAGTGTTTGTCAGGTTTTTTTGTTGTGTTTTTTTTTTCTTCAGTGGGAAAAGGTGATAGTTTAAACTGCCACAAATTGCCTCTCTTCCATTGCGGTCTTTTTATGTCTGTTGTTTTGTCTGTCCCAACCCAACTATCATCGCCTCTCTACCACCTAACTCAGCATCCAAAGGAATTACATTTAATGTGGGGTGGTTTGTGTTAAAAAGTATACCTCATTTAGCTCTAGTCTCCATCCCAGCTCAGCTGGGAACTCTCAAGGTCTCAAAGAACCTAGATCCAGTTTGTAGCCGTCTGGTAGACTAGTCAAGGAACTTAAATGCATTACAAAATGCAAACACCAAAGCAGGAATAAGACAATTAAAGAAATGGGGAAATACTCTCAACACACACATACTCAGGGATTAGAATCTCATCCCTGAGTGAATAGTGGGGAAAACAGGCTCCTCTGAACTCACATTCCAGGGCAGGGAATCCAAGGCACTAAAATGTTGGGAAGAGTCACTCCTTTATTATCTCCATGTCCATTTGAGCATCTCCACCATCCTAAGATATAACCACAGTAACTTGGAACTTGTTCTCTTAGCTGGCTACCCAGCAGCAAACTCTTTCTTGCACCAAGAAGTGCTCCCAACAGACACTTCCAAGTTTTCCCCCTTGCCTTCAAAGGGCTCTTCATCCCACTCAGATGCAAATCTCAGGATGCCCCTTTTTCAGGTGACCTTAACCACTTCTGTCAAGCACCTTAACTCATTCTGAGCTTTTTGTACTCTTGACATTCTTAGAGGACCATGCCATATCTTCTATTATGTACACAGGCAGCTCAGCTAGGTGCTACGTAAGAAAACAGAGGGCAACTTTTCTCACTGAGCAATCATTTCTTGGACCTAGGCATCCTACAAGATTTAATTGAATATACCTTGGTTATATTATATATAGAGAATCAATGTCATACAGTATGTTGGTTTTAAAGGGGCAAGTGCTGAGTGCCACTATGCTAACTACTTTACAAACATTATCTCATTTGATCAGGGCAAGGAAGATCCTTGGCTTTGCAAAGAAAAACAAATTAAGAGGCAAATATAGCATGTACTTTGGTGCTTTGCCTTGCCTTGCCTTGCCTTCCTGCCAAACTTTCCCTAACAAATCTTTCCTTCTAAAGATCCATTTAAAATATGAGAATTTTGCAGAATTATGAAAATCAAGTGTTTGCTGTGATCATAATCCAAGATTCCCACTTTTTCCTCCTCATTTCCCTGAATCTGGATACAAACAACACAGGCAGCCCCATATTGGTCTCATATTTACTCCTCTTTCCTCATCACCTGACTTTGACTTCCAGCTCTTCTCTTGGAAGTTGATGCCTGCCTAGAACCATTCCTAATCAATTTACTTAAATGTCCACACAATTAACCAATTAGTCCACCACTCAAACTAAAAAAAAAAAAATCTATAATTTCTTTCTTTGAGTCTAAGAGGCCAGTGCTTGTTTTTTGATGCTTTGGATGTTATTAGGGATTGTTTTTTGAAGTTCTGAATCTTAAATTCTGCTCACTTTTAAATGCTTTCCTGCTGTACAGAAGTTCAGAAAAGTACAAAACAATATGATCTATCAAAGGGGAAAGAGAAGAGAGAAATGGTAAAGTAATAGAGTTTCACAATTCAAAGTAGCGAAGCCAGAAGTGGTGATAAATGTTTAACAACAGGCTGTCTGTGAAGAAAAAATATGTTCTCCAAAATATTTTAAGTTGAATTTGAATCATTAGCATTTTCTCCATTTCTTTCTTAAGTCTAGACCCGATATCCGCAAACCCCAGACAAAATCTAGTCTGCCACTATTTGTATAGATCATAAGCTAAGAATGTTTTTTCCATTTTTAATGAAATATAAAAATCAATCCTAGATTTCAGGCTGTGCCAAAACTGGTAGTGGAGGGAGCAGTTAGGTAGCTGAGTGGATTGAGAGCCAGTTCTAGAGACAGGAGGTCCTAGGTTCAAATCTGGCCTCAGACACTTCCCAACTGTGTGACTCATGGCATGGGCTCTAGGTTTTTTACCATCTTGGTTACCTTCTAGGTCTTTTACCATCTTGGTTACCTTCCTTTGGATCTGCATCAGATTATTGGTATCATTTCAAAACTGGTGTTCTTAGAGCTGAGCCCAGTCCTTGAAAAGTGATTTTACTTCTCAGATAGAGTTCAGAAGGACTAACATGTCCTTGTTCTTTGAAGCTATACCTCTCACTGTAGTCCTAAGATTTTATTAGATGTTTTGGCTGCCATATCACAATGGATACTCTTTTTTGTTACCATATTAAAAAATATATATAACACAATACAACACAACATAATATAATATATATGATCTGTTGTACATATGTAGTAAATCAGAATAAATATGCCTATCCAAGAGAAACAAATTCTCACATTAGCTATGTCCCAAAATCTCCATCTCATTCTTTCCTTTTTCTCTTCTTCCACCCCTCCATCACCCCTCCCCAAGAAGGCAAGTAATATGATATAGGTTCTACATATATTGCCATATAATACATTATTTCCCTGTTGGTCTTGTTGTGAATCAAGACTAGAGAAAAATTCATGGAAGAAATGGTGAAGAATGACATGTTTTGATCTGCATTTGTATTCCATGTGTTCCTTCTATGATGGTGGAGAGCCTTTTTTCATCATGAGTCCCTTGGAGTGGTTGTGAATCCTTGACTTGTTGATAATAGTTCACAGAAGGTCATGATACATTATTGATGTTACTGTGTACACTGCTCTTCTGGTTCTGCTCACTTCTCTTTGCATCACTTTCATGTAAGTTTTCATGTCCTTTCCAGGACAGGTTAGTCCTTCTGGACTCTGCCTGAGTGGTGAGACCACTTCTCAAGGATTGGGCTTGTGCACCAATTTTGAAATAATATTGATAATCTGGTGCATATTTGAAGGAAGACAACTAGGATGGTAAAGACCTAGAGCCTACGCCATGAGGATTAGTTGAAGGACTGGAAATGTTTAACCTGGAAATGAAAAAACTTAACCGACAGAGTAGATGTTTTTGAGTATTTTAAAGGCTGTCACATTCATTTTAATTCTAAGCAAAATTAGACAATGTTCTGTTTGGCCTGAATCAGGAGAAATAAAAATTTTATGAGACTAGTGTAGGTTTGATGTCAGGAAAAACTTCCAAACTATTAGAGTTGGCCAAAAGTAGAATGAACTCCCTTGAGGAAGGGGAAGGGGGTGTTCCATTTGTTGGAGACATTCAAATAGAAGCTGGTTGACTACTTTTTCAGGTCTAAGTAGTACTAGATGGCTGCTGAGGACCCTTCCCTGTCTGAATTTCTACAACTGGGTGAATCACAGAGTTTTAGAGCTGGTATGCTGGAAATTCCCCAATCCAACCCCCTCATTTTAAATCTCCAGTGAAGTCTTGATAGTCGAAGCAGTTTCCCCAAGGCCAGGCAGTAAACCAGTGTCAGAGCATGTAGGTTAGCAGGTCCTGATTTGCTGAAAAAGTTTTGGATCGGTGAAATGATGAAATGAAGGGGAAAGAAAGCAAGCTTGTGTGGATGCTAGAAGATACAATAGCTTGGCTAGAACATAATCCAATGGGCAAGGTAGAACAGGAGATTAGGCCTAAGGATCAGGGACTACTTTAGAGCACAAATCCCAGTTTGAAACCAAACATAAAATAGCACTTAAGAACTGGAATAGTTACTTGGTTACGGGCCCAACTTTGCAAAACCCCACAAAGCCCTTTGTCAATCAAAGGTTGTTGTCAAAATGAATAAATCAATTTAGAAACATAATGAAAATGCATCTGGTGAGATGAGAAAATATGTTAACCATCAATGTCAGGGAATCTAGGATTTAACGAGCATTCTCAGGCATATACTTGACTAAGGATTAAGATGCTGAAGGGTATGTCTGTTAAAAAGGGTCATTGTTATAACGTACCCATAATCATACAATCCCTCTCCCTGTGATTCCCAATGATTCTCATTTAACGAAGGATGAATTGCCAATGGGCCTGGGTAATCAGAAGCTTAATCTGCCCTTTCATTATGATCTCTGTGATGTGACAAAAAGGCATTCATGTCATCTAAAGACAAAAAAAAAATCCGTTGACTGGCAGCTATTTGAAAAGTCTCTTTATCCCACAAAGAAAACCAAGGGGGCTAAAAGCTGTTAAACCTACCTGTCACTGGGTGATCAAATAGGCCAGTAGTTCTTACAAAAACAGACTCAGAAGAGCTAACAGGGGAAAATTTGGGGCTTGGACCAACCTTATCAAGTCAGATTTTGTGTTGCAGTTGAGTGGGCTTAACTGCTGTCCAAGACCAAATCACATTTTCACCAGCCTTTGTCTAGGTGGGGGATTATTGCTAACAGGGGTTGTGCTGGGCAAAATTGTGAAAAAAAGCAGGATTTTCTATTCCTCCCCATCCCCCTCTCTGCACATACCTCTCTGTTACCGTCTCTCCTTTTTCTGCCCTTCTGTTTTATGCTAGCACTCCCTCGATCTCAATTACTCCATCTGCTCACCAAAGGGGGAAAAAAATCTGATCAAACTCATGCACAATATGGTGTTAGGGATTTGATATGTAGCTTTGGCACCCTCTCCTCCATCAAGAAAATCAGGAAAGTAAACTTAAGGGCAAAGATTGCTCTAGGATAGCAACCGACAGAAAACACTGGCCCAGAACTTACAGCAATGTCTCATTTACTAGAGCAAACAGAGGATGTGTTCAAAGAAAGAAATAAAATATTTAAACAAATAATATTGTAAAATAAATGGCGAGGAAAGCCCACTCTCATATACACAGAAGTACTATCCCACAGACTCCAATCCCATCAATGGAAGAAGAAACACAAAGAGAAAACAGTCATAGTCAGGGAACACACAAGAAGAATCTGCATGGAGGATATATACCCATGCCAGCAGCACCAAGGCCAGAGCAATACATAATGGGAGAGGGTCTATAATTAATTCATAAATAACATATAAGCAATTTATATTCCTAGAAGTAGGTCTGGAACATTTCTCTTGCCTTCAGTAAGAGGGTTTTCTTTCCCAGATTCAACAATGTCCATTGTTGGTCCATTGATGTCATCATTCTGTGAGTTGTTTTCTCTGCTGCTTCAAACTGCTTTGGTCCTCAGTTGGTTTAGACACTCCACTGCTGCCATCAGATAGTATCTCTGCTGAGTCTCTCTCTGTTCTTTGGGCTACATCATCTAGAAGGCTTTGAGACCTGAGTCCTGGATGATTTCCTAAGGTCTTGTGCAAGAGCTTTGTGAATGTCATTGGGCATGGGATCTTCAAAGGCAAAGGTTAGGGAGCAGAAATACTGATGTATGACCACATCAAGGAAGCTCCTTCCTCATGCCTTGCTCTACTTCTCTGTTTGTTACTCAATCAGGAATAGAAACCAACAAGCATAAGCAGAGTGGAGATCAACTAGAATTTGACCTGCAATAAAATAGTTGTTTCCAAGAGAAAAGATTTCTGCTCAGTTGAGTTAAAAAAGAGATTTGTATGAACGGGAGAGAAGAAAAAGAGAAAGTGAGAAAGGAAGAGAAAGAGAAAAAGAAGAAAGAAAAAGAAAGAAAGAAAGAAAGAAAGAAAGAAAGAAAGAAAGAAAGAAAGAAAGAAAGAAAGAAAGAAAGAAAGAAAGAAAGAAAGAAAGAAAGAAAGAAAGAAAGAAAGAAAGAAAGAAAGAAAGAAAGAAAGAAAGAAAGAAAGAAAGAAAGAAAGAAAGAAAGAAAGAAAGAGAGAGAGAGAGAGAGAAAGAAAGAGAGAAAGAAAGAGAGAGAGAGAGAAAGAAAGAAAGAGAGAGAAGAAAGAAAGAGAGAGAGAGAGAGAGAGAGAGAGAGAGAGAGAGAGAGAGAGAGAGAGAGAGAGAGAGAGAGAGAGAGAGAGAGAGAGAGAGAGAGAGAGAAAGAGGCAGGGAGAGAGGAAGGAAGCAAGAGGGAGGGGGACAGCTAACGGGACAGAATCAAAGTGCCAGCCTAACAGCTTTTGCTGTGGGTTAAACTGACTGAGACTGAACCCTATCCTCCTCCCTCCATTTGGGAGAACTAGGAAGTGTATATTAAGAACCTGAACTTTCTGTTTAGTTCACACTAATGTAGGAACCAGCAAGAATATGTCCATCTCTAAGAGGAACTAAGATGGTTTTCCCTTCAAAAATACACATCAGGAGCAGCTAGGTAGCAGATTGGAATCTGTGGCTCAAATTCGGCCTCAGATACTTCCTAGCTATGTGACCCTGGACAAGTCACTGAACCCCAGTTGCCTAGCCCTTGATACTCTTCTGTCTTGGAACTTATACTAAGACAGAAGGTGACAGCTTTAAAAAGTGCAAATGTTTATTACATATCTTTTTATTTAACCTTATTAATCCAACTGTATTACCCCCAAAAAAGGATACTTTTTGAGGCTTTTTTTTTTTAATTTTAAAAGGGCAGTACTCAATGGATGGCAAAATGAACCAATTTAAGATAAACATGTACTTCTAGATTGACAAGAGAATACAAAACAGAGTTGGGAGATAGTGGAGGAGGCTGGCTTGAAGACATCAGATGGGAGGATTCAGCAGCTTGGTTGATAGTCACAGTGACTCCCAGTGGTGGATACAGTAAAATGGAACTAAGGTACCTACAAAATTCTGAAATGATGATACTGGAGAGAGTAGTAACTTACTTGTAGGAATAGTGACTTCCCAGATGTCAGAAAAGTAGGACAAAGGTTTCTAGCCTCACCTGGGCACTTACAATTTTACTAGATGAAGTTCCCAGGGAGATTTGTATGCATCAGGGGCTTGATGGTATTTAAAAGGAATTTTCTTCCCTAGCCTCCAAAAGCAGACTGAATTCAAGGAGTAAAAGTTGTGGCCAAAGTAAGTTAATCATTAATTCCTTTAGGTTCTTTAACTGTTGGACTAAATAGAGGTCTGAACCACAAAGATCTGAGATACCTGCTGGGTCTATGAACTAAAAGAACTGAGACTCTCCTTCCAAGTTGTGTAAGTAGCAATAATTCAATAGCCTAGGACACTGGCCCATTCATGATTTAAATGGATATCAGAAAAGTTAGGAGTCATCACCTTTCCCACTACACCACACCATAACACCTCTTCTGAAATAGGATTCCTTAGAATAGTTGCCCTAATATTAGAATTTCAGGTATCACTAAGGGAAATATCTATCTTTCTTTTTAATAATCTCTTCCATTCCAAAATCTTCAACTATCACCTTAAAATTAATGATGCCCATGTTTCTGTCTCTAGCCCAGACTTCTCTCCCAAGTTCCAGTCCTTCAACCCTAAATGCCCATCTTCCAGCACAAGCTTTTCCCCCACCCCCAACTTCCCTGTTTCTGTTAATGGAACCAGCATCCTCCCAGTCACTCAGAGTCAAAGTCAGAGTCTTGTCCCTGAGCCTTTTCTCTCCCAGACTTCCAAATCCCGGCACCTCATCTTATCATTTTTGAATAATGATTTCTCCTAATACTGTGAATCAATATAGTTAAGCTTGGTTCGAAGCTATTTCTAGTTAAATAAATGAATGTAAGTATATGAAATATCATAACAAGTTTTTATATTCTTCATCCTTGTTGATCTTAACTGCATTACATTAATGTGTGGCAATTTATTTACCATTCTTCTATTATTAGACAGATCAGTTGCTTCCAGTTTTTTACCAATTATAATAATGCTGTCCTGCAATTCTTTAAATGGATGGATCTTTTATTTTTAAAAAAAAAACCCTTATCTTCTGCCTTAGAATCAATACTATGAATTGGTTCCAAGGCATAAGTGGTAAGGGCTATAAGTGACTTGCCCAGAGTCACACAACTGGATGCATATTTTTTAAACTTATTTTTGATAACACTTTCGGGATATCCTGCCAATAATCAAATGATTAAATCAAAAGGTGTGATAATTTTTGTAATTTTTACCATGTAGTACCACATTATTCTCCAAAAATATTCCACCAGTTTGCAATGTCACCATGATGAATATTGGTATTTCTCTATAAGCCTACCAACATTGAATTTCATTGATTTTTAATAGCATTTGCAAATTCAGTGAATGTGAGGAAAATCTGCAAAAGGGTGGAGCAGTAAAAAGCAAATTGTTCCATCATTCCCTCACTCAATTACATAGAAATGCTACCCTCACTTCCCATAAAAAGGAGATAGAAAGGGGACAGCAAGAAACAAAATAATTTTAATTTTAATTAAAAAGTCACCAAAAGAATAGAATATCCTGTTACTATAGCTGTTGCCCATAGATGTCATGCTGTCCTGATGCCCAAGAGACCCTAAATTGCTATCAATTCTGACACTTTCACTTCTGGGCATTATTTGTTTTGGTTCCCCAAGCAGTAGCCATCCACCATCTCCATCCACCTCACCTTGAGTTAGGAGCCATGAGTTACCAAGGCAACTCCTCTCCCCAACTCCCTCCCTATGGACTGGCCTAGGCTCATCAGACCTGTAGCTACTTCTGGGAGGTCCCCATAAAAGCCCAAGTCCCAAAGACTTGATAGGGAATCTCTTACCACCATCAGAGCCCAGAAAGTCCACTTCCCCACCTCAAAAAGAAGGTCTGTTCTAAAGGAAGCCTCCAATCTCCTACTGCTGGCCTAATCAAAAACCTGGGGAGCCACTTGGCACCCTACTACAAGAATAGCAGAGTTCCTCTGACTCCCCATCGTCAGCATCAGTCTTGCCATCTCTTACTTCTCACATCTTTCCCTTCTTTTGCATTCCTCAGGCTTACATTATGTCATGCCTGGACTATTACAATAGGCTTCATAGTCACTTTGTTATTTTCTCTCTGCCTCTTGTGTCAAGCCCCCTCCAATCACCACTGCACACAATTGCTAAAATAATGATCATACAGAATCATTCTTTTTCAATCATTCCCTCACATAAGGATCCTCCATAGTGCTTCTTTGAACCTATGAATAAAGTCCAGGCTCTTCACCTTGGCATTTGGGGCCCTCCAGAATCTGCCTCCAATCTCCATTTCTAGCTTTATTTCACATTACTAAATACCAGGCACTGTGATAGGTACTAGGGATTCAAAAATTAAAATGAAATAATCCCACCTTTGGGCATCTTACATTCTCCTGGGGGGAATAGCATGGAAAAATATAAATATATATGAAATACAGGGTGTCCCCAAAATTGTTAGTGTAGTTTTAAGCTTGAAAAAAAAAAAAGCTATTAAGGCTTAAATTTGCACTAAGATTTTTGAAACTCAAAAAAAATACAAGGTAATTTGAGGAAAAGCACTACCTGCTGTGGAGAATCAGGAAAGGCTTAATATAGAAGCTAAGGAAGAGCTATAGAATGCAGTGAATAGAATATTGGGCTTTATGAGGAAGGATAAAGTCAAAGGTAGAGTGTTTGCTTTGGCACTCCAAGCAATAGCCATCCATCATTGGCATCTATCCCCCTTGAGTTCAGGACCAATGAGTTATCAAGACCTCTCCTACTCACAACTCCCTCTCTAGGAAGTCAGGAAAACTCATCTTCCTGAGTTCAAATCTTGCCTCAGACACTAACTGGATGTCTCTGGGCAAGTTCACTTAACTATGTTTGCCTCAGTTTCCTCATTTGTAAAATGAATTAAAAAAGAAAATGGCAAAACACTTTGATATCTTTGCCAAGAATGGCCCAAATGGGATCATGAAGAATCAAGCACAACTGAAATGATTCAACAACCTCCAGCTGAACTTCAAAATAGATTAGGGATTCTAAGATATGGAGAGGAGGGAGCACACTCCAGGCATGAGAGACAGATTGTACAAAAGTATAAAGTTAAGTAACAATGTTATGTGTGAGAAACAACAAAAAAAGTTAATTTGACTGGTTCACAGAGCATATGAATGGCATCAGTTTCTAATAGTGCTGAAAAGGAGTGATGGAGCTCATTTTTGAAGGGTTTAAATGATAAACAGAAGTATTTTGATCCTGGAGATAATAGGGAGTCACAAGAGTTTATTGAGCAGAAGAGGCTCAGGATTAGACCCACACTTTAGGAAAATCACTTTGATAACTATGTGGAAGATGGATGAACAGAAGAGTAAGGAGGTGGGGAGGGGGGCAATTAGTAACCTATTGAAGTATTCCAGATCCTAAATTAGGACTAGAGTTGGACATTTAAATGAAATGAAACAAATAAAAGAGTTGTTTTGGAGGTAGAATCAACAAGATTTGGCAAATTATTCGTTATATGGGGGAGAGTTAAGAATGACTCTAAAGTTATAAGCCATGTTGCCTGGAAGGATGATGATGCCATCAAGAGAAATGGGAAAATTTGGAAGAGGGATGGGTTTGGGTGGAGAGCCGAGTTCTTTTTTTTTTTATTTGAAAATTTTTATTTAATTAATTAATGTAGAATATTTTTCCATGGTTACATGATTCGTGTTCTTTCCCTCCCCTCCTCCCACACCCCTCCTGTAGCCAATGCACAATTCCATTGGGTTTAACATATGTCATTGATCAAGACCTATTTCCATATTATTAATATTTGCAATATTTTAGAGTCTGCTTCCCTTGTCATGTCCCCATTAGCCCATGTGATCAAGCAGTTGTTTTTCTTCTGTGTTTCTACTCCAACAGCTCTTTATCTCAATGTGAATAGCGTTCTTTCTCATAAGTCCCTCAAGCTGAGTTTTATTTTGAACATGCTGAGTTTAAGATCTCTAAAGAGCTTCTAGTCTGTAATTTTGTGGAAAATTAATATTGAATTGTGAAATAATTTTCCCGTTAGTCCTTCTGACCTGCCCACCCACCTCCACCAAGAACAGCCTGGTTCTAAATTCAGGCTAAAAAAGTTTTTACCTCAGGCTATGGAACTAGGTTGGGTCTCCCCTCCTTTTGTTAAGATCTTCCTTCAGGATAAAAGGATTAAGGGCAGGACTGAGTAGTCACTTGACCCACTTGAAAGATTAAATGAAGTGGCAAGCTGTAGCCACCATATTGGAAACTATGGTGGTCCAGTGGATATATTGGCATCCTCCTGTGATCTGCCTCTCTCTATGATGAAGTAATGAGGGAGGAGTTAGGGTCTCTAGATCCACCCCCTCAGTGTCTATCCAATCAGAGATGTCTTGAGATGTCTAGGAGAGGGCTAAATGTTGAGGTCACAGGGGGATTATACTAGGTTGCATAAGAGGACCACAATCTCTTTTTTGCCCCATTCTCTTTTACCCCTTTCTGTGACCTCATTCTTTTACTCACTCATTTTCATTAATGTGTATTCATATTGTGGAAGGAATCTTATTAGATTGTCTTCAGTAATCAATTAATAAATTCACTTAAAATTAAGAAATACTGCCTCTCAAGAATTTCAATCACTAATGTCTAACAAGTAATTAGTGATGCAGGAATGAGACTCAAGAAAAAGGCTAGATCTGGGAACAATCTATACAAAGATCATTAAAACCATGGGAGCTGATGAGGTCACCAAAAGAGAGAATATAAAGAAGGAAGAGAGCCCAGGATAGAACCTATCACTCACCCTTTCCCAAAGTCAGCTTCACACAAGAAGCACTTTTCTTTTCTCTTCTACACAAATGGCTAGGTTGCCACAGAACTAATATTAGCATCACTTCCTTTTAGTCAAAATTAAAGGATGCTTGCTGCTTCAAGCTGTTGTCCTGGAGTGGACTGGAGTGTGGGAATGAGGGCTCTGTAGGAAGGTTGATGTCTTGACAAATAAATAAGCAGCTATTCTGAACAAACCTGACAGATTAATTTCCATGAACTTATCATTGACCCTGATTTCAAAGTGCAGTCCCTAGAGACCAGAGACCAGATTGTTTCACTTGTTTTCTATGAGAATAACACCAGTGGGCTGACATACACTCTAGGGGAGCCATTGTATAGATAATTTTATAACCTTCCTTGACCCTGCATTTTATAGCAAAGGTTCAAAAACATATGACAAGAATAGAACCCTTCTCTTTCAATGGAATTTAGGGCAGACCCTTATACTAAAGTCTTTTGAAAAGGAATTTTTGCTTACTACTAATGGTATTAAACAACATAAGGTTAAAAAAAAAAGACCATTGAAAATTTGAGCTCCCCTGACTGGTTTGCAAAGAGTAACCTCTAGGAGAATGGCTTCCCTTTCCATCAAGAATTATATAAACAAATTCAGATTAAAAAGAGTAAAACTAAGACAATACACCCAGTAACCACCATGATCTAAATCAGAACAACACTAAAAGGCTGCAGAATTTAGACTAAATGCAATGGTTCCTTTGTGCCAGAAGAGTAATGTTCTTACTTGAAAAGTAGGAACTATGGAAGCAGAATGGTGAATATGATTTCATGCCAAATTACTAAAGTTATTATTACTGTTAAGGTGATTGGGGGTTGTTTCCTGGTTTTGTTTTGCTTTGGTTTAGCTCTTTTTCTTAGTTACAAATTAGAGTTCTTTTATTATTATTAATTTGTTTATTAGTTGCATTAAAATTCCCAGGTATCTCCCTCCATCCCCTCTCCACACTAGAGAAGGTATCACTTGACCCAGAAAAAGTATGCATGAACTATGTCTTCTCATGTTCTTATTTGTCATTTCTTTCTCAGATGGTAGATGTTGACAATTTATTCTTCAGACATCAGTTTTATAGCTGTATATAATGTTCCCTTGATTATACTCATTTCACTTTTCATAATTTCAAGTAGGTCTTTCCATGAGTTTTTTTTTGTTAGTTTGTTCATCATTTCTTATAGCATGGTAGTATTCCATCACAATCATATGCCACAATTTGTTCAGCTAGTCCCCAATTGATGGGTATCCCCTTGATTTCCAGTTCTTTGCCACCACAAAGAGAGCTGCTGTAAGTATCTTAGAACATATAGATTCTTTTTCTTTTTCCCTGATCACCTTGGGAAATAAATCTAACAATGGTATTGCTGAGACTAAGAGTATACACAGTTTATAACTTTCTGGGCATAATTCCAGATTGCTTGCCAAAATGTCTAGATCAATTCACAGTTCCACCAGCAACAAGGGAGAAGAATGTAATATTTTTTTAAGTTGAAAGTAGACCTTCCCCTTCTCTCATGTAAATCAAATTTTTTTATTTCAAACCTAATGCAAGAACATGGAAGGGGACTCTCTAAGAATCTTCATTGTTTAGGAATACCTAGTCAAATGTAGCGATTCTTCTGAAGTCTAGAAGATACCTATCCTCCTCTCTCCAGAGTCTACTTCAGGAGTCTGGCAACATCAAAAAAACAAAAAAGCACAGTTATGAAAGTCTAAAAGAATTCCTTCCTTGAGATTCCAACCTCAACACTCTTAGAGGAGTTTATGGGAAATAATGGAGAAACTTCACTTTGTAGAAAGAACTGGTAAAACAAGTAAACAGAGAAAGTGATGCAAGAAGATAAGGCCCAGAAGAGAGTGAAAAGATGGAGCTATAGATAGGGTAAGCCAACAATCTTGGAAGTGGTGAGAGGAAAGGAAGGAAGAAGTGAAAGTCCTCAGTGACCTCTTCTCTCATAGCATTTGTGGTTAGTCAAAAAGTAGACACCAGAGTTTCCTGATTGGTATCAGCAGAAACATTGTCCACAACACTTCTCATAGAAACCCAATTGAAAACCTAGGTGGTTCACCCAGAAAGCCAGTTCTAAAAAAGAACTCAAGTCATCTTCAAATTGTAAAATAATAGAATACCAAGACTGTCAGTCAGTAAGTTAATAAATATTTATGAAGCACCTACTATGTGCTAGGCACTGTACTAAATGCTGAGAGATTCCAAAGAAAGGCAAAAGACTCCCTGTTCTCAAGGACCTCACAGTCTAATGTAAACATCTATGTATAAACAACCTATATTCTATACAGAATAAATTGGAAGAAATCAATGGACAGAAGGCACTGGACATTAAAGATTGAGTCATTAAAATAGGAATAATAGGAATACCTACCTGTCTGTAGGCTGGGGCTGGATCGGATGACAGTGAGGTACCTTCTATTTCGAAGGTCCTTTGTTTTATTCAACCTTCTCACCCAATTTGACTCAATAAACATTTATTAAGCACCTACTATGTTCCAGGCTGTGTGCTAAGCTCTGGAATCAAAAACAGGCAAAAGACAGGAGCTTGCAACCATTGATTTTCAGATGAGGAAACTCAACTTTGTTAGACAAAGCGATCCATGACACAAAAAGCCCTTTTAATTGTTTGTGCCTGGTGTAGATTCAATTTTTAATGCCAGAAAGTTGTCTGACAGGGTTTCTATCCCTGATTAGGGTACAGTGTCCCCAAAATGTGTTGGCAAAACTCTGCTCCAAAAACCCACAGATTCTGGGCACTGAAGTGAGCTTCATTCCCAAGATCCACTGACTGGCATGCAAATGAAGTTGGGGCAAGAACAAATGCTAAGTAAAGAGAACACAGCCCCTGCCACAATTTGTGTGTATTTTCCAGGAGCAAAGCTTCACAGATCCCTCTCTTGTTAGCTACCACTCAACACAAGGTTCTCTTTCTTTTTACAAACCAGAGATCTAGAGAGGTCAAGGGACTTGCCCAAGGTCATACAATTAATAACTGATGGAGGTTTCAAATCTCCATCTTCTGGCAGTGCTTTGCTCACTACCCCATTGCCGTTCAATTCCCTGGCTATCCTTATTTTACATTCAAAACCAAACCTCATCAAGCTATAAAATGGAAATTCCTTAAGACAGCTTTGTTGAAAGTTAATGTTTTTTCATCGATTGGTACTTTTGAGAAAGTAGTTGATATATAAAGATAATCCTGCAGTGGTGTGGGCTTTAAATATCTGGAGGAGCTAGCTAAGGATAGGAAGACCTAATGCATTTGGTACCCCCATGTGCATTCTGAAATAACCTGCCACTTTCAGAAGAAAGTAAATTCCTTGAGGGAGAGACTTCTTTGGGTTTGTCTTTATATACCCAGCACCCCCTACCATGCTTTATGCAGAGCAGCTGCTTGATAAATGTAGTCCTAGGTTGCCAACCAGGATCACAAAATCTTTGGAGAATTTTGCTAGAAAGGGAGACAGAATCCTGGGATGAGATGGTGACGGTTCAAAGAAGAGCTCAGTTTGCTCAGGGGAGCCCCATTTTGTGCTGTGATTCCAGTGGCCTCAAGGAAAGGACTTTTACCCAGGTTTTGAGGGTACCGTGTCAGACCTGGAAAAACTCAGACCAACTGAGTGACTAGTAAATAAAGTGTGATATTTATAAAGGGTCGAGAAACTGCAATTCAGTCCAACCCAAAGCCTCATTCAGACAGGAATCCCTGGGAAAGGAGGGGGGAAAGGGGATTCTTCTAGGGTACAGTTATGGGGCTCAAGAGCCCAGACCCACAGAACAGCAGAACTACAGAGAGGGACTCTTGCAGAAGTGCCCTTGGTTCAGAACAGATGTGATGCAAGGGAATACAGGGAGTCTTCTTGGGGAAAGTTAGAAACTACTGATCAGAGAAAGGTAGAGACCCAAAGATTGATTCCCAGGGATTGACACAGGCATAGAAGTGATGTGATGAGGGGGAGATGCAAGAAGGTGAGCATATAAAGAGGAGAGAAAGTCATGTGGCAAAGGAATATACTGGAGCTAGGACCAGACCGATCCCACAGTTGAGGTAATTGGTGCAGTCATTATTATATTCATTTTTCATTTAATATCTGAAAAAGAACTCAATTGTGGGCCCCCAGAAAAGTTAGTCCAAATTTGAAGCACACTTTGGATCAGCACCCACTGCCCCAAAGAGCAGCTATATTTTCCCCATTGCAGCAATAGAGAGTCAGGCCTGAAGACCAGAGGTCCTCGGTTCAAATCCAGCCTCAGATACTTCCTAGCTTTGTGACCCTGGGCAAGTCACTTAACCCCCATTGTCTAGCCCTTACCACTTTTCTACCTTGAAACCAATACACATGATCAATTCTAAGATGAAAGGTAAGGTTAAAAAAAAAAGTTTACTTGAGTTTCCTTTTTATTTGATTCTGCTATTAAATTCCATAGATTTTTATGTAAATGGTTAAGTTTGAGATGGAAAACTAACCCACGGGAAAAGATGGTTTCCTGGACTTTACTGGAACTGGGGATGAACTGGTTAAAGAATTTTTGTAATTTTGATAATTTCTGAAAGCATTCCAGAGTTTGCTCACTAAGCTGCCTTTGAACCCAGCCTTAAAGAACATTTGGAAGGATACAAGCTTGTGGTAGCCTGAGAGGTGGAAGATTAGTTTTTTTGTCCATGAGGATGCTGTTCATAACCTAGAATCATATACCCACATGCACACTCCACAGTCTTCTGCCTAAATACATGCTGAATTAAATATTATGTCTGAGATAACATAATTTTTTTAAAAAATATGAGAAAATTAGTTACCTCATTATAGCCAAATATAAATTCAGATAGTGTATAAAACATACTCAGAGCAATCCCAAATTAATGTATATCAACTCCAGCCCATATTAGAACCTTCAGTATCTCCTGTAGACTCATGTCAATATACAGAGAGCGAGATAGAAACAGAAAGATGATAGGGAGAAGGAGGGGGAGAGGAGGAGGGGAGGGGAGAGAGAGACAGAGACAGAGACAGAGAGAGAGAGACAGAGAGAGAGAGAGAGAGAGAGAGAGAGAGAGAGAGAGAGAGAGAGAATGGGGGAAGAGGGATGGATGGATGGAGGGATGGAGAGCTAACAGATGATAAATAAAGAGAGAAGAACAAAAAAGAGAAAGAGAAAGGAAGAAAAATAGACATACGGATAGATAGATAGATAGATAGATAGATAGATAGATAGATAGATAGATAGATAGATAGATGGATAGATAGATAGATGGATAGATGGATAGATAGATAATTATGATATGCTATGCCAAAAGTTTTCAAGTGCCATCCCAGGCCCACAAAGGGCCCCCTACATAAGCAGCCAACTAGATTCCTCAATCTGAAACTACTTTTTCCTTGTCTTTTTTCTTCCCCAGTTGACTTAGATTAGACCTAGAATCAACCTGAGAGCACTAGCCCTGGGATTAAGAAGATCTGAATTCAAAACCTGCCTCAGAGACTTACTGTGTATGCCTGGGCAAATCACTTAAGCTTCTTTCTGCCTCATTTCCCTCAACTGTAAAATGCAGATAATAGCAGCATATCCCACAAAGCTGTTGTGAGGATCAAATAAGAAAATGTTTATAAACTGCTTAGCACCATACTTAGCACATAGTAGACACCACATAAATGATTATTCCTTTCTCCATCTAGTTCAGCTCCCTAATTTTACAAATAAAGTTACCACAGCCCACAATCATAATAATCATTGCAGGCAAGATTTGAACCCAGGGTCTCATACTCAAATGCCACTGGAATAACCACTGTAAAATGCTGCCTCTTGCTAAGTGTAGTCTGGAGGTAGAATGACTTTTGGTGAGTTGAATGTGACCAAGGGTAGAAGCTTGTAGGGAATGTAAACTCAGTACATGGAACAAAACTTTTGGAGTAGAGACTTTCTGACCCTTGCCAACGTTCCCTAGGACTTCTTTTCTGGACACTCTTTTCCATAATCCTGAGGCAGGGGGAGTTTCTAAAATGCTGGCTAACATGCTCTTTGTGGTGGCCAAAAATTGGAAAATGAGGGGATGCCCTTCAATTGGGGAATGGCTGAACAAATTGTGGTGTCTATTGGTGATGGAATACTATTGTGCAAAAAGGAATAATAAAGTGGAGGAATTCCATGGAGACTGGAACAACCTCCAGGAAGTGATGCAGAGCAAAAGGAGCAGAACCAGGAAAACATTGTACACAGAGACTGATACACTGTGGTGTAATGGACTTCTCTACTAGCAGCAATGCAATGATCCAGGACAATTCTGAGGGACTTATGAGAAAAAAGCTATCCACATCCAGAGAAAGAACTGTGGGAGTAGAAACACAGAAGAAAAACAACTGCTTGATCACATGGGTCGATGGGGATACGATTAGGGATGTAGACTCTAAACAATCACCTTAATATGAATATTAATTATATGGAAATAGGTCTTGATCAATGACACATGTAAAACCCAGTGGAATTGTGTGTCAGTTATGGGATGGGGGCAGGGGAAGAGAGGGAAAAAACATGATTCTTGTAATCATGGAAAAATATTCTAAATTAACTAATTTAATAAAATTTTCAAATAAAATAAAATAAAAATGCTGGCTAATAGGCTTTAAACTTCAACAGAACCCTGGAAACTGTACAATCCATTTCTAAGTTCTTTCTTAATGCATACTCATAGGACTATTTTTCCCCCGTGCAATATGAAGTCATTTAAGAAACAGGCATATTTATTTCAAGCAAAGTTTTCCTAGAATAAACATATATATCATTTCTCTGTTTGATAAATATGCCTCTTTTCAGGAATAAATCATTGTGCGTGGGTGTGATTTGTTGGATACAATCTTTGAAGAAGCAATATTAGGAAGGTCATAAGATTCAGAATTCATAAGACTCTTGAAGGGTAATCCAGTTCTGATGGAGAACACCAATAATTCTTCATAGTGCTCTTATCTAGTTAATGAAATTAATGAAGAGCAAGTGAAGGCATAGATCATATGATACATCACAGACCTAAAGCTAGCTGCAAGGAACCTCAGAGACCCAACCTCCTCCTTTTACCAATAAGGAAACTGAGTTCTAAAGTGGTTAAGAGACTTAGTCATATAAATAGTAGGCATCAGTAGTACTTTGTAACATTCGACTGACATTTTGGACTCGGTTACCTAGTCTGGTGTATAGGTTTATCAGATCAAATCAGAAAATTAACAGTTCTCAGCTTCAGTGTATGCCAGACCTACTCTTGCTCATACTGCAGTAGCATTTCATAAGTAAACAGTCAGAAAACAAAAATAATACAGAGTACAGAAAGGGTTTTTTTATCTTTTTTTATTTTTTAATTCCAAATTTTATAAAACCAAATAAAACAAGCATTTCTGTTAGAATATGCATTTTTAAAAACCTATTAGGACTCATCAATATAATTGAAGGCTCTAGGCTTCCAATAGTAGGTTTATATAGCAGAGGATGGCTGGAATTATTTTTCCATGCAAATTTGTTTTTTTTCCCTTGGCTATTGATTACCTTGGCAAAGGCGAGAATATTGACATGTGCATGAAACCGTAACAGGTTGAAATAGTTTCAGATGGAGTATCTCAGGCTGACTCCGTGTCCAGAATTAAGTGGGAACCACAGAGATTCTGAAATCGATTCCATAACCAGTTTCATCACAGACCTAATCATCCAAAACATCATTCCCCTTTAATTTGACTCAAAAGCATTAAAAGAGCAAAGGCTACAATTCTTAAAAAGAACTTTCTACCCAGCCAGATTATTTATGCTTATTAAGGCCCTCTGACATCATCATCCCTGCCACCCCCCAACTAAGATTAAATACATTCAGTGACTTTAATCAATCCAGTCCAAGGAAAAAACTTTTTAAAACTTCTTCCTCTAAAGAGTCAGAAACCCTCGGTTAGAATCTTTGGTCTGCCACTAGCTATGTGATTTGGGCAAATCGTTTACCTTCTCTAGGCCTCTTCTATAAAAAGACAGAGTTCAACCAGTCCCAGGTTCTAAATATTTTTTGTGTCTGGTAAAACCTATGGACTCATTCTCATAATATTGTAAGTAAACTGAGGAAATACCACACTTCAGTTAGAAGTTAGGGGAGAGAGACAGAGAAAGACAGAGACAGAGAGAGACACACACAGAGAGACAGAAAGAGAGATGGGCGGGGGGGGGGGGGGGGGAACAGAGAGAAATACCTAGATATATAGAGATAGGTACATAGAGAAAGAGATGAGAGAAGAGCTCAGGTACACTCTGATGTTGGCTGGAAAACCACCAGCTCCTCTGAGGCTGGAGAACTTCCCTCAGCCAAATCATCTCCTGGTTTCCTCAGTGCACACATATCCTTGTTGAACATCCTAAATCTCCTTTTGTTAACTACTGAATGACCTCCAACTTGTCATTCTGTTCTAATATTACATATAAGCTACCAGGGGATGGACCTGAGTTAGAGCCAGCCCAGAGCATGGGTTGTCCCACTACTTCTTCCACTCATAATTATGCCACCTTTTTTGGTCATACCTTTACATTAAATCTCCCAGAAGACCCCCCCCCACACACACACACACACACATTCGAAAGGCAATAAATAGCCCATGAGACGTAGATCATTCTTGTTTCAGGTCCTCCCATGACAACAAACAGCCCATATTTGGGAGAATTTCTCACCTCTCCAGTTCATGACCTCAACTCAGAAAGTCTGGGAGACTCATTCTATTCCACCATCCTGTGTTGTTCCCAATTCCCTTGCAAGCTCATGGCTTACAGAACTCAAGTGAGTTCATTGAGGGTCAAAGAAAACAAAATAGAAACTAGAACAGAACCCATAGAAAATAAAGACACCTTCCCGCCATGAGCAGTCTTCTCTCCAGAGCCCCATATAGTGTCTCAATCTGTTACAGTCATGACTGGGCAAGACTCCAAGTCTACCTCACCTGGCAATGTTCCTTGGGCAGGTGGCTCCTGCACTCCTGCACTCCTCCAGAACTCTTAGCAGGTAGTATTACGGGTGCTTCATCACCAACTCAGTCCCATTCTGGTGGTGCCCACCTAGCATCACTCTTCATTATAGTCACTCTGGTCATCTCCACCCTCTGACCTTTTGGTCTTGCTGGCCCTTTGGCAAAAGAAAAAAAAATAAGTCCCTCATTATCATGAGTGCTATCCTGATCTCTACACAGGGGTATCCCTCAGAGGTCAGACAATTCTGAAAGCTCTCCACGGATCCAGTGATGTGTTGATAAGTGGTTAACTACCAACTCTTTGAAAACAAAAAATGGTACACACAATAAACTTAAGCCATCTGACCAATTCTGAATCTATCTGATTGAATTAGTCTCTAATCTCTATCTTGACAGGATAAATTGTTCTCCCAGGGTATGATAAAATCATGGATTTTGGGTTCACAGGACCTGCTATTCATCTCACTTCTCTGGGCATAGGTTTCCCCATTTTTCAAATAGGTTATCAGACTAAAAATCTCTAAACTCTAAAGCTAAGAACTCATCATCCTCATTTGTTGTTATTGTTTAGTCTATTAGTTACATTCAACTCTTTGTAACTCCATTTAGGGTTTTCTTTGCAGAGATACTAGATTGATTTGCCATTTCCTCTAAACTCTAAAGCTAAGAACTCATCATCCTCATTTGTTGTTTTAGTCCATTAGTTACATTCAACTCTGTGATTCCATATAGGGTTTTCTTTGCAGAGATACTAGATTGGTTTGCCATTTCCTTCTCCAGCTCATTTTACAGGTGAGGAAACTAAGGAAAACAGCATTAAGTGACTTGCCCAAGGTCAAATAGCTAGTAACCATCTGAGGTCCAATTTGAACTCAGAAAAATGAGACTTCCTAACTGCAGGTCTGGTGCTCTGTTCACTGAGCAACCCAGATGCCATTCTACTAGATAGAGCACTTGGTCTAGAGTCAGGAAAAACTGAGTTCAAATCCAGCCTCAGACACTTACTATCTGTGTAGCCACCCTGGACAAATCACTGCAACCCTGTTTGCCTCAGTTTCTTCATCTGTCAAATGAGCTGGAGAAGGAAATGGCAAATCACTCCAGTATCTCTACCAAGAAAATCCCAACTAGAACCACAAAGAATCAAACACAACGAAAAGAACTGAACACTAAAGACAAATTTACTATCAGGCACCAGATGCTGCAGATACAAAGACCAAAACAAAACTGTTCCTGCCTTCAAGAATGTACATTCTATTGGTCCTATATAAAGTTATGAAGATTTCAATAGGGAAGTGCCAGCAGTTTCTAGTCTACCATGGCATGCTTTGTATCCTCAAACTATGACCCTAGACCTCTTCTTTATGTTAATTCTGCTGATAATAAGAGGTAAGAAGGTATGTAATCATTTAATTCAACAAACGCTTTTTAATATCCAACTGCAAGAAGCACTGTGGTTTAGTTGATAGAGAGGTAGCCTCAAAGTCAACACTAGCGGTATTAGCATGATCAATTCCCCAAACCTCTCAGTTCCCCAGACAGGTATATAAGCTAGAAAATGGTTACTGACATACACCAGGAGAACTTCTTCACAAAGAATTGTCTACCCCAACGATATTAAGGATCTAGACCAGAAACAAATCTGTGAAAGCTGGTAATGCAATGTTTTAAAATAGCAGTCTCTGCCCTCAAGATGCTTATTGGAAGATAGGGAACATGGACACAGCATGTGTAGATATAAATATAATCCAAAGTAGGGAATGATATAGGGGGAAGGAAGAAGTAAAACTATGTCTTAGGGAAACTTAAGAAGAAAGACAATACTCTAGTTGTCGCTAATATATTTTTGTGCTCCTAAATGTAGGCTAGAAGTCACCATATCATGAAGTCCAAAAAGCCAAGACCAAGTCCAAGGTATATTTTGGTTCCATATTCATTAAAATCTTCCATCTCAATCCCCATTCAGTGCATTCTCTCATAAATTATACCAGATTCAATACATGAAATCCTTAGTAAAATGATTTAATAAAACAGAATAGTAAGGAGAAAAAAATCTTTCTTCAAGACCAAAAGGATCCTTTTCCCCTTAGATTCACCTACCATCAATGGAAAAGAGAAGATTTATAGCCTGAAAAATCCAAATTCTAGTGATTTGAAACTGCCAGGCAGCTTCTTCCCCACAGGGAATGTTTAGAGTTCTTTTGTGAGCCAATTCCATAGGCTCAAGGCAATTTTAACACTTCTATGAGTAATACCTACAGCTGGACCCAGACAGCCTGTTCAAGCTACATAGCCAATAGAAGGTGGCTGCTCCCACCCATGTGGTAGGAGAATGCAGGATTTGGAGTTCCTCCATGTTAAGTGATCTAAGCATGCTCCACGGCCCCATTAAAATATGAGTAAGGATCCTTTCTAACAACATCCTTAACAAATTGTCCCTGGAAGACCTCTATGAGGGTTTGCACACTACAGACCTTTCTAATTTAGATTTTAAAAAGAAATATATACAAGATGGAAGCAAAGCCAGATAAATAAAGATGAATATGAGGTCCAATGGCCCTGTAAAAATAGTGTTGAGGATGCTAAAACTTAGAATAACTGAAGCTGGGGAAGAAATCTAAGTACAACGAAGAGAGTTCTTTTACCTACACTGGGGGGAAACAGGTGATCAGAGAAGAATAGGACCTTTATTTATGGGGTAAGGGGTCATTCTAACAGACAACAAAGAAAAAATAGAGCTGCTCAATTTTTACATTGTTCCCGTTTGCCAACAAGAATGACCTATACACTGGAAATAAAAAACAAAAACAAAAAACAGGGAGCCGATGCCTAAGATAAGTGAAAAAACAGCAAGAGAACATTCCTACCCTTGAAGAATTCAAGTCATCTGGCCTAGATGAACTACAGAAAGAAATAGCAGATATGATCACTGAGCCAGGTTCAGTGATATTTTTTAAAATATCATGGGAAATGAGAAAAGTACCACAAGATAAGAGGAGGGCAAATATTGTCCTGATTTTCAAAAAAGGGAAAAGAATAAAACTGATAAAAGTCAGTAAGCTTGACTTTGATTCCTGGGAAAATTCTAGAATGGATGATTAAAGAGAGAGTTAATAAGCATCTAGAAAGGTAAGAAGTGATTACAAAAAGCTAACATGGTTGGCCCCATCAAAATAGGTCATGACAGAATAACTTCGTTTTCTTTTTGGACAGGCTTAACTAGATAAAGGGAATGCTGTGGATAGAGTTTATATAGATTTGAGCAAAGCTTTTGTTAAGGTATCTCATTCTATTCTTGTAGAGAAGATGGAGAGATATGGATTAGAGAATAATTCAATCAGATAGACTCAGAATTGGTCAGATGGCCACAGAGTAAGTTGTTAATGGTTCGATGTCAATGTAATAGAGGTCTCCAGTGAAATACCTGTGTTGTTTAATTTTTTATCAGTTACTGAGATAAAGGAAAAAGTGGTAGGATCATCAAATTTACAAAACATGGTATTTGCATTAAATAAGGCTGGAAGGAATAGCTACCATATTTGACATAGTCAAAGTACAAAATGATCATGACAGGTTAGAGCATTGGGATGAATCTAAAATGAAATTCAATAAGAATAAATGCAAAGTCTTGCACAAAATAAAAATCAACTTTAGTTGTATAAGATAGAAGATACATGGATAGAAAACAGTTGTTCTGAAAAGGCTCTGGGGATTTTAATGGACTACAGGATCAATGTGAGTCAGCACTTAAAAATGGCAATCAAAGAAAAACCTAAAATGATCTTGGACTTCATTAAGAGTGACTTTGTTTATAGGAATAAGGATGTGGTGACCCCACTTTACTTTCATCAGAACTCATCTGGAGCATCGTGTTCAGTTTGGGGTATCATGGTTCAGAAAGAACCTTGAAAAAATAGAGAATGTCCAGAGGGCAACTAATATGATGAAAGACCTTGAGTTCTTCACATACAAGCTGTTGAATTAGTTGATACACCTTAGAACCATGGTTGGCAAATCTATGGTGCACATACCTGGGGGGAGGGCACTCAGAGCCCTCTCTGTGGGCATGCACACACAGAGTTCACCAGAGTTCATTACTAGAAAGCCAAAGGGACATGGAGCTGGGCTTCTCCTCTCCCCCTCTCCATGGGCACCTGAGGACATTTCTCACCTCATCCATCCCTCTAAAAGGTTTGCCATTACTACCCTAGAGTATTACACTTATATAGTCAGATGGGAAAACAGACATCTTCAAGTATTTGAAGAGATGGTATATGGATGCAGTATTAAATTTGTTCTGTTGAGCCACAGAGGACAAAAACATGAGCAATGGATAGAATCTTCTCATCTTTGGAATTCTTCAGAGGCTGATTAACCACTTGGATTGGATAGTAGACATTCCTGTAGTATATGGGTTGGAATAGAGGGCCTCCAAGGACCCTTCCAACTCTCAAAATCAATTATTTTGTTATTTGTATAGCATACTTCTTTTAAAAAGCATTCCATATATTTTTAATATTTCCCTGTTTTTCCATTAAAATACTTTAATGACTTGGAAATTTCTAGGAATTTTATTTTTATAGTAAAGTATTCTAATAATTCATCAATAGTCTCTACTATTCAATATAAAGAAGTTTCTTGCCTTACAATAGCCACTTACTATTGCACAGTAAGATACCTAATGCCAGATGCCATTTGCCCATCCCTGACATAAATTCAGAAGGAAAATCCCATTTCACCTTGATAATTATACTTTTCAGTTCTCATTGTCTGCATTCCAGGAATATGTAACTGTCCAGAGCTCTCCAATGTCCATCTCTACTGGTTTTTTGTGGCAGTTATTAAAGAGAGGCCAACATGGGTATTTCCTCAAAGTACCCATCCTACTCCTGGGTGTTCTCTTAGCTCTTAGAATACTTACTCTTAAAAAAAATTTCTAAAAATTTTCTCTAAAAACCCATTAAAAGAAGAGATGGTAGAGAAAATACTCCAAAAGGGTGAGATATATTCTAGAGTATTTCAGCATTTATAAGAAGTAAGATTAAAATTTCATGTTCTATAAATTCTTTTTTCAGGAAAGAGGGGTTCAACTCTCTCATTTTAAAAATGAAAAAACTAAGGGCCAGAGGAGTAAAATACTTTGCCCAAGGTAACTTATAAAACTGAAATATCCAATATTCTATCCACTATGTCATGAAGCTTTCTCATTGGAGAAGTATTTAAAGTATTTAACCATATAGTATTGGAATAATTTATACCTGCTACATACAAGAATGGTAGCCTTGGTCTGATGGATAGAGAGCTGACATCAGAGCCAAAATAGACTTGAGTTCAAGTCCTGTCTCTGACATTTTCTGGCTAAATATCCCCTGGGCAAGTCACTTTCTTTCCCAGTGCTCTAAGAAATCCTCTAGGATCATAAATTGCATAGGAGGTAATGCTGACCTGAATTGATAGAGAAGGTTTTCTCATCTGGGAGGTGCCTATACAGATGCAGTCCCTCTCACCTCCTCACACAGACTTTATGGGATTACTTCTCTAGAGGAGGAAAAGGGTTTAAATGTTTTAAAGACTTGATTATTTAAGATTATTTAATTGTTTATTTGATTATTTAAGAGTGTAGTCACCAGGAATTTAATTCCAAAGAGATTTTATTTATAATTTATTTACAAACTGTAGAAAGAGGGGGCAGCTGGTTGACTCCGTGGATTGAGAGTCAGGTCTAGAGATGGGAGATCCTAGGTTCAAACCTGTCCTCAGTCACTTCCCAGCTGTGTGACCCTGGACAAGTCCCTTGACCCCCACTGCCTAACCCTTACCACTCTTCTACCTTGGAACCAATACACAGTATTGATTCCAGGACAGAAGATAAGGGTTTTATTTTTTTTTTAATGTAGAAAGAGTGAAGCAAGATATGAGAGAGAGGATAAGGTAAGATATCTAACCTGAGCACTAAGTAATTTACTCTGGTCCCTGGCTCAAAAACTAAGCAGGGGAGTTTAGTCCTCAGCCAGGACCTGGGTAAGTCTCTTCAGGAAAATTCAGCAGTTTAGAGTCAGTTCTTCATTCACCACATGTCAGTCTAACAGCAGATTCTTCTGCCCCTTTTCACCAGCCTCAACTCAAAAGAATGAAGAATTGAACTCCAGGAGAAGTAGAGGTCCAAGTTGAACTCTGCTCCAAGAATCACAAACTCTATGTCACTCTCTCATTTAAAGGTATTTTTTTCCTTGTGTCACTTCCTTTGCCTTCCCCTAATTTTACATCTATCAAACACAGTTGATGCTCTACTCTAAGACTGCCCAGAAGACAGTCGATTCCAATTCGTCACCCACTATCGCACACATGGGTCACAGACCTCCCACTTCATGATTAAGCAGGATATTTGCACTTTGAGTGATTAGATCTAAATGAGCTGATCTTCATACTTTTAAATACTGTGTTTGCACTTTTTGTGATTGAGTCTAAAAATAGGCAGGTCTCCATACTTAACTTTTAAGTCGAGTGTTTACACTTATGGGGATTAAAATATAAAAAATAGACATGAGTTACAATTTAAATCTTCACAATCAGGGAAGAGCTAAGTACCTTCATTGTTACAATCAGGGGAGAGCCAAATCCAATCTTCATACTTCCCGTACCTCAATGGTAGACACAATGTGAAAGAAATAGAAGGATTCTGTCTTTAAATTTCTATTTCTAAAATGCTTTTTTTCCTAAATTGACCTTCCCAAGAAAATTGAATTCTATATTTAGAAAAAAGGTAAGAAATCTCAAAACCCACCCCTTGGACCTTAAAGTCAACCTATTATCTTCCACCTCTTCCCCATCTCCCAGAAATGGTGGGGGTGGGGAGAATCATACTCAGCAAAGACCATGTCTGCACTTCCACTTAGCAAATGTAATTAACATTCCCACAAAATCTGTTAATGCCCTCTTGGGGGTTCCACTTCTTGTAATGATTTCATCATAGACGAGGCATAATAAATAGCATAGCAAAAAATATTGCACGAAAGTCATTAAGACTACATCTGTGATGGCCAATTAACATCTTTAGGGAGTAATGAGCTGATGTAGTGGAAAGAACATTGGACTTACAGGCAAAGACTCAGAAGACTTGAAGTTCCAGCCCTTCAACTTAGTAATAATGACTTACATTTATATAGTGCTTCACTTAAGATTATTTCATTTGATCCCTGTAACGACCCTATGAGGCAGCTTCTATTCATTATTATCTCTATTTTACAGAAATGGAAGAAGTTAATGATCAGACATTTAGGAAGAATCCAAGGTAGTAGTTACTTGAATGTAAATCTTCCTGACTTTTAAGGCCAACACTCGATTAAAAAAAATAAATAAAAATAAAAAAACTTGATATCTATCATGTCTTTTGAACCTTACAACAGCCCTGAGAGGTAGGTATTCTAGTAGGATTAGCCCAGTTTTACAGATGTAATGGGCATGTCAAAATTGATTTATATAGAGGCAGCCTGAAGGACCTTTGGAGCATGCCCAAGTCAACTAACATGGAGGTTCAAAGCTCAGATTTATTCTTCCTTATCACAGTTATATGCCTCATTGTTCCTCCATTCGTTCATCCTTTTTAGGCTTGAACCAAGCCATTGGCTTGGTCCAGAAGCTACTCTACTTGGTCTAGGAATTCCTTCAGCCACTATCATCTCTGGGGGTGAGTTGTTCCATGAAGGAGTCATGTAAGTTGGGCAAGCCTCAGTGCAGAGGACTGTGTCTAGAACTTTTAGTAGCCCCAATCTCCTCTCTTTCCAATTCTCTTTGGTCTGTGTGGAGTCCCTTTTAAAGACCAGATCCAAGAGCATAGCCATAAACTTGAGTTAGAATCCTAACAAAGAAGAAAACCTTTAATCCTTGCCTAAGGAATTCATACTGGGTCAAGGAAACCCAAAGGGAGGAAAAGCTTCTCCTAGGATACATGGGCAAAGTTAATACATCTGCATACATGCTTGCTGCCCAGAGATTCTTCCTGCTGGAATAAATTCATTTCTTGAACTCTAAGCACTTAGATGAATGTGGTGATTGTCATAGACAATTCTATCACACACAGGGAGGCAAGGGGCTAATGGATGAGTCTGCAAGTCAGTCCAAAAGTTTGAGAGGGGAGGGGGTACCAGATGAAATATCTGAGGAGGAAGGAAGTTAGCTGAAATATTGAATAAAAAGAAGCAGGCAGGAACAGAAACCAAGTACAAGCTGGATCCAATGGTGTAGAATATCAAGAAAAACTGGAAAGAAAAAGCAAATAAGCAAATGATAGCAAAAGGACCAAAAAAAAAAAAAACCCTTGAAGAAACACACCAAGAAGATCATTTAATCACAAGAAGTTCTTAGCCCTAGCCAAGGTCTCTTGTCTCCCAGGCACTGAGGTCTGACAGGACCACATATAACCTTACATCTTAAAAAAGACAGCAGCTGAGAAATCAGTAACCTCATCACGTATGGCTGGAGGAGGGTGATGAGGGGAACTTAGGGGCAAGGTCATGTTCTTGAGCCTATAGTGTAAAGAGAAGACTCCTCCTTCTTTCAACCCTTGTGTGGAGGCAATGGCATGATCAATAGCTAGTGGTTACTGTTGCTTAGAGACGCCTCTGGTATTCCATCACAAGGGTGGTCTTGTCTTATTTTTCAACACCTGAGTGTAGTTTCTGTGACACACAAAAATTCCAGAGTGGCAGAGGTAGCTCCAGAAAGCTCATTCTACCCCTACTGCTATGAATTTTGCTCACCCACACCTAAGCTAAGGCTTTTCTTAGTAGCTGAAATTCTGTGAGTGGTATAAAGGCCAGCATCTGCAAATGGCAAGACCTACCTCCCAGATGAAATATTGGATGGAGATCTGAGAGAAGGATGCTGGTACACAGAGAGGTCCACTATCTGCCCTCCTCCTGAATTTTAAGGAGAGAATCAAGCTCGCTGAGTTGCATCTATTACCTTGAACAATACTGCTTCAAAGTCATGATGCACAGGATTTACCAAAAGTTATCAACATTATCATTTCAATTAAACAGATGGCTGAGGAATCTAATGAAGAGCCCTTGAGTGATAGGTCCAGAATCAATATAGTCTTTCTGTCTTATCGATTTAGCATTTTCCATGCAGTAGAATTGATTTATGTCTTCAGATTTATTTTGATAACTCAATGATAGCTCCACTATTCCTAAATTAATGTCATCTTTTCTCCGAACTGAAATTTTTCGTCCACAAGGAAAGAATCTTGCATGCAGCCAAGCTGATTTTGCTAAGTAATTCTGTGGCTAACAGGATGCCATAAATCAGAGGGAATGATGTACTGCTATAATTGTAAATCATCCATGGCATGGAAAGGTACAACAGCATTTATTTGTTGGTATTTTTATGGCGTTGTTCACTGCTTCGTTGCTGCCTAACTAAGCAAAATGTGTAATATATCCAAGTAAACCATCTTGTAGAATGAGCAATTTCAAAGAATCATTGTTTAAAACTAACATTATACTCTATTTTCCACATTTTAAACATCCAGGCCATGTGAGGCATAGCGTGGTACAGCATATAGGGTGATTGACCAGGACCTGGGAAATCCTAGGCTTAAATCCTGCCTCTGACACTTACCACTATGTGACCTAGGCAAGTCACTAATCTCTCTCTGCCTCAATTTCCTCATCTGTAAAGTACAGATAATAATAGTACCTACCAGGGTTGTTAGGAGGACAACACCAAAACAGATGTGTAAATTGCTTTGCAAACCTTAAATCACTATATAAATGCTAGCTGTTATTATTATTATTATTGTGACTTCAGTGCTTACTAGCTATTGTGAAAATGGAGACTTTTAAATCTTTACACTATGTAACCATGGGCAAATTATTTAATCTCTCTGAGCTGATTTCCCTTCTTATACAATGAGGATGTGCTTATCTCACAGGATTAGTATGAACCTCGAATTAAAAGGTCTGTAAAAACCTTGTGAACTTGAAGATACTATCTAAATATTAGTCTTATTGTTATATGAAATTAATAAATCACAGTTCTCAAATCAATATAATCTTCCTTTGGATGCATTCAAGGGAGAGAGAAACAGAGAAAGATTAATGGATAGAAAAGAGAGAGAGATAGATGATGAATATCTGGATAGATAGATAAGTGGATGGATGGGGAGAGAGAGAGAGATGATAGATAGATGGATAGATAGATGGATAGATGGATGAATGGATGGATGGATGGATGGATGGATGGATGGATGGATGGATGGATGGATAGGTGGATGGATGGATGTATAAATAGGTAGGTAGATAGATACATAGATAAATGCATACATGCACACATATATATAGATTTATCTACATATCTATCAACCATTCAAGAAATCTTTCTGGAACTCCTTCATCCCTGCTAAGCTCTGTAAGAAATGTAGAGATAGTTAAAACCCAGACCCTGCCTTGACAGAGCAATGGAGCATATAGTATAGCAGAGAAACTAATACACACATACATCTGCAGAGAAGGTTGTACAAAAGAAAGTACACAACAATTTGAGAAGAATAAATCCAACTAAACAGACTGATGGACACTTGATTAATTGCTAGGTTTCAAGCTGAAAGGAGCCTTGGATAGTATCTACTAGTCCTTATCTTAACAGATGAAGAAAACAAGGCCTGGAAGGGGGGAGTGATTTGGCCCATGCCACACAAGTAATAAGTAGCAGAATCCAGATTCTAACCCAGATCTGCCGACCCTAAGTCTAGAGCTCTTGGATGGTTTCTTTCTCCTTTCAGAGACATAGGACAGGAAGGACAAGGAAGGACTCAGGAAGGGACATGGGGACAATAGCAATGTGAGAAGCCAGATGAACTTAATTGGTTCATGTAAGACAACTCACATTGGGGAAAGCAATTTAAACTATTTATGCTCTCTGTTGGGTCCTAAACTGGTTATAACTTCCCAAGATAAAAAGATCTCGAAACTATCATGAAGGAGAGCTCAAGGAAGATGTCCACTCAGAGCTCAAGTAGGGCTTACAGGAGTCATTAGTCTGTATTAAGAACTAGTGAATGCCATAAAACCACACCATAATGGCCTGCGACACAAATGGTGTATAACACAAACTGGGGCATCTTGACCTTGAAGACTGTTTCAATTTGGGTCATCTTGGCTCAAAAGAGGAAATTAAAGAGGTCACAAGAGGGCAGCGGGAATGATTACAGCTTCGGTGAGGGTTCAGAACATCTACTGTCTACGAGGGGGGAAATGTTACATTAAATCCTGAGCTAATTGGGCAGAAGCAAAAGAGAGAAAAGGGGGCGTGCCTGAACAGGTTGTGAGCCAATTTCCTAAGGCTTCAAAGGTCCTAAAGGAGACCTTCAGATACCTTCTAGAATCAAGAGGGAAATTGCGTGTGTGAAAGAGGCTTTATAAGGTTTCTTCTTCCTCCTTTAGGGGTCTGCAAAGATAAATAGATTATGCCAGGCAGGACATCTTCCTGTGGCTAATTCAGCAAATCTCTGGCTTGGCAAGCAAAGAATGTTCATCAGACAGGAGCTGTTTCTGACCTGCGTTTGAGCATGGCTCTGGAGTTTGTCAGAGAAAAGTGCAGCAGGGCTCAGACTGGCAGTGAGGGCAGGGGACCAGGAATGCAGTGTCAGAGGTTCCCCAGAGATGCTTCTCCCCTGCAGGGCTGCAAAGAACAGCTAGGGTAGGACGTAGGGATGAGTGCTTCCACCTGGGCCTGAGGATATCGAGGACATTTTAGGGAACTGAAGGGTGAGAGCTGCAATGCCATTGATCAAACTGACCTATATATGGTGGCACAAAGAGAGGACACTAGGAGAAGAAGGTTTGGGTGGAGGCCAGATGAGGTGCTCCATGGCAGTTATATAACACAGATTGGTCCAGATGTTCAAGCCTGGGTATTTCCCTCTCTGCTGCAATATGTTCTTTCTAGGTAGGGAAGATGTCAAGAGTATTGTGATATTTGTGTCAGGTTGGGGAGAGGGGAGAAGATAGGCAGAGCTATTTGTGGATTTCTGCCTGCCTGTGTAGACCACAAGACAAGATATCTGCACTCAAGAGAAGGGAGAATAGATGATCATAAATGGAACTGGAAGACACCTTAGAGATCATCTGGTCTAATGGTACCAATAAATCCTCATATCAAGGGTAAAGTAGTTGCCCCTACAAACATATTTTACACTGCCCTAACCTACCAGTTCACTTCTCTGCATAACTCACAGTCCAATTACTTCATTCCTGCTTTAGGGCTGCTTAGAGTTAAATATAAAAGTTGTATAGTACCCCCCCCCAGGTCACTCCCGTCTCCTTTATGCTCAAAGATTAGATTCCCAAAGCTATGACTCCTAATAGATTCTATAGAGCTATACTCCTATAGTTATAACTTATAAACTCCAACTAGGATGCTCCCCATTTATATTTTCCCAGGAAACATAATTAGTTCTTAGAAAATGAATTTATTAAAATGATAAAGTAAAAAACAGTAGCTACAAAACACTGCCTCCCATAAACCTGAACATGTTCTCTTCCAAGCACACAATGGAAGAATGGCCTCAAATTTAAGAGTACAATGGGCATGTAGCATACATCCAGAGTGGATAAATAGATATATGGAGAGAGAGAGAGAGAGAGAGAGAGAAAGAGGGAGAGAGAGAGAGAGAGAGAGAGAGAGAGAGAAAGAGGGAGAGAGAGAGAGAGATGGCAAAGGCAACACACTACAGTCAAGGCTTTGTAGCCTTCTCAAGTAACTCACCTTCTGCCATATGGGTAGCTCAGGTGGGCCCCCATGGTCTACTACTCTGTACAGCTTATATATTTCCATTACCAAAGCTAGCTTTCTCTTGAGTTCGTAGTAGGTTCTCTCCTCTATTTCCAGAGTTCCTAGTGCTCAAAGCTGATATCTCCCCCCTCCTTTCTATAACTGTCTGTCTGGATTCTATATCTCCTCCCTAAATTGTGTCTTAAACTCATGAACCCATGATTTCTAGAACTAGTAGGCGTATATCTCCCTCTGGGCAAGTTGATATTAGATACCATGGCCAGTGGTGAGGAAAGGAAAAGAGAGAAACTCCCCTCTCCCCACTGCAAGTATTTCTTCTGCAAAGCTTATCTAATCCTGTATTTGAACTCTATCATGTAGTTACTTAAAGCACAAGTATTTCCAATTTTTACTTACCCAAAGAGGCGATAATTCCATCAGCACAAAGGGTTTGTACTTCATAAAGGAATCACTGGGTGTGGCCAAAATTTTACAGTTAGCTTAATAACCTATTACCATATGAAAACTTTATCATCTGTGACTTATTCCCATGACTATACCCCTGGGCTAGGAGGAAAAGATTCACGTTTCCCCCCACCTCATTCAGTGAAATTTTATCTACTAGAGTTTATGCTATATAATTTCAGAGGAGTCCTCACTGGTGCTAGGTAAGCCTTTTGTTCTATCTTTACTGATCCTTAAGAATAATACTCTGGGGTGTACAAGGTGTTCAGGGAAGACTAGTACTTCTGATGTGAGGGTTTGTTGAGCCCTTTTCAAGGCTGCTTTCTTCCTTTGGTGTCCACCTGCCACCCACCTCTCACCTGTGTCTCCAAGAAGCTGTAGCATACACAGTGGCCACTCTCTACTAAATTGTCTCAATAGAAGAATTAGAGAGGTATCTACTTTCTGGCATGTGAAGACTTCCCTCATCAGAAGAGGCCAATGAGAACAATTTGTTCCAATGCCTGTGAAGGCAGTGGAAGCAGGTGCTGTGAAACACTTAGAGTTTGGTTAGACATTGAGGTTGCCACAATCATCCACTGCATCATGGGCCATTCCCAGTTGTCTTGACTTTTGTCTTGCCACTGGACTTCAATGATTCTGGAAGAGGGGGTGAGGCTGAAGACTTTATGCACCTCTGCCTTACTTAAATCAAATTTATGTACAAGTCAAAAGACATCAACAGTGATGTCATTTTGGTCCTCTTCAGGTATGAAGGACAACAGCCAACCAACCAACCACTGAATCCTTAGATTATCCCTCACCCCAATAATTATTTCAAACCTTTTGTTGTCCTCTCTAGAAACCAAATATACTTCCCAACTTGTCACAAAGAAGATTAAGGCTACCCCCTCAGCTCCTCTCCTCCCTTACTCAGCTCTACTTAGCATCATCACTTTCTCCATCCTTCCTGAAAACAAATACCTATCTTTAGTAAATTCCACCAAGTAATATGAAACAGAATTAGAGGGGGAAGTTGGGTGGCCCAGTGGATTGAAAGCCAGGCCTAGAGATGGGAGATCCTGGGTTCCAATGTGGCCTCAGGCACTTCCTAGTTGTGTGACCATGGGCAAGTCACTTAACCCCCATTGCTTAGCCCTTAAAATTTTTCTGCCTTGGAACCAAGACACAGTATTGATTCTAAGATGGAAGGTAAGGGTTAAAAAAAAAAAAGAAATAGAATTAGAATTAGCAAAGTAAGTAGGTGCCTATAAATAGAGGGCTTTATATTTCAGGTTGAAGATTTTACCTTAAACCGGGGTTCTTTACCTAGAGTCCATTAACACCTTTCCAAAACGTTTTGATAACTGTATTTCAGTATAATTAATTTCCCTTGAAATAGTTTATATTTTGTTTTATGAATTTAAACATATTATTCCAAAAAGAGATCCATGGACTTCACCATATTCCCAGAGGAGCCCATGACACAAAAAAGGTTAAGAGCTCTTAGATTGGAGGTACTAGGGAATCACTCAACTTGTCCAAAAGAAATCAAATCATTTCCTTCTCCCTATCTCTACCTCAAACCTCTTTCTTCTGAATTTATAATTTATAACTGTGTCATCATCATTTACTATGTTTCTTGAGGTCATGTCTTGAACTTATCTTTTATTCATTCTATTTTTATACCCAGTCATTGACTAGTTCCCATTGGATTACACCTCCACAGCTCTCTCATCTTTCCTTTCTTTTCTTTCTTATGCAGTCAACCTAGCAGAAGTCCTCATTGCCACCTATCCAAATAGTCTCTTTAGTGGTCTTCCCAATTCCTCCATTATATCCCCCTCTAATCTATCACTGATCCTGCTGCCAAAATTTTCTTTCTTACCCCAGTTTATGGTCATGACAGATCTCCATTAGAATCATCATCATCACCACCACCATCATCATCAGTAGCTCCCTATTGCACTCCAAGTAAAATTCACACTCCTCTACCTGGCATTCAAGTCCTTCTGCATCCTGGTCCCCTCCTCCTGCCTCTTTCGTGTCATCTCACATTTCCCCACTGCCCCAAGCACTCTGCTCCAGCTGAAATGGCACCTATCCATCTACTCAATTCATGCTTTCTTTTCACATCTGCAGGTCTTTGCTCAAGCTATTCACTATTTTTTAAAAAGTGTCTTCCCTCCCTCCCTCCTTCCTTCCCTCGCTCCTCTTTGCTTGCTAAATTCCTACTCATACTTTAAATCTCACTGTAAATGCCACCCCTTCCTCAACCTTTCCGTCTTTAATGGTCAGATCCATTCCCATTGGATCTCATGTGGCATTTTGTTTTTAACTCTCTCATAAATTTACACATTGTTGTATATACTTTAAACCCTTCCCTTCCATCTTAGAATCAATACCATGCATTATTGTATATTTAAGCCATTGTAATGGGTGCCTTAAAATCCTATGAAACTACCTTCAGCTCCTAACCTCAGTGGCACTGACATGGAAGCCTTGGAAGACCCAAGTATTTTTGTTTCTTGGCGAGGTGGTCTAACTAGTATTCCCCATTCCTGTGGTCTTGTCTCTGAACTTGAACTTGAACAGACTTCTAGGAAACAGAAAGAGGAGCAGCTGTAGAAAAAGCTATAAGAACTGGAAGGAGATTGTTTCAGTGTGGATGGAAATATGTTTTTTTCTGCTACCACCCACAAGAGCTTTTCCTCTTTCTCAGAAATCCACTCAAGTTAAAGTCAGGGGAAAGGCCACAGGAATTTGGGGAATGCTTCCTAAACTAGCAGGTAATTCCATAGCATCTGTGTCAAAGCTCCCTAATGGTTGGGGCTAAAAGGTGAATTTCAGAGAAGATCCCACATTTTAAGCTAGTAGAGACCTCAGACACTATATAGTCCGAGCCCCGGGCTTTGCAGGTAAAGCCCAGGGAAGCTAAGTCATATAGGTAGTAAACTTCAGAGAAGGGTTTTGAACCCTGAAAAAGATTTTAAAACTTGAAAACAGAGACTATATTTGAACCAACCTTTGTAACTTCCTTAATACCTCACCCAGTCATTTACACACAGGAGGCACTTAAAAAAATGTTTGTTGAATATATTAGGTAATGGCAAACCACTGAATTTGGGAAAGGTTCTTGAGAAGAATCAATAATAATAGCTACAGGGGCTGGTAGGTAGCACAATGGATAGAGAGCTAGGGCTGAAGCCCAAAGGGCCTGGGTTCAAATTTGAGCTTAGTCACTTCCTAGCTGGGTGACCTTGAGTGAGTCATTTAACCCCAATTGCCTAGCCCTTGCTGTTCTTCTGTCTTAGAACTGATATTTAGGACCAATTCTAACACAGAAAGTAAAGGTTTTGATATTTTTAAGATAGAAAGTAATGATTTCCTAAAATAATAATACATAGTAATTCTATATAATATAAATAATAACTATAGCCTTTTAAGGTTTACAAAGCATTTAAAATTTTTACACTTTCATTCATTTAATTTTTATAACAATTCTATAAGGTAAGCATTGTTATCATCTTCATTTTATAGATAAGGAAACTGAGGCTGAGTGACTTACCCAGTCACATAGCTAGTAAATATTTCAGGAGAGTTTTGAACTCAGCTCTGTCCTCACTGAATGTCCACACTCTGGACTACCTGGCTGCCTCCAAGACCTTAGTTACTGGCTCCAAAGGCAGAGAGAGCCTGGATTTTTTTCTCTCACTGGAGACGTGTTCTTTTCTAACACCATCTTCCGCCACGACTCACCTGACCTTGGACAGTGATGCTGCCAGGCAAGGAAGGACTCCCTCCTGGGTCTGCTCTTTGCTGCCTCCCTGATCTCCTAGCACCACTTTTTTCTTTAACAAAAGGAACAAAATGCTGGTTTTCTTTTAAGGACATGCTCTCCCTTCAAGCTGTGAGATCTTACTGAAAAGGAAAGTGTTATCCATGGGAGAGGACCCTCCAGCTGAGAGGCCAGCCTAGCAGGAAATCTACCAGCTTCCTTAAAGGAGCTGCTGCCTATTGAGAGGATGAAGTCTCAATTCAAGTCTGCCCTAGGCTAGAGCCACGGGAAGGAGGATTCCTCCCGGCAGGCAGGCCAGGTCTCCTCTGAGCATCCAAATTCCCTCTTTATTGCAAAGACCCGCCTGTGATCTCACCCGAGCTGGTGCCCCCTCCCCAGGCACAGAAGCATTCTCTCTGCCCACACAGGTTGTGTTTGTGAATTGCTATGGCCAAGAAAAGTGGCCATTTGGCAGGCAGCCTCACTGATGATGTCTCCCAGCCCATAACTAGGCTCATGAAGATAATGATCATTTATACAGCACCTACTATCCACCAGGCACTGTGCTAAGTACTGTATGAAATTATCCCATGTGATTCTCACAACAAACCTAAGGGGGAGGGGGGAGTTCTTATTGTCCTCATTTTGCAGTTAAGGAAACTGAGTTAGAAAGAGGTCGAGTGATCTCTCCAGGGTCACAACAGCTAACAAATGTCTGAGGCTGGATTTAAACTCCAGTTTTCCTGACTCCAGGTCCAGCAGTCAATATAGCTGCCCCTAAGTCTAAGAAGTGCCAAGCCAGTTTAATAAATAAATAATTATTCATTACTTTTACTCACTTCTCTGGGTCCATTTTCTTTCCCCCAGAAGAAAGAAAGATCTTTGAAGGCAAGGATTGTTTTAGATAGATAGATAGATAGATAGATAGATAGATAGATAGATAGATAGATAGATAGATAGACAGACAGATAGATAGATCATTTCTCCCCAGTGCTTAGCACACAGTGCCTGGCACAAAGAAGGTCCTTAATAAAATGTGTCTTGATTGCATATCTTTCTGCTTCCCTCAAATATCTCTCTGGCTTAAGGATATGAACCTGGTTCAGAAGGAAAGCTGCTTCTGTGCATCCTCTTCAAAGAACACACTGGGCTGATTATCTCCTTCTCACCAAACTTTACACATAACAAGTAAACCCATTTATCCAAGAAAACAACAAATAATCATTGCAAGAGTCTTCCAATCAGAATATACCAGAAAATAGACAAGAGTGGCTGAATTCTGGTTTGCAGTGGCATGAGATCCAAGCTCAAACCAAGAGAGAGGGTCTGATCTCATCCAAAGAGCTCCTGGAATCCTGGGGCTATCTAAGGAGGCACACTAGAAATCAGGGGCATGTTGAAGACCTGACTATAGCTTCTTCTCTCCTGAGCAATGTCTGGAATGAGATGTGCCTCTGCAGCAGACTCACGAAGTCCCCTACATAGGTATACAGAGACATGTCTCACTAGTAGCATTTTCTACATCAATCCAGAGTCCTGTCTCTTCCTGCATCAACACCCGTTTACAAGCTACCACACAGGCTTAGTTGGGGGGCCATCACACATATAATGAGGGATTGGGGCAAGGTGACCTCTGCCAACCCTTCCAGTCCTTCCAGGTCTAAATCTATTATCCAGAGAGAAGTAAATGCTTCATTTGGGAAGGGAAAGAGCATTAAGGAAGGCATGAAAGGGGAAGAGAGAAAAGGGGGAGTCAGAGGAGAACAGGGAAGGAGAAAGAGTCAGAAGGAAGGAAATAAATTCAAATCCAACAAATTTGCTCTATAGAAGACCCAATGCCAAAAGTCATTTTAACTCCATGGGACATGATATGGTCTTCAAGAACCATGGGCGACCTCTATGCCACAAGGAAGCTAAAGAAAAGCATGTAACAAACATGATCTCCTACTCTAGCTTGCCCCAAGTTTCCCTTTAGGCTGGGTACTGCTGTTTATCTGTTTGCACCTGGTGTGTGTGTGTGTGTGTGTGTGTGTGTGTGTGTATCTGTGTGTTTTTAACCTTTCCTCAAGTCCCAAGAAGTCTCCCAGCTGCTGCCAGGGCAGCTGTTTAGAAGCCCTAATTCAATTAATTTTGCATCTCTTTTTTGATCTCTGAACCCTCCTATTTGGAATTCATCTGGATCCCACAGAAAGCTGCCAGGTGCATCTTTTCTGTCCCTGTGTCCCCTTATTGGAAAGAGTTAAATCCTGTATTTATTCCAGGTCTCCAGTGCCTAACAAAGGCTTGTTGCCAAGAGTGTCTTTTGGGTGGCTCACAGACAAGTAATTGTGGGGATTAGGAGCTCTCTCTGTCTCTCTGTCTCTCTGTCTGTCTGTCTCTCTCTGTCTCTCTGTCTGTCTCTCTGTCTCTCTGTCTCTCTATCTCTCTGTCTCTCTCTCTCTCTCTCTCTCTCTCTCTCTCTCTCTCTCTCTCTCTCTCTCTCTCTCTCTCTTTCTCTCTGTCCCTAGCCAACCCCTTGATGTAGTTAGAATAAAAGCAGCAGTGACATTGCCAATGACCCAGATGTTTGAGAAACCCTTAGATTAAGCCACTGAGGCCCTTACCTTCAAATCCTATAATATTGCATTAACACAGGCTCAACCTGCAGAATTGGATTTAAATCCAGCACTCGAAGGCTCACCCTCCCTCATCCCTTTCCCACAACTAATCTCATTTTGTACTCTTGAGTGCTGAAAATAATGGTAATGCAGCTGCCACAGAAAGTGACTGTGTGAGCGGTTTTGTTTTGGACTGTTGGATTTTTTTATTTTCATAAAGTAAAAAAGGCTCTGAACAATATCATATCTTCTCTCCCATTTCTCCTGCCTAGGTAATAACAAGTTACATTTCAAAATTCCATAGCCTGCTGCACCTAAGGGGCCAGGGAACAGGGCCTCATTTATTTGACTCATAGGCCATATGCACATGCCTCGAGGATATTCACCTGCACCATATATTTTTGGCCTAAGCCGAGACTTTTCTGTGCAGATATATGAAGTATAATCCACGGGAACTTAGGATAAAAGGAGGGAAGGAAGGAAACCAATGTGGTTAATGTAGATAGCCCATCATTATGACCTAAAACTTTTCCCACTCACCCACACTAGTGTCATCTCTAGTGTATTCATTAATCTGACTTATAGAGACTTCCATCCAATACCACTATGGCACTTTCTCAATGCTGGGCTCCTTGAAAACCATCACAGATTCAAGGAATGCTTTGGGTCAGCATCTGCTCAACGCCACAGATTATGAACCGCCATCATCTACATTCCTTTTCCCAGACCAACCAGAGGACTGTACGAATTCAAAACCAAAAAACAACAACAAAAAAAGCACATTTAAACAGTATGTCAAACTAAAGGACAAGGAAAGTACCCCACATAGGCATAACCTCTCCCACAGATGCTCCCAACAAACCATCTCACATTCTTTCCTTCCCATTACCCATCTGTCCCATGGAAAAGGAACCCAAGCAGTTTATAAGCAGTTGAACTAGTTCCCAAAAAGTTCTTTTCCCTCCTCAACACAGCACAAATATAAATAGCTCAGGCACTTATGGAAGGTCTTAAAGAAGCCTTGCTGCATTCCTTGGAGTATTCTGGTAATCTCAACACCAGAACGGCAAAGCATTGAAACCAGCAGCATGGTTTCTCTATATGGACATAGAGGTGATGGGAAACTCTCCTGATCCCACTTCTACCAAGGATAATACCAGCATTGTCTAGCTGCGGCTGAAGAGAAAGGCTTCTGGAGAGGAAAGAAAATCCCATACTGCACCAGCCCAATGCTACTGCATCTTCTGTCATTTAGGATGGGCTGGACAGGGATTAGATAAAGGGGCTAGGATTTTTTTCCTTTAAAATCTCCCACACTCAGAGAGATATTCCAAAGTCCTCTTGGATGTGGATAATCCTCTCAAACATGATATTCAGGTTTCTCTACCAATGAGCACAGCTCTTTGCCCCAATGCTTTTTAGGAGATGTAGGAGGGAGGGAGAGAGAAGGGGAGGGAAGGAGGAAAGGAAAGAGGGAGGGGGAGAGAGAGAGAAAGATGAAGAAAGAAAGAAAGAAAGAAAGAAAGAAAGAAAGAAAGAAAGAAAGAAAGAAAGAAAGAAAGAAAGAAAGAAAGAAAGAAAGAAAGAAAGAAAGAAAGAAAGAAAGAAAGAAAGAAAGAAAGAAAGAAAGAAAGAAAGAAAGAAAGAAAGAAAGAAAGAAAGAAAGAAAGAAAGAAAGAAAGAAAGAAAGAAAGAAAGAAAGAAAGAAAGAAAGAAAGAAAGAAAGAAAGAAAGAAAGAAAGAAAGAAAGGAAGAAAGAAAGGAAGGAAGGAAGGAAGGAAGGAAGGAAGGAAGGAAGGAAGGAAGGAAGGAAGGAAGGAAGGAAGGAAGGAAGGAAGGAAGGAAGGAAGGAAGGAAGGAAGGAAGGAAGGAAGGAAGGAAGGAAGGAAGGAAGGAAGGAAGGAAGGAAGGAAGGAAGGAAGGAAGGAAGGAAGGAAGGAAGGAAGGAGGGAGGGCTTAGATTGTGGTATCAATAAGAAAAGCTGTCTGTCCTGGAAACAGAGTTCTTCAGTGGTCAAACAGTCAATCATTTCAGAAGTCATGCTGCCTCTTTTGACTTTTTCCAGCAATAATGGAATAATGCTACTTGATAGGTCTGACATGATTCTATTTCTATTTCTCAGAATCAAATATACAATAAAGACCACAGATAAGCATTTGAACTCCTGCCATAACTTTTCCACCTCAAGTACAAGGCATCACTCTTCCTCCACTGACTGAATCTAGCACATAATATTTCTCCTACTCTACAATCTAATATTTTCATTATTAATGTTTTTCCCTTTTGGACTATATGTTCCATGAACTAATAAGGCACTATGTCTTAATCTTCTTTCATTCTTTGTATCCCTACTACCTAGCACACGCTAAGCATTTAATAAATGTTTATTGATAAGTTATTTCTTTGTTTCATCCATGTCACACAGCACAACACCTTATACAGACATAGATAGATCCAAGATTTCACCATTATAGGTATTCCCTCCACTGCTGTCAGTCTCATCTTCTTCAGACCTTCATATCCTATATATCCTTAGTCAGGTCTTCTATAAGTGCCTTCCTTGAATATTAAAAGATTCCAGGATTATCCGTTCACTATTCTGACCATCCATATATCATTTCTCATTCAAATTCTGCCTCTGACCCTAATTAGCTATGTGACCCTAGGTAAGCCACTTAACTTCTGTTTGCCTCAGTTTCTTCATCTATAAAATGAAGACATAATAGCATCTACCTCAAGGGGCTATTGTGAGAATCAAATGGGATAATATTTGTAATGTGCTTTGCAAACCTTAAATGTTTGTTGCTGGGGCAGTTAGGTAGCACAAGTGGATAGAGTGCCAGGCCTGAAGTCAAGAGGACCTAGGTTCAAATTTAGCCTCCGACACTTCCTGGCTTTGGGCTAGTCACTTACTTAGCCCTTGCTGCTCTTCTGTCTTAGAACTGATACTAAGATGGAAGGTAGGGGTTTAAATAAATAAACAAACGATAACTGCTGCTGCTGCTGCTGCTGCTACAACTAGTACTACTTCTATTAGTACTAGAACTACTATAAAATATATTAACTCCCATTTCCTTTGTGTCTTCGATAATATCTTATACTTCTGGAAAATAATTCACCATTGATAACATGCTACAATTTACTTATGCACACAAAGAAGCTTTCCATTACACTGGATTCTTTGTTATTTAGAATCTTCCAAGATGGTGCTACCCCACCATTCATACCTTTATAGCATCATGAGAGAATGGAAGAAATTGACTTACCTGGCAGGGGTCAATTTCTCATCAAGGAAAGCACCCCATTATTTCCTCAAATTTAATCCCACTGATTCTTCTACCATTCAAGGGCATTGTCCAACCACAGCCTTTGTCCAAGACACACAATTAATGGATCGGTGCAATAGGCTCTTTCCCAGCTATAGGCCATTATCTGAGCAATATATTCACTTTGTATTTCCAATATGGGCAGTTAGACCCATCTCTAAACAAAGGTAAATTTCATTGCTGTGGGGAGGTAGAGCTTTCAGGAATAGAGAGGAAATGATCCCTCTTTACTCTCCCTTAATTAAACCTTATCTGGAGCATTGTGTTCAATATCAGTTGCCATGGTTTTTGAAGGTCATTGATTAGCAGAAATGTCTAGAGAAGAGCAACCAGGTTGGCAAAGGGACTGCAGTCCATTTCATATAAGGATAAATTAAAAGAACAAGAGATGGTTAGCCTAAAGACAAGACTAAGTGAGTAGGGAGTGGTATAGCGATAGTTTTGTTTAGGTACCTAAATAGCTGATAGGTGATGAAGGGAAGACATTTGTTCTGTTTGCTCCCAGAGGGCAGAACAAGGAGGCAGGGGGAGTTGAAAAAAAATAAATTCAGACTTATGTCAGGAAAAAGTGCCTAACAATTGGAGCAGTCCAAAAGTGGATGTATTGCCTCAAGAGGTGGCAGGTTCCTGTTCCTGGAGTTCTACAAACAGAAGCTAGACAATCATTTATCTGAAATATTATAGTAGAATCTTTTCTTTAGTTTATGACTTGGATTAGATGGGCATTGGTGTTCATTCCAAAACTAAGTTTCTATGATTTTACTGAGAAGGGTTTGTAGTTCTCTAAGGTTTAATGTATTTTGTACAATATCATTGGCAAATGGGAACATTGGATGAACTTCATCATCAACAAGTGTTCATTCAAGTGAATTGAGTCAATATGGACTCTGTCTTATATTTGGATTATATGCAAGGCATCTCCACCTCATGGAGCTCTAACTTCTTTCATAGTTCAGCTCATGGGAGTTTCTGCAGGAAGTTCAGATCCTGACCTCTCCCAGATGCTAGATACTTGCAATTTATTTACCTGTGTCCCACTGGCCCCCACCACCATCGCCACAAATAGAATGTAAATTCCTTAAAGTTGGGGATAATTTTTGATCATGTGTTTGTACCCCCAGCACCTAACAGCACCTAGCACATAGGAGGCATTTAATTAAAGCTAGATGAACTTCAAGGCAAGAGAACCAAATATCCCACAAAATGATGCTTCTCATTACAATCCTTTATTTGGCTCTCTAAAAAGAACCTGTGAGTCCCCCTTCCACTGAGCTGAAATTTCTTTGTGTCTCTTGAGCTAATTTATAGCAAGAATGCCAGCATAGAAGTAGTTCCACTCCACACTTTGTGGGGACAAAATGGTCACAATAAATGTTAAGGAAAAAAAGTGAATATTTGTAAACTAAGATTGTGTGGCGATTCTTGGCACCTTCTGACCCCTGTTCTCCTGTTCTATTACCTTCGCTGACACAGGAGGCTTAATAGGACTAAGTGCCATTTTGTGGATTTGTCCATTTTCACAGACCTATTGAATTTTTCTTTCAAACTGAAAGTTATTTATTTGTCAGTTTGTTGCACTAAAATTCCCAGATAACTCCCTGCCTCCTTTCTCTCCTCCCATTGCAGAAGGCATCATTTGACAAAAAGATTCATGTATATATAAAGCTATGTCTTGCCTCTTTTATTTATCAGTGCTTTCTCTGGAGATGGACATACATAAGTCCTTATTCAAATAATATTTCTTTTGCTGTATATGATGTTCTCTTGGTTCTACTCACTTCACTCTATAATTTTATTTTGTTTTTCCATATTTTTTAATCATTTTCTATGGCACAGTAGGCAATTAGGAGGTAAAGAAGAGAGGAGTATTCTAGGATTGAGGATCAATGAATTCAAATGCCCAGAGTCCAGAAATAAAATATAGAATGAGGAATAACAAGTAGGCCATGTAGTATTCCATCACAATCATATGCTACAACTTGTTTAGCCATTCCCTAACTGATGGGCATCCCTACAATTTCCAGTTCTTTACCACCACAAAGAGAGCTGCTCTAAATATAGATTTTTTTCTTTTTTCCCTGATCACCTTAAGAAATAAGTTTAATAATTGCTTTGCTGGGTCAAAAAATAAAATATGGTTTTATAACTCTTTGTGCATAATTCCAGATTACTCTCCAAAATAGTTAGAGTAGTTCACAGTTCCACCAACAGTGCATTAGTGTCCCCATTTTTCCATATCCTCTCTAACATGTCATTTTGCCTTTTTATCATTTTAAGCAGTCTGATAGGCATGAGAAGAGATCTCAGAGTTGTTTTGATTTGCATTTCTCTAATCAATAATGATTTAGAGCATTTTTCATCAGGTTATCTATAGTTTTGATTTCTTCATATAATATATATATATATATAGCCTTGATTTCTTCATACATAATATGTATTATTAAACTGTATAAATAGCTATAGATAACCAGATGGAAAAAATGCTCTAAATCATTATTGATTCAAGAAATGTAAATCAAAGCAATTTTGAGATATTTATTGCCCAATGGATTTTGATAAGTCACTGACTACTTGAAGAGTCAGGATGGCAGAGTGGATAAAGAACTGGCCTTGAAACTAGGCAAGATTTGGGTTAAGTCCCACCTCTGACACATGCTGACTTTGTAACTCTGGGTAAGTTACTTAAACTCTCAATGTTCCCAGTCAGTCAGTCAGTCACCGAGTCAACAAGCATTTATTAAGTGCCTCTCACTGCCAGTCACTGTGCTAAGAACTGGAGATAGAAAGCAAGACAAAAAATATTATCCATGACCTTAAGAAGGTCACTTCTAATTGGATAGACAACTGGCAAATCACTAGCCACATACAAGGCATCCACAGTATCAGCCAAAGGTAATCTCAGAGGGAAGGAAGAAGGAGGGTAAGTTCACCTGCCAAAAATGAGTTTTAAGCTATCTTGCAGGAATCCAGGGGAATTAGGAGGTAAAGAAGAGAGGAGCATTCTAGGGGTGAGGAACAATGAATTTAAATGCCCAGAGTCCAGAGATGAAATATAGAATGAGGAACAGCAAGGAGGCCAGGATACGTGGATCATAGAGTACCTTAAAGCAGGCTAAAATATAATAAAACCAGAAAAGTAGAAAGGGACCAGGCTGTGAAGAACTCTAAATGCCAGAAGAATTTATTGTATCCTGGGGATAGGGAACCAGTGAAATGTATTGAATATGTGGCATGGGCAGATCTGAACTTAACTAAGTTATATTTGCTTACCTGTATAAATGTTCTGCTCTTCTTCTCCCACTACCAATAAAATGTAAGTTGGAGAGGATGGGGCCATCCTGCATTGAGAGGGGTTTCTTCACCTAGGAGTCCCTAATACCAATGAAATCACAGATCCAGCCCTGTCCCTATCTACTAATTCATTACTTGGTGGCTAACCTGGTGGCAAGTTTCCTTCCACATACTTAGGAAGATTGGTCTTCAGTATATTGTCTGTAGTCAGAACCATACACAAAACTTTTCCAAAATGGTGGCATCGGTTAGACAATGGCTTCTTCATGACTCCATGCCGGAACAACAGCAGAATGAGACTTATGTGGGAAAAGGCCTTATCCTTAGAAAGTGATTAATAAATGTTTATAAACCGAAGCACAGGCTAAAATCAGCACCATAATTCCCATCAACAAGTGACCCAGGGATTGTTATTTGTTGAGCATTTGTTGGCTTCTCCCAGTGCCAAGTCAACAATTTTTGAAGAACTTACTGCTTATGGGGGGCACTGTGCTGAGCACCAAGGAGGAAACAAAGATAAATTAGACACAGTCCTTGTTAGGACCAGTGCTCACAACCACAACTTAAGACCATCTTGATGATTTCCAGACCAGCCAAGACCCAGTCCTAAAAACTGTTTATTCAGTTGAGAGCATTCCCTACAGGGAGAGCAGCCATTTTTTCATCAAAGAGCCCCACAGTACCACCAGAGTATTCTACCCCTGCACAGCCTTTCCCCATGGTTTTCCTGAAAATTCTCCATACATAAAGCCCCCTGGACTGTCATATTCTTTGCCTACTGTGATTCCCATTGGTTGCTCCCTCTTGCTGTCTTCTACTCCTTCTCTATGGTAGCTCTCCCATAAAAGCCCTGTTGCTGTTCCAACTCTTTAATCACAACCCCACCAACAGTAACAACCATCCCTTCAGGGGGCAACATACAAACTGTATAGATCAGGGGTTGTTCACCTTTTTTTTTTTTGTAAGAGACACCTTTTGAAATCCAGTGATGCCTAAGAATTCCTTTTTTCAGAATCATGTTTTTAAATGCATAAAAATAAGATACATAGGATTATCAGGCAAGCCAATTATATTTAAATACAGTTTTCAAAGTATTTTTAAAAATAAGTTCCCGAACTCCAGGGTAAGAACCCCTAGTGTGAAGAGTAGGGTTACAGTAGGGGCTAAGCTTCATCTGCCTTCCTCCTCCCAAAAAGCAAGTATAACTCAAGGGTAAAAAACAGTTTTGTTTATTAAAGAAAAGGCCTTGGCAGTTGGCCCAGGATCCTATCTCTTACTCACTCAATCCCCTCCAAAACAACAAAACCCAAGGCTGTCTGGAGGTCTGTGTTTTTACCAAGAAACCATCCTTGGCTCTATCCCATGCCTACCCACTGTCTCAGTTTTTTATACACGAAACCCTTAACCACTGTAACATCCCTGTCCTAGGAAGGAAGATTAGACAGGAACAAAATTGGATTGTCCTAGGCACAGAGTGATAAGAAAGAGGATATCTGACTGGAGGATCGGGGAAGATTTCCAGAAGAATCTTTCTTATTCTTAGATCTTCTCTGCTCAAAACCTTTCCCTGGCTCGCCAGTACATATGTATTAAGACCCATATGTAGTAATGTCTTTATTTGGCATTCAAGATCCTTCACAAATTGTTATCATCCTAGCTCTCCATTCTTCCCTCATATTATTCTCCTTCGGCTCTTTTATGCTCTGAAACAGAGGCTCTTCACCCAGGGACTGTGAACTTTTTAGAAAAACATACTTTGAGGAGGTAGCTAGGTGGCTCCATGGATAGAAAGCCAGACCTAGAAACAAAAGATCCTGGGTTCAAATTTGGCTTCTGATAGTTCCTAACCCCCATTGCCTAGCCCCTACCTCTTTTCTGCCTTATAATCTTAAAACCAATACATGGTATTAATAACAATATCAATAGATAACACTGATTCTAAGACCGAAGCTAAAAGTTTAAAAATATTTTTGATAGTCACATTTCAATATATTTACTCTCCTTTTCAATCCTCTGTATTTTATTTTATTCATTTAAAAAACAAGAGTGAAAACCAAAATAAAACAAAATTTGAAAAGTGCAAAGTACTTAGACTTCACCAGATTGACTGCCAACAAGGATTATGTCACCAAAAAAAAGAAACCGAACATGCCCTGTGCTCTCTTCTTTTATCTTCTAGTCTCCTGTTCCCAGAAAGTGCTCCCTCTTTTTTGCCAGGTTGAACCCCTGACCTCCTTCCATCAGTAATGATTTTTCCTTTTGGACCCCACACCCTTTGTTTTGTGCCTCTTGTGTATTTATCATGGAATGTTGTGTTTCTAAAACTATGGTGTAAAAATAATTATCTGTATTGTATCTTTTCCCCCAATTAAACCATAAATTCTACGAGGCTAGGAATGTTGTCTTATCTAAACTTCCTGTCTCCTCCATTACTAGCACAATGTTCCATGCACAATATTTAACAAATCATTTCAGAATTAATATAAATGAATAGAGAAGATGGCACCTGAAGGGGCCTCAAAGCATTCAAAAGAATTTCCCCTAAAAGGAAGCTCATTCCATGTGGGGAGCAGAGTTTTGTAGGCGGGGAGAGAATGGGGCAAGTTGAGGCCACAGCAAATAATGAAGTTTGACTGAAACATACAATGTATGAACCATGAAGGGAAATGGGTGAAGATAAGGCTACAAAAATAGTTTGGAGCCAGATTCCAGAGGGAACCTTGAAAGTCAGGCTTTGGGCTTTATTTGTTAGGCAATGTGGAACCATTAATAAATTAGTAATGGTTTGAATGGAACTGAGACTTGGAAGGTTTGTGAGCATGAGCATGAGATAAGATCCAGCCTGTGCATTCAGAAGATTATCCTGAGCAAATACTATATAGAATCAGGGAGGGTCTGGAGGCAGAGAGGTTATTCAAATACTGCAGAGGAATAGTCATGAGAGCCTGAACTAGGGGGGTATAGGAGAACTGGAAAGAGGGGGCTACGTTCAAAAGCTAGGCGTGTAAAATTGGTGAGAATTAGGAACCCAGGACAAAGGAGAAAAGGAAAAGAGAGGATCAAAGGCGATTCTGAGGTTTTGAGCCAGGGTGACTAAAAGTGGTAAAATTAGCAGAGATTAGGATGGTTTGGTGGACTGAGAGCCAGACCTAGAGACAGCAGGTCCTGGGTTCAAATATAACCTCAGACACTTCCTAGATGTGGGATCCTGGGCTAGTCTCTTAACCCCAATTGCTTAGCCATTCCCGCTCTTCTGCTTTGGAATCAATGCACAATACTGTTTTTAAGATAGAAAGGATTGTTTTGGGGGGGGTTTAAGTTAGCAGAGATCTATAAAATATATTGATCTCGAGTCATTTTTGTAAGGCACTGTGCTAGGTGATGGAGAAGATACAGATAGGTACAAGGCACGGTGCTTGCTCTCATGGCAGTTTCAGTCTAGCTAATAAGATATGAAATGGTAATAAATCACTCAAGATACCACAGGCTAAAGACCAAATGAGCAGTATAAATAAAAAGCACATGAAGAAACAACAAAGAGGGGATCAAATAGGGGCAGCTAGGGGGCTCAGTGGACTGAGAGCCAGACCTGGAGGCAGGAAGCCCTAAATTCAAATCTGGACCCAGTGAACTTGGGGAAGTCACTTAACCCCAATCATGTAGCCCTTACCTACCTCTCTGCTGCCTTGGAGCCTTAGAACGGAGACAGAAGGTAATCGTTTTGTATAAGGTGAGGATGTAAAAACCTAATCCTCAAATCAATCTGTAGTTTGCTGCTCTCGGTTTATTCTGTGACCTCAACTATGCTTTGTGGCATCACCTGGGGGCGCAGCATCACCCTCAAACTCTCTGCTGTCTGCCCCCATCCCTTCACTTTATCAAGCAGCCCCAATGCCTTCCCTCAGCTCCTCCAGACAGACAAGGGAGTTCTCTTGCGGTTTTTACTAGTTAAAGGAAAGAGGGCAGCAGAACAAATAAAATTACAGTTACAGATATACATTGGGTTACACAGCTCAGGAGAGCTTAGCCTTCAATCTCTTTGTGCTTATTGGAATAATGGGCTCTTTCAGGCTTCCAGAAAAGGAACTCTTCAAAATACTCACTGAGCCCCTTCGTGGAGATGGTAGAAACAGGGTACACATGTAGTAGAGCCCAGGAAGTCTGACTGGGGCAACATAGCAGACCTGCCCCATGAGGAGTGCTCCATCCCTCGTGGACCAAAGACCAGATATGAGGGGACCCCCTCACCCCGTACCTCTGTGTGTTACCTCCCCATGGTATAAGCTCACAAGAGGAAGGAATATCCACGGAAATAGCAGCAAGGACTCTTCCAAATCATCAGTAGTAGTACAAAGGGTCCCCATCTCAGCCAGAGACGCTCCATGTATTAGATCCTGCCCAGCACAGGAAATAATCCTGAGGTCAGTGAGGAGAGGTGGGCTCCTTCATCTCTTTGTTTTCTGAGAAGTCATATGGATGCATGGATGACCGAATAAGAGGAGGAGGAGGAGGAGGAGGAGGAGGAGGAAGAGGAGGAGGAGGAAGAGGAGGAAGAAGAGGAGGAGGAGGAGGAGAAGGAGGAGGAAAAGGAGGAAGAGGAGGAGAAGGAGGAAGAGGAGGAGGAGGAGGAGGAAGAGGAGGAGGAGGAGGAGGAAGAGGAGGAGGAGGAGGAGGAGGAGGAAGAGGAGGAGGAGGAGGAGAAAGTAGTGGTGGTGGTGGTAGAGTAGATAAAGTGTTGGACTTCCAAGATTAGGAAGACCCAAGTTCAAATATTGGTTCAAGCACATGCAAGATGTGTGATGGTCACTTAATTTGCCCTCTGTCTCAGTTTCTTTATCTGTAAAATGGCCTGCCTCCCAGGATCGTTGTGGGAATGACATTTGTAAAGTGCTTTGCAATCTTGAAGCAGTATAAAAATAGAATGTATTTAGGATAGCTACATATATAGCTGGAACAGATTTCTGGCTTGCCTCTATGGAGAGTAGGAGAAGGACTTTGCCAACACAGCCACCATTCTAGCTGAGGGAAAGAGCAAAGAGGGTTTATTCCCTCAAATGTCTTTAGTCTAAAGCTATAGAAAGCTCCTTCCCTGATCGCTCTCAAGATATAGAGCAGTCTTTGCCTTTTACCTGCCAATTTACATCCTTCCCACCAAATACTAGTGACCCAAAAGACTATCACAAATATAGTTTTTAATCCAAGCAAAATAATAAACATAAATTGTCAGAGTTCTATAGATTGGAAGAGACAAAAGAATATATGAAAGGCAGATAGATAGCACAGTGTATAGACTATTAAGCCTGAAATCAGGAGGTCCTGGATTCAAATCTGTCCTCAGACAATCCCCACCTGTGTGACCCTAGGCAAGTCACTTAACCCCCATTGCCTAGTGTTCACTGATTTTCTGCCTTGGAAACAATACATAGTGTTGATTCTAAGACACAAGATAAGGGGTTTTGAAAAATTTTTAATCAAAGTTTGGTCCTCATCTCCCTCTCTTAATCACCTTCCTGGAGCTTCTGCCTTGAAGTTTTACTGCCACCAACCACCTGAAGTAAGCCCCTTTTGAAAGGTGCACTCAGCTTTTAGCTTAACCTAGAATTAGGAAGATTGAGTTCAAATCCTGCTTCAGACATTTCCTAACTGTATGACCCTGGGAAAGTCACTTAACCACTCTGCCTTAGTTTCTTGTTCTGTAAAATGAGATTAATCATTTCATCTATCTCCCATGATTGTTGTGAGGATAAAATAAGAAAATATTGTAAAGTACTTTGCCAACCTAAATAACTATATAAGTGCTGGTATTATTATTGTGACAGAATGCCACCATCAAGTATCTTATAACCTTGTGTGAAAATGAGGAAACTCTCCCTCTCAATGCAGATCAATAGCCTCTCTGTAACTTACAGTCTTAGAGAATTGCTTAGAGCTCTGAGATATTGTGACTTGACCAGAATCAACTCTCCGCAGTATGTGTCAAAGGCAAGAGTTGAAGCTAAGCCTTCTGGGCTGACAAAGCCAGCTCTCTACTACACCAAGGTGCTTCTCATAAACTAGCATATATCAAATCTCCATGCTATAAAATACAAACTCAGAAATGCCCTGGAGAATTCTATAAACTGTCCTGAACCCAGAGCAGAAGCAGAGATAAAACTGGTTCCCACAAACACCCAGACCCAATATTGACCCCTAAGAAGTTAAAAACAATATTGTGATAGATATCACTATCTGGAATTGTCATGACCTTCAATCTACATGGAACGGAATGCCCTCGAATCATAAAGAAGTAGGAGCAAAAAGAAAGCACATCGGAAGAAGATAAAGCCCATGTCATCCTCAATAGACTAAAATCACAATAGCCCTGAAGATACTCTCAGCAGATCAACCCAAAATAGATTTAGCTCCCAATATTTTGATTCAAATACAAAAAGCAATCACTTTTTCTACCTGCTTAATAGTTTAGCTAACATTAAGTATAAACAAATAATTGTGGAATAGAGACTTGTGCTAGATTTCTATATAAACAGCATAAAAAAATAAAATGCAAATAATAATAATTTTTTGTGTCAGTTCAGTAGTAAACTATGACAGAATTTAAGAACCAAGTGCCTGCTATATAAAATAGGATTCAAGAAAAATAATAATAAACCAAATGTGCCATCCAGCATTCCAAACAAAGATTTCCTGGTCATTTCTTTTTTTATTGAAAATTTTTAATTAATTAACTAATTTAGAATTTTTTTTCATGGTTACATGATTCATGTTCTTTCCCTCCCTTCTTCTCTCTCTGCGCCCATAGCCAATGCTTAATTCCACTGGGTTTTACATATGTCATTGATCAAGGCCTATTTCCATATTATTGATATTTGCACTAGGGTGATCATTTAGAGTCTACATCCCCAACTATATCCCTTGGGATTGAGCAGTTGTCTATATCTATATCTATATATAGATATGTATATATCTATTCTTGTACAAGTCTTTTTCCTTATTATCTCGTTAGGGTACAAACCCAGCAGTGCTATGGCTGGGTCAAAAGGCAGACAGTCTTTTAGCACCCTTTTGGGCATACTTCCAAATTGCCCTCCAGAATGGTTGGATCAATTCACAACTCCATCAGCACTTGATCTTTTGTTCTTCCAAATGAACTTTGTAATGTTTTTTTTTTTCAATTCAGTAAAAAAGTTTTTTGCAGTTCAATGGGTATGGCACTGAATAAGTAAAATAATTTGGGTAGGATTGTCATTTTTATTATGTTGGCTCATCCTACCCATGAGCAATCAATGTTTTTCTAATTGTTTAGACCTAGTTTTAATTGTGTAGAGAGTGTTTTGTAGTTGTGTTCATAGAGTTCCTGTGTTTGTCTCAGCAGATAGATTCCTAAGTATTTTATATTGTCTAGAGTGATTTTTAAATGGAATTTCTCTTTCTAATTCTTGCTGCTGAGGTGTGTTGGAAATATATAGAAATGCTGATGGCTTGTGTAGGTTTATTTTGTATCCTCCATCTTTGCTAAAGTTGTTGATTATTTCCATAAGCTTTTTTGTTGATTCTCTAGGATTCTTTAAGTAGACCATCATATCATCTGCAAAGAGTGATAGCTTGGTCTCCTCATTGCCCATTTTAATACCTTCAATTTCTTTTTCTTCTCTAATTGCTACTGCTAGTATTTCTAGTACAATGTTAAATAATAGAGGTGATAATGGGCATCCTTGTTTTACGCCTGATTTTATTGGGAAGGCTTCGAGTTTATCCCCATTACAGATGATATTAGCTGTTGGTTTTAGATATATACTGTTTATTATTTTTAGGAAAGGCCCTTCTATTCCTATGCTTTCTAGTGTTTTCAATAGGAATGAGTATTGTATTTTGTCTAAGGATTTTCTGCATCTATTGAGATAATCATGTGATTTTTGTTGGTTTGCTTGTTGATGTGGTCAATTATGTGGATGGTTTTCCTAATATTGAACCATCCTTGCATTCCTGGTATGAATCCTACCTGGTCATAATGAATAACCCTCGTGATCACTTGCTGGAGGCTTTTTGCTAGTATCCTATTTAAGATTTTTGCATCTATGTTCATTAAGGAGATTGGTCTATAGTTTTTTTTCTCTGTTTTTGACCTGCCTGGCTTTAGAATCAGTACCATATTTGTGTCATAAAAGGAATTTGGTAGAACTCCTTCTTTGCTTATTCTGTCAAATAGTTTGTATAATATTGGGATTAGTTGTTCTTTGAAGGTCTGATAGAATTCATCTGTGAATCTGTCTGGACCTGGGGATTTTTTCTTAGGGAGTTCTTTGATGACTTGTTCAATCTCTTTGTTCTGATATGGGGTTGTTTAGGCATTCTATTTCTTCCTCTGTTAGTCTAGGCAACTTATATTTTTATAACTACTCATCAATGTCACCTAGATTGCCATATTTATTGCCATATAATTGGGCATGATCATTTTTAATAATTGCCTTAATTTCCTCTTCATTAGAGGTGAGGTCTCCCTTTTCATCTTGGAATCTATCAATTTGGTTTTCTTCTTTCCTTTTTTAAATTAGATTGACCAGTACTTTGTCTATTTTGTTTGTTTTTTCAAAGTACCAGCTTCTAGTCTAATTTATTAAATCAATAGTTCTTTGACTTTTAATTTTATTAATTTTGCCTTTGATTTTTAGGAACTCTAATTTAGTCTTCATCTGAGGATTTTTAATTTGTTCACTTTCTAGTTTTTTAATTTGCACTAAGGGTCTTTTTAAAAAGGAAAACAAAAACAAGCCTTACAATAAAGCTGCAAAATCTCAGCACACCTCCATTTATAACCCATTTACAATATTGATAACACTAAGAGCTAGCATTTATATAATGCTCTAAGATGTACCAATAACTGGAATAATGACATGCTAATATTGTTTCAATCTAAATGAAAGAAAATAATAATAATTTGAGTATAGCACGATATATTCTCAGTTGATTCTCCCAAAAAGCTCATCTATTAAGTGGTTCATTGGAAGTGGAGTTCAGGGGACCTCTGTAATTGGGGGAGCAACTCAGTGGGGACTGGAACCAATCCAGAGAGCCTAGTCATCAAAAACCCTCTGGGAGGGGGACAGATAACCCTGTGGAGGGGGACAAATGTAGCATAGATGGCCTTCAGGCAGTGCAAGTCAGGATATCCACTTCTAAAACGAATCTCTGAAAGGACAGCCATCACTGAATTCTACAATTCACCTACATCTTGCCACTGAAGAAATAAATCCAGATGTCAGCACATCTATGGGAAACTGGTCAGCAGGGAGCTCTTTGATGGAAATCTCCTCTCCATGGTGAAGTCTCTAAAACCATGAATGTGTCTGGGTCCAACACAGACATTGTATCTGATGTGGCATCTCAAGCATTTTCTTCCTCTGCAGCTGCATTAGTCACAGACTGGCAAAGCAGTGAAAGCAGGAGGAAGATGCTGAGGCACTGGGCTGGGCACTGACAGATGACAGCTGAGGATCCAAACAACTATTACACGGTCAAATGAATTGACATGACCACAAAAGGAGTTGAAAGAGGATGGTGGGGGAAAGAAAGGACGTACAGGAGAAAGGGCCAGGGGGATGCTTCTGACAACCAGCTTCAAATGGCACAGTGACTGCAAGAGGCAGACAAATCTTCCTGTCAGCCAGTGCTCACAAGCAGGAAGAATCATGTGGGAGCAAAGTCAGTGAGCAAGCCCTAGATGGAAAGGAGAAACTCCAAGTGATGACAGAAGGCAATCAATAGATGCACAGAGTGTAAAGAAATGTTGGTAATACATCCGTCTTTTTCAGTATCTCTCTTTGCACACAGAGATAGATAGATATCCCTATTACAAGTGTCATTTTTATGGGACTTTTGTTTCTGAGCCCAGAGTGCTTTGGGAATTTCCTCACTTCTCTGGATCATTGTTGCCCCCACCCAGATGATCTGAGAAGCCCCGACTGTGTACCAGCTCCTGTGCGAAGTACTAAAGAGGCAAAAGAAGGCAAAAGGTCCCTGCCTCCAGGGAGCTCACTATCTAATGAAGGTAATAACTTGCAAACAACTATAGAAAAACAAATTATAGACAGGATAAACTGGAGATAATCTCAAAAGGAAAGGGCTAGCCTGAAAGAGACTGGGAAAGTCTTCTTTCAAATGGTAGAATTTTCTCTGAGGTTTAAAGGAAGTCAGAGAAGGCAGGTGGTGAAGATGTGAAGGGAGAGCCTTCCAGGGATGGAGTTCAGCCCGGGAAAATGCAGTTGGCAGATGGAGTGACTTAGGTGAGGAACAGCAGAGGCCAGGTCACTGGATAGTTCATGGAGGGTGGGGAAGTATCAAAAGACTAGAAAGGTAGGAAGGGGCTAGGCTGGAATCTGATCTAGCTCTCAAGTATTACCACCTTCCCTATAATATTACACAGGATTTAGGGTGTGCTGGGTGTTCAGGGAAGACTAATACCTTTGGGGTGAAGTCTTGCCAAGCCCTTTTCAGGACTGTCCATCCTCCTTTGGTGTCTAGCCTGGGCTCACCTGTGGCTCCAAGAAACTGTAGCATGCACAGAAGCCATACTCTGGGGAAGTGTCTTGGCAGGAGGGCTAAACCAAGTGAAAGGTGACCAAGAGACCTCAAAACCCATTGGTGAGTGAAGGGGGTGTCTACCCCAGGCATATGAAAACTTCCCCTGGTGGAAAGGGCAAATGAGATCAATTTGTTCCAGCATCCATGAAGGTGATGGAAGAAGGCACTGTGGAGCACTTAGAGCTGGGTTAGACATCGAAGGAGCCAAGGTGCTCCACTGCATCACAGGCTGTCACCGATCTTCTTGACTTGTGTCTTGCCACCAGATTTTGATGACTCTGGGAGAGTGAGACCAATGACTTTGCACAATTTTGCCTCACTTAAATCCAATTTATGCTTGAGTCAAAAGACATTTTGGTCCTCAAAAAACCAAACAATATTACAATAAATTTCTTTATAGACTGGAGAAAACAAATAGGGCTCATCTCAGATCCTGATAAGAAATAGTAGTATTCATAAACAGGTAGCTAGGTGGTGCAATAAACCCAGCTTCGGGATCACTTAGCATCTGTCTGCCTTAGTTTCCTCATTTGTAAAATGGAGATAATAATAGCATCTGTCTCCCAGGATTGTTGAGAGGATCAAATGAGATAACATTTGTAATGCACTTAACACAGTACCTGGCACATAGCAGTTGCTATATAAGTTTTGTTGTTGTTATTATTATTACTCACCCTCAGCCGATATCAGTCTCATTCTCTTAGAGTAATGAAGAAGTTGAGTGTTTGCTCTTTCTCTTAAACCTTCAACTCTATGATCCCATTTTCCATCTGCAAGGATGTTGTTTTTTCTAACCATTCTAGAAGATATCAACCTATGGATACCCCCATCTCAGTCCTGTTCACCTCCCAGGAGAGGCTGGTCCTTTGTCACTGGCTCCTGCCTTCTGGTGCCCTCAGTCTCCAGTAGATGGTACTTAAGTCCTTTTCTAAAACAGTCTTGAGGAAAATATACCCCAGAATCTCTAACTTGCCTAAGGATGATAACAGATGAAAAGCACACTCCTGGTCTAGGATGTGTAAGATTAAAATTAATATCCAATAACTCCAAGTATTATATTTTATAAGATTTATTAATAATCCCTTGAAGTAGAGGAAATAAAAAGACAAAAGTAAAAGCCTGAGTAAAGAGAAATTTTCCCAACCTCATTAGTGAGAGAGGAGAGCAAAAGATAGGGTTACAGAAACTTTATCTCTAAAACGTAAGAACATAATGTGAGGATGAAAGTAGGATTCTGGGAAATGGAGTCCTGGGGTACAAAATTCTAATTACACAGTTGAACCCCTTTTGGTAAAGCTTTCTTTGGTATACCAGGTTCACAGAGCCAGAACTTTGAATACAAGAGGTATCCCACCATCTAGGGACTAGAACAACTCTCTGTCTATCTTTCCATCTTCTCTAAGTTCAATGAGATAATATGTGTGAGTACTTTATGAACTTTATATCACTCTGTTTTATTCAGGCTAAGTATAGAGTATAGGTAGGGCACTGGATTTGGAGACATGAAGATCTGGGTTCAAATCCTATTTTGAGTCCTTAGTGAATTCAAAGATTCAGCAGACTCACTGAATTCAAAGAACGAAAGTTGTATGATCTTGGGCAAATCAACATCTCTGTGCCTCAGTTTATCCATCTGTAAAATGAGAAAGTTGAATTTGATGGTCTCTGTAGTCTCTTTCCACTATGAACCTATGATCCTCTAATCTTACTTCCATGTTGCCACCTTTCTATCCCTGCTATCATCCATCCAGTATAAGCCCTCCTTACCATTCAAGTCCCTATCATGAGAATTTCCTAGTCTTCTCACCCCCACTATCTCTTTCCTTCAAATTTTCCTTTATACTGCTACCAGATTAGTTTTCCTTGTGCATAAATCCACTAAGATATTCTATTGCTCAATATGTTTCTCTAGCTCCTTATTAAATACTGAGCAAAGTTTATTCTCTTTTGTCTGACATTGGAGATCCTTCCAAATTGGGCCCAACCATATCTTGCTAGCCTTATCTCATCTCATTTCCCCACACACACTCAGCATTCTACCCAAATTGAACTGCTATGCCCCGCCCCAAACCCAGTGGACTTCTTTTGCTTCATGTTATTCCCAAGCTCTTCCCCTTCTGTGTATGATAAATTCTTGCCCATCCTTTAAAGTCCAAATGGAATGTCTTCTCTCCTATGAAGCCTCTCCTGCTCCCTCCCCTCTGTCAGTAATATTCTCCCCCCAGGACTCTACAAAGAGCCTGTTTTGCTCTTCTCTTATGCATTTATCATATACGATCGTGCACTGTACTTATCTAAATAAGGAAAGAAGTGATTTTGTCACTGTCAGGAATACAGAACAAAAAGTCACTGGCTTTTCCCTATCCTCCACTCTTGCTGACGCAGGATCCCAAAGGGATTGCATGAGCAGCAGGCATGAGTTGAACTGGAAGAAATGCTTGTACACTAAAGCAAATAGACTGAATTCAAAATCCTAAGGCAGGAGGAAGACCAGCGTCTTGTTGCCAAAGGAGTCCTCTAGCTCTATGGCTGGCTATAGCTAGGTTCTGGACCTCAACCAAAAAGAAGAAGAAGAAACAAAAAGCTAAAATAGCCCCTGAGGCTAGAATCTAAAAGAATTAACACCTTTGGGGGGGAAACGGTTATGGAGCTGCTAAAATTCAGTAAAATGCCAGCAGGTGGCATTAGTGGAGAGCAGCTCAGCAGAGACACAAGGAAAGGGAAGCACAGCAGAGAGAAGAGCCCAGCAGAGGACCCAGAAGTTAATAGAAGCAGAGGAAGCAACTCAGAGCCCGGTGGCCTCCCCATTCCAACAGAAGGACTAGGTAGCTCTGCAAGGAGTAAGCAGCAACATTAAAGGGAGAAAGAGGAACCCCACTAGGAATATGAATTGCCCAGAAAATGCATGCATCTACATGAGTGTCCTCTCCATTTATTCTCCCCATACATGTGCCCACATGTTCCCATGTTCTCCTCATGCATGTGCCCATGTTCTCCCCATGCATGTGAGGTTCTCCCCAGGCATGTGTCCATACATTCTCATGTTGTCCTCACACATGTGTCCATGTATTCCCATGTTCTCCTCATGTGTATGCCCACATGCTACCATGGTCTCCCCATATATATGCCCATATGCTTCCATGTTTGTGTATGTGCCCACATGCTCCCGTGTTCTCCCCAAGCATGTCATCTTAGTCAAATATGTATCTCCTTTCCATGCATTTCCTAGGCGTGCATGATCCCCAGCCACTCACTTTCCCTAAGTGTCTTCACTTCGTTGTCTCTGGTATGATAATCTGTGAACTAGGTTACCCTGTGTTAATGGAGAGGATTTGTTCTTCAATCAATCAATCAATAAACATTTATTAAGTGTCTTCTATGTATCAGGCACTGGGCTAAGTTCTGGAGATACAAACAGAAGCAAAAGACAGCCCTTGCCCTCAAAGGGTCCACAGTCTAATTAAGCAGGGAATGATTAAGAGGGAAACACTTGAATTAAGAGGGTTGGGGAAAGGCTTCCCTTAGAAGGTGGGATTTTACTTGGGATAACTTATTCTTGGAATTGATCTTGCCATGCTAGATCTTTCTAACACATCCTCTGGTTGAAATATTGATGGAAGCTAATAAACTATACAGTGTTAAATGGAACCTGAATTAAAGTATGACTTAGAACCAGGGATGGTTTTTAGGAAGCCTAGGATGAAGGGATCCCTGGCTGTCCCTGTCAAGTCAAATCAAGTCAACAAGCATTTACAGTATTAAGTGCCTACAATGTGCCAGCAACCATGCTAAGCTCTGGATCTAAACTATATGTGTATCTTCTTTTTCAATCATTTGCAGTCATTTCCTTCTCTTCATGACCCTATTTGGGGTTTTCTTGGAAGAGATACTAGAGGGAGTTGCTATTTCTTTCTCCAACTCATTTTACAAATGAGGAAACTGAGGCAGACAAGGTTAAGTGACTTGGGGTCACCCAACTAGTAAGCATCTGAGGCCAGATTTGAACTCTGACTCCAAGTAGGGCATTCTTTCTACTGGGTCTCCCCATCCCACTCCCACAGACTAATGAAAGTTCTATAAGGTCAGAAACATAATCTTTTCTAAGTTTGCTCTCTCTCCCTAGAATCATATTCTGCATACAGGAAGCAATTAATATTTGTTGAAGCAAATTTAGCCTGCCACTGAACAAATTGAATCATAGGAACCAATGGATTTCCAAGATGGAAGAGGACCTTAGGAATAACCCCATTCAACCTACTCGCTTCCTGCAGGAGTGACTTGACTACATATAAGAAAGGAAAGAAGAGTTTGGGACCATATGCAATGTGAGTGGAAACGACTGGTCTCCCTAGGCATGATTGCTGCCCCTTTATCCTTCCTCCCCTTCCCTTCCAAGTCATCTAGATGCAGCCAGCTCATTCCACGGTTCCACTGTTAAAGCAGATCACTCACAAATTCAAGGTTCTAAAAAGAAACCCTCTGCTGTCCTTACGTAACAGAACTTGGCAAAGCACAGAGAACAGTCTACCATCGCCTTTGCCTGGGGCTCTCCAGGCAAATGTTAATACATTTGCACAGATACCTTGATCTGGTTGGTTTCCAAGGATCATCGCCAGCTGAAAAAGCAAAAAGAACGAGCAAGATGCTAGGAAGACTCACAGCAGAGGAACGTGTCACCTTCAGGAGACAAACAGCTATTTTGCCTTTGGAAGAACACTTGAAGAAATCCATAGAACAAATGGCTGGAATACAGTCCAAAGGGGGAGGACAAGCGATGCCTTAAGCCATCATAAGATTCAAAGCCAGAAGGAACCTTAGGAATCACACAGACCAACATCTTCATTTGATAGATTGAGGAGACTAGATCCAAGAGGATAAAACAATGTGTCTGTCCAAGGTTGCCCAAATTATAGTAAATAGCAGAAGCCAAATTCAAACTCGGGTCTTGTGCAAATATGGACATCCCTACCACTCAGCTCTCCTTCCTCTTCCCAGAATAGAGTATGGTATTCCCATTATTTGAACACCCACTTGAATGAGCAAATTCAACATTTTTAAAAACAATAAAGTAAGAGGCAGTTGGGTGGCTCAGTGGATAGAGAGCCAGGCCTAGAGATGGGAAGTCCTGGGTTCAAATGTGGCCTCAGACACTTCCTAGTGGTGTGACCCTGGGCAAGACACTTAACCCCCATTGCCTAGCCCTTAGAGCTCTTCTGCCTTGGAGCCAATACACAGTATTGGTTCCAAGATGGAAGGTAAGGGTTTAAAAACAAACAATGAAGTATTTCATGGTAACAGGGACAATTTTAAAGGCCATTATAACGTCTATGGGATGATTATATCATTATAGACCTGGCAATATTATGGAAACATTTCCATGTATGCTTCTGAATATAGGCCATCCCTCCTTGCCATTTGCAGCTTATCTATCACTCCTTATTCAGAAAAGAACCTTTGTTAAGACTGAAAAAAAATTTGTTTTTGGACATGGCTAATGGAAGAAATTTGTTTTGCTTGATTATACATATTTGTAACTGGGCTATTGTTTTTCTTTCTTTCACTGAGGAGGGGGCAGGGAAGAAGGCTAGAAGGTGAATTTTCATTGATTCAAAAAATAAAAATGTAATTTAAAAGAAAGGCCCCCTGCTCCAAGCCAGACTAGTCAATTCATTGTCCTTAGAATATACTTTGCACTTTCCACTTATCGTGTGATTTATTAGTCCTCTATCCTTGCTGCTCCTTGGTTCTCCTGCTATAAAAAGGGGATGATATCTGCTCTACCTTCTTCAAAAGGTTGCTCTGATGATAAAGAGGATTAACGGGCATGAGACACTATGGATCTATGAAATATTATTGTTCTCTCCTTTCACCTTTACCCAGATTGGGGGATATCTTCCTTTCTACCCATCTCCAGACTTATCCAAACTTGTTTGTCCTTCAAGGCTCAGCTCAAGTACTTTGTCCTCTGTGAAATCTTCCCTTATGATAGCAGCAGATGACTTCTCCCTGGTTCTCTCCTCCGGATTCCTAAGTACTGACTGTGTCCCCCTCTGGTACTTAGTGTAGACCATCTAGGATTGTTAAGTATCTTTCCAAATGTTCATAGCTCAATTTTTTGAATTTCTGGTTTACTTGAGGACAAGGACTTGGTCTTTGTGATGGGACTAATATTTACTAGCATTTCCCTGATGCAGCTTCTTTCCCTCCAACCACAATATGAGGAGGTCCAGGTCCTTCCTCCTTCGCTGATCCTTGCTGTTGTTCAGTTGTATCAAACTCTTTCTGACACCATTTGGGGTTTTCTTGGCAAAGACACTGGAGTGGTTGGCCATTTCCTTCTGTAGTTCATTTTTTTAGATGAGGGAACTGAAGCAAACAGGGTTGTGATTTACCCAGAATCATACAGCTAGTAAGTGTCTGAGGCTGGATTTGAACTCAGGAAGGTGAGTTTTCCTGACTTTGAGCCCTGTGCCCTATCCACTGCATTATCTAGTCCTTAAAGATTAGCTTTCCCTAACAGGAGATCAAAGTCTCCCCAGCTCCTGACTCTCAGACTTGTTGAATTTCTGAAGACCTACTGAATTCCCATATCATGACCCGATGATCATATTCGTCTCCAAGGGTCACGTCCAATGATGTTACATGCCACCGTATCTTTGTCTCATTTCCTTTTTTTTTTGGTAGAGAAAAGTAAATTTCCTTAGTTGATAGCTCAATGACTTGGAAATGTCTCATTTTATCCTAAACTCAAATCTGAGCTAAGATAGTACTGAAGTTAGAGCTACTTCCAAATCTTATATAACAATATGTATGGTGCTTTGCACACAGGAGTAGCCCAACAAATATCTGATTGAATATTGATTTTGTTATTTATGTCTGCAAGCAACTACCAGGAGAATACCAAATACTTTGCCATGCATTCCTTGGGTGGCCTTAACTTTATGGCCAGTTCAGTTCCCTGAGGCAGAGATGCTCAGCCTACTTGGGTTCATGCTTCAGCAAATGAAAGATTCTTGGATCCCTGCTGCTTGGATTGATCTTCTTTCACCTAGCGGATAGCCTATGTGAACATAGCCCCTCATTACCATCAGGGAAGCCCCAGGTGACCTGAAAGGAGAATTCTCACACCTTACATCCCTGGTCACTCTCTGAGTTCCTGTTTCATTTTTATCACAAGCCGGACACTAGAGTTTCTTCAAATGGAAATGGACTCTACCTGCCCAAGATATAATGGCAGTCAGGGCACTTTTAGCATTGTTCCTGCAGAAGTACCCAGGAATGGCAGACGCATGGCCACAAAGAAGAGATGCTGACAGTGGTCTTTCCCAGCCTTTGAATTACTTCATGAGTAATCCAAGATTGGAAATTTCAAAGAAATCAAGAGTTCCTGTGGGCACTTCTTCCTAGAGGGGGATTTTCCCTGTAGTGTTCTTCTGAGAAAATGAAAGGAAATGTCTGTGTGACTCCTATAACTGGATAGTTAATGTGGATATCAAGTGTGGAAAGGAGATCTAAACCTTGACAACCTTTTCTGCTGTTACCATGAGCTTCTCAGAAAAGGCAATTTGCTGTGAAGGAAAGATTGCTTATTCACCCAGCCTCCAAAATGTGTCTGTCTTCCAAAGAAAGTCTAATGGCTTTTTGGAGAATTTTCTGTTTCTGTATCTGTTCATGGACTTCTATCATTCATTCACATCTTATGTATTTCTGTGGGATAAAAAAAATCTGTTTCATACCCAATATGCTTTCTTTTTTTAACTCTTATTTTCTGTCTTGGTAACAACTCTAAGAAAGAAACACAAGGGCTAGGCAAATAGGGTTAAGTGACTTGTCCAGGGTCTCACAGCTAAGAAGTATCTGAGACCAGGTTTGAACCCAGGACCTCCTGATCACAGGCTTGGTACTCTATCCACTGAACCACCTAACTACCCTTCCAATATGCTTTCAATATACTGAGTTCCTATATAGGACTTACAGACCCTATTACCTACATTTGCGGCAACCTAGACATGAGCTCTACCTGTGTTCTATTTTGGGGATTTCACTCTGGGGAGGGAGCAATGATCCAGAGAGAAACTGACTCTTTGGGATCTGATCCCCAAAATGGGGAGAAGCCTAGATCACTGCTTGCACCTGCTTCATGATTTTGCTTCAAGCAGGCACTGTCTATTTTGATCACTGATCCAGTTTCATACAGGTATCAGCCTGATAACATTGGTTACTCTGGTAGAAGTTTTTTGTTTTGTTTTGTTTTGTTTTTTAAAAATCTTTTCCTTCTGTCTTGGTATCAATTCTAAGACAGAAAAATGGCAAGGGCTGGGTAATCAGGGTTAAGTGACTTGCCCAGGGTGGTATAGCTAGGAAATGTCCAAAGTCGGATTTGAACCCAAATCCTCTCAACTGCAGACCTGGCATTCTATCCACTATGTCACCTCGATACCCTCTTAGAAGGAAGCCTGTGAAGGAAGGCTCTTCTCTCTGACCTGACCAGGAAAACAGATTGCTGGTCCTTTGTTGGAAATAATAGGAAGGAGCAACTCCAGGTATGGATAACATTCTAAAGTTCATATTGATTTTTAGATAATAACAAAACAAAAGCCCCATCAAATCAAATGCAGTAAATTAAGTGGATTTTTGAACATGAGACTTTAGCCAATGCCTGGCTTAGTGCCCCGCATATTAGAAGAGCTTGCTATAAATGTTTAGGGTTGATTATTGGGAAAGCTTTTGATTCAATGCCTTTAGTTAATAACCTCTGCTGCCCCTACTCTATAGCTCTTTCTGGAATGCTTGGAAGGGAAGCCAATTTAATTCAGTCCAGCAAAAATTTATTAAAGGCTTGCTGTGTGTGAGGTACTATGTGAAGCCCTGGTAATAGAAAGAGGAAAAATCAAATCAATGATCCCTGTCTCAAAAGATCTCACATTTTCCAGGAGAGTAGAGGGTCCTGTTCCCACATAATCCAGACCTCCTCTCCCCATAGATAGTGGATTCCTCAATACTTTACTCCCTAAATGGGGTGATGCATCTTCTAGGGAAATTTTCCTAACAGAGACTGCTGAGAGAAAAACTGAGGAAAGGAAACCAATCAGTATAATGCAATGAAAAGAATACTAGACTTGGAGTTAGAAGAGTTTGAACTAGAAGAGTTAGAAGAGTTAGAAGAATTTGAATCCTGCTTCTGGTACTTCATAGCTATGTGACCCCAGGAAGGTCATTTAACATCTCTGAGACTCAGTTTGATCATCTGTAAAATGGGTAACATGATAATTCACTTGAGATAATATACACAAAGTGCTATATAAATGCCAGTTATCACCAAGGGAATGCTGCAGCTCTAGACAATCATTAAATTTTCAGTAAATAATTACAACTCATAAATCAGCAAACAATGCAAATTAAAGCTTAATTTCTTGGGAAGGGTTTACTATCTAAACTTAAGAAAGTTATGGTAATGTGAACTAGAATGACCTCCAGGAAGCGATGCAGAGCGAAAGGAGCAGAGCCAGGAAAACATTATACACAGAGGCAGATACACTGTGACACAATTGAATGTAATGGACATTTCTAGTAATAGCAATTCAATGATCCAGGACAATTCTAAGGGATTTATGAGAAAAACACTATCCACATCCAGAGGAAGAACTGTGGGAGTAGAAACACAGAAGAAAAACAACTGCTTGAGTACATGGGTTGATGGGGATATGATTGGGGATGTAGATTCTAAACTCTAAACCTTAGTGCAAATATCAATAATATGGAAATAGGTCTTGATCAGTGATACGTGTAAAACCCACTGGAATTGATGCAGGAAGGGGGTGGTAGGAGGAGAAAGAAAGAACATGAATCTTGTAACCATGGAAAAATAATCTAAATTAATTAATTAAATAAATAAACATTTTTTTAAGAGTGATGATGAAAATTTTAATATCACAGGTCAAAGTTTGTTTGGTTTTTTTTAAGTCCTTACATTCTGCCTTAATATCTGTTCTAAGACAGAAGAGCAGTGAGGTCTAGACAAATGGGATTAAATGACTTGGCCAGGGTCACAGGGCTAGGAAGTATCTGAGATCAGATTTGAATCCAGGTCCTCCCAACTCCAGACTCTATCCACTGTGCTACCTAGTTGCCCCACAGATTGACTTAAAGTGTTTTGGAATACACTTTTTTTTTGGATGGGGGGAGCTGGTTTTTCATCATTTACCAGCACTCTGTTGACTATTTCTGGGAGGATAACTTTGGCTAAAATAACTTGATATGGGTAAATTAAAACAGAAAACTCTATGATGTCAGGCTTCCCCCTTTTAATAGAGTTTGCCATACATTTAATGGTCCCAGACTGAAATAGTGTTAGTAATCAATTTGCCTTTGCTCTTACATCCCAACTCTCTCTCTACACCTTTCCTGCCCTCACCAGTACTGATAATGAGCCTTCCACCATAGCATGGTCAGGATTGGGAATGGGGGGCAGCTGGGTGACTCAGTGGGCTGAGAGCCAAGCCTAGAGACTGGAGGTCCTGGGTTCAAATCTGACTTCACATACTTCCTGGCTGTGTGATCCTGGACAAGTAAGTCACTTAACCCCCATTACCCAGCCTTTACTATTCTTCTGCTTTAGAACCAATATTCAGTATTGATTCTAAGATGAAGAATAAGTCTTAAAAAATGAGTTTGGGGAGTTCACTTAGAGTTCCTCCATTCGCCTAGACACCCGTTATTGTTTCTCTCTTTTCCTTTGAAATATCTGCCCCCGCATGCAGAGAACATCTTCAGAGCTCGCTCTCTCTCCCTCCCGGTTATAAGATAAAGTGGTATGTGTCTGGTGCTCTCCTGCATTCCTTCTGGCTAAGTTCCTTCCACTACCTCAACCTGGATGCTCTTTTCTATTTCTTTTCTTGTTAGGGACCTGGATGAAGCTTTTCCTCATTTAGCAGGTGAAGCCCTTTGAGGTTCTCATTTAAAATAATTTGATATTCAGAAAGTATGCGTGTGGTTGAAAGCCATAAAATTATTCATTTGAAAGGCTTATTCTTTTCCATCAGATACTGATTGAAGTGTACACCAGTCCCCCTGAGCACCAGCTCCTTTCTCAAGAGGTCCTTTTTTCTGCAGTGCTTTGCAACCTTCACTAAATAGAGTTGTTCAGACACACTTTGATCCTCTGACTTTTTTTTTCCAAGAGTATATATGAGAGTTGAACAGCTATATAATTTAATTCATTGTGATTTACTTTTAAATCACTTGGGTTGTACTTGTAGGGTTCAGAAAGCTGAGTCCAACTTCCTTAAGTTGCAGCAGACTTAGATAAAATAATTCTTGGAATTTGAATTACGCTACATTTTTCCTAATAATGCTGCCTCACATTGCCATAGCCCTCTAGAGTTTAGGACAGTCAGGGGAGGAGGGTGCTGCAAGTAAAAGACTTTTAAAACTGTAAAGATGAACTATGATTATTATCATCTTTGTTTTTATAGACAAGAAAACTGAGGCTCAAGGGGATTAAAGTGAGTTTTTTAATGGCAATTTTTTAAAAAGTTTATTATATACTTAGTAACCAAAACCAACAACAACAAAAATTTAACTAAACAAATGCATAAAAAGATTATCTGCAAGACCACAAACTCTACATTGTTTACGATTTGTTTTTAAATATGCAAATTATATATGTTTGCTAATATAAACATCCTCTGCTTTTGAGTTCCCTTTGGATTTGTTTTACTTGGATCTTTTTTTCTCTTGATTTTGTGGCTGTTATTTTTTTTAGTGTCATCTTGGTATGTATTATTCTTATTCTCTTCTCTTTTCATCTCTTCATGTTATTTGCCTTACATTTCCATTATTTGTCATTTCAGTAACATAATGCAATTCATTACATTCAAATATCACAATATATTCAGCCATTTCTCCTATTTATTGTATTTGTGCTATTTCCAGTTATTTTGGAATAATAAACAAAGCTTCCCTGAATATTTTCATACAACACAGCTTTTTATCCCTTCAATAAAGACCCTAGGGGGGACTTCCGGTTAAGATGGCGGCTTAGAGAAAGCTGAAGTTCAGATCTCCGGAAAACCCTTCCCGACCGATCTCAAACGATAAGCTCCTAAGGCGCCGAAATTCAAAACGATCAACAGCACAGACCCTGGGAACCCTCCTCCTGGACCTGGACCCGGTTCAAAAGGTACGGCTCCCCTTAAAAGCCAGAACCCGAGATCCCTCGGACCTCAGGGGTAGGAGCGCAGAGTCCAAGGCTCCCGGAAGCGGCAGCCACGGGGCTCAGAGAGCAGGGTCTGAGGAACAACAACCCTCAGGGTCTTCTACCCAAGTCCCAGTCCGGGTGAAAGTTACTGCCCGGGGCCTCCGCTGCAAAGAGCTGGTCGGTCCGGGTGAAAGTTACTGCCTGGGGCCTCCGCTGCAAAGAGCTGGTCGGTCCGGGTGAAAGTTACTGCCTGGGGCCTCCGCTGCAAAGAGCTGGTCGGTCCGGGTGAAAGTTACTGCCTGGGGCCTCCGCTGCAGAGAGCTGGTCAAAACAACAGCAACCCTCAGGGCGGGCAAGACAGCCTCACGGGCTGGATCCTGCTATCCAAGTCTCAGTGAAAGTCTGTGCTCTCGGAGCTTGGGGAAGCTGCAGCCCATCCCCCCGCAGGCCGACGAAACAGCCTCACAGCCAGGGATTCTGAAGGCAACTTCCGGAAATCGAGCCAGGGGGAGAGTGTGGCTTCGTGGTCCGACCCTTCCATTCCAGTTCCAGTGAGGCATATTCAGTTTAACCCAGGGAACGCTCATAGAACCAACATCTGCCCAGGACTAAAGCCTCTGATCACCAGACAAAGACAAGAAAAGCCAATCCTCCACGTTCAGAGATGACAAACTCTACAGAAGCACAGAAGCCCCAAAATACCAAGAAAAATAAGAAGAAAGGGGCGACTCTGGACACATTCTATGGAGCCAAAATACAAAATACAGAGCAGATAGAAGAAGATATACAAGAAAATTCTCCAAAATCTTCCAAAGGAAATAGAAACTCCCCACAAACACATGAAGAATTTGAATCAGAAAGGACCAAAAAGATGGAAGCCCTCTGGGAGGAAAAGTGGGAAATGATGCAAAAGAAATTCACGCATCTACAAAACCAGTTTGACCAAACTGTAAAAGAAAACCAGGCTTTAAAGCAAGAACTAATAAAGCAAAGCCAAAACACCAAGAAATTAGAAGAGAACATAAAATATCTCACCGACAAGGTGATAGATCTGGAAAACAGGGGGAGAAGAGAAAATTTAAGAATAATTGGACTCCCAGAAAAGCCAGAAATAAACACCAAACTGGACATGGTGATACAAGATATAATCAAAGAAAATTGCCCAGAGATTCTAGAACAAGGGGGCAATACAGCCACTGACAGAGCTCACAGAACACCTTCTACACTAAACCCCCAAAAGACAACTCCCAGGAATGTAATTGCCAAATTCCAAAGCTATCAAACAAAAGAAAAAATCCTACAGGAAGCCAGAAAAAGACAATTTAGATATAAAGGAATGCCAATCAGGGTCACACAAGACCTTGCAAGTTCTACTCTGAATGATCGTAAGGCATGGAACATGATCTTCAGAAAGGCAAGAGAGCTGGGTCTCCAACCAAGAATCAGCTACCCAGCAAAACTGACTATATACTTCCAAGGGAAAGTATGTGCATTCAACAAAATAGAAGACTTCCAACTTTTTGCAAAGAAAAGACCAGAGCTCTGTGGAAAGTTTGATACCGAAAATCAAAGAGCAAGGAATACCTGAAAAGGTAAATATTAAGGAAAGGGGAAAAATGTTATCTTCTTTTACTCAAACTCTCTTCTATAAGGACTACATTTATATCAACCTATGTATACTAATAAGTGGGGAAAATGTAATGTATAAATAGGGGGTAAAGAAAGACCAAATAGAATAATGGTTCTCACACAAAGATTCACAGGGGAAGGGGAGGGGAAGAAAACTCCTATAAGAAGGAGAGGAAGAGAGGGGGGGGTTTACTTAAACCTCAATCTCAGGGAAATCAACTCTGAGAGGGAAAAACATCCAGATCCATTGGGATCTTGAATTCTATCTTACCCAACAAGGGTAAGGAGAAGGGAAAACCAAGGGGGGGAGGGGGAGAGGGAGAACAAAAAGGGAGGGAAAGAGAGGGGGGAGGGGGAGGGAACAAAAAGGGAGGGACTAAAAAGGGAAACATCAAGGGAGGGGACAAGGGGGACTGATTCAAAGTAAATCACTGGACTAAAAGGTAGAGCCGAAGAAGAAAAGGTTAGAATTAGGGAAGGCAATCAAAATGCCAGGGAGTCCACAAATGACAATCATAACTTTGAACGTGAATGGGATGAACTCACCCATAAAACGTAGACGAATAGCTGAATGGATTAGAATCCAAAACCCTACCATATGTTGTCTTCAAGAAACACACATGAGGCGGGTTGACACCCACAAGGTCAGAATTAAAGGATGGAGTAAGACCTTCTGGGCCTCAACTGATAGAAAGAAGGCAGGAGTGGTAATCATGATATCTGATAAAGCCAATGCAAAAATAGACCTGATCAAAAGGGATAGGGAAGGTAATTATATTTTGTTAAAAGGGACTCTAGACAATGAGGAAATATCATTAATCAACATGTATGCACCAAATAATATAGCACCCAAATTTCTAATGGAGAAACTAGGAGAATTGAAGGAAGAAATAGACAATAAAACCATACTAGTGGGAGACTTAAACCAACCATTATCAAATTTAGATAAATCAAATCAAAAAATAAATAAGAAAGAGGTAAAAGAAGTGAATGAAATCTTAGAAAAATTAGAATTAATAGACATATGGAGAAAAATAAATAGGGATAAAAAGGAATACACCTTCTTCTCAGCACCACATGGCACATTCACAAAAATTGACCATACATTAGGTCACAGAAACATAGCACACAAATGCAGAAAAGCAGAAATAATGAATGCAGCCTTCTCAGATCACAAGGCAATAAAAATAATGATTAGTAATGGTACATGGAAAACCAAATCTAAAACCAATTGGAAATTAAACAATATGATACTCCAAAACCGTTTAGTTAAAGAAGAAATCATAGAAACAATTAATAATTTCATCAAGGAAAATGACAATGGCGAAACATCCTTTCAAACCTTTTGGGATGCAGCCAAAGCGGTAATCAGAGGCAAATTCATATCCCTGAAAGCTCATATTAACAAACAAGGGAGAGCAGAGATCAATCAATTGGAAATGCAATTGAAAAAACTCGAAAGCGATCAAATTAAAAACCCCCAGCAGAAAACCAAATTTGAAATCCTAAAAATTAAGGGAGAAATTAATAAAATCGAAAGTGATAGAACTATTGATTTAATAAATAAGACAAGAAGCTGGTACTTTGAAAAAACAAACAAAATAGACAAAGTACTGGTCAATCTAATCAAAAAAAGGAAGGAAGAAAAGCAAATTCACAGCATTAAAGATGAAAAGGGGGACAGCACCTCCAATGAGGAGGAAATTAAGGCAATCATTAGAAATTACTTTGCCCAATTATATGGCAATAAATACACCAATTTAGGAGAAATGGATGAATATATACAAAAATACAAACTGCCTAGACTAACAGAAGAGGAAATAGAATTCTTAAATAATCCCATATCAGAAATTGAAATCCATCAAGCCATCAAAGAACTTCCTAAGAAAAAATCCCCAGGGCCTGATGGATTCACCTGTGAATTCTATCAAACATTCAGAGAACAGTTAACCCCAATACTATACAAACTATTTGACATAATAAGCAAAGAGGGAGTTCTACCAAACTCCTTTTACGACACAAACATGGTACTGATTCCAAAACCAGGCAGGTCAAAAACAGAGAAAGAAAACTATAGACCAATCTCCCTAATGAATATAGATGCAAAAATTTTAAATAGGATACTAGCAAAAAGACTCCAGCAAGTGATCAGAAGGATCATTCACCATGATCAAGTAGGATTCATACCAGGGATGCAGGGCTGGTTCAACATTAGGAAAACCATCCACATAATTAACCACATCAACAAGCAAACTAGCAAGAACCACATGATTATCTCAATAGATGCAGAAAAAGCCTTTGATAAAATACAACACCCATTCCTATTAAAAACACTAGAAAACATAGGAATAGAAGGGTCATTCCTAAAAATAATAAACAGTATATATCTAAAACCAACAGCTAATATCATCTGCAATGGGGATAAACTAGATGCATTCCCAATAAGATCAGGAGTGAAACAAGGATGCCCATTATCACCTCTACTATTTGACATTGTACTAGAAACACTAGCAGTAGCAATTAGAGAAGATAAAGAAATTGAAGGCATCAGAATAGGCAAGGAGGAGACCAAGTTATCACTCTTTGCGGATGACATGATGGTCTACTTAAAGAATCCTAGAGATTCAACCAAAAAGCTAATTGAAATAATCAACAACTTTAGCAAAGTTGCAGGATACAAAATAAACCCACATAAATCATCAGCTTTTCTATATATCTCCAACACAGCTCAGCAGCAAGAACTAGAAAGAGAAATCCCATTCAAAATCACCTTAGACAAAATAAAATACCTAGGAATCTATCTCCCAAGACAAACACAGGAACTATATGAACACAACTACAAAACACTCGCCACACAACTAAAACTAGACTTGAACAATTGGAAAAACATTAACTGCTCATGGATAGGACGAGCCAATATAATAAAAATGACCATCCTACCCAAACTTATTTATCTATTTAGTGCCATACCCATTGAACTACCAAAATACTTCTTCACTGATTTAGAAAAAACCATAACAAAGTTCATTTGGAAGAACAAAAGATCAAGGATATCCAGGGAAATAATGAAAAAAAACACATATGATGGGGGCCTTGCAGTCCCAGACCTCAAACTATATTACAAAGCAGCAGTCATCAAAACAATTTGGTACTGGCTAAGAAACAGAAAGGAAGATCAGTGGAATAGACTGGGGGAAAACGACCTCAGCAAGACAGTATACGATAAACCCAAAGATCCCAGCTTTTGGGACAAAAATCCACTATTTGATAAAAACTGCTGGGAAAATTGGAAGACAGTGTGGGAGAGACTAGGAATAGATCAACACCTCACACCCTACACCAAGATAAATTCAAAATGGGTGAGTGACTTAAACATAAAGAAGGAAACCATAAGTAAATTGGGTAAACACAGAATAGTATACATGTCAGACCTTTGGGAGGGGAAAGGCTTTAAAACCAAGCAAGATATAGAAAGAATCACAAAATGTAAAATAAATAATTTTGACTACATCAAACTAAAAAGCTTTTGTACAAACAAAACCAATATAACTAAAATCAGAAGGGAAACAACAAATTGGGAAAAAATCTTCATAGAAACCTCTGACAAAGGTTTAATTACTCATATTTATAATGAGCTAAATCAATTGTACAAAAAATCAAGCCATTCTCCAATTGATAAATGGGCAAGGGAAATGGATAGGCAGTTCTCAGATAAAGAAATCAAAACTATTAACAAGCACATGAAGAAGTGTTCTACATCTCTTATAATCAGAGAGATGCAAATCAAAACAACTCTGAGGTATCACCTCACACCTAGCAGATTGGCTAACATAACAGCAAAGGAAAGTAATGAATGCTGGAGGGGATGTGGCAAAGTAGGGACATTAATTCATTGCTGGTGGAGCTGTGAACTGATCCAACCATTCTGGAGGGCAATTTGGAACTATGCCCAAAGGGCGACAAAAGAATATCTACCCTTTGACCCAGCCATAGCACTGCTGGGTCTGTACCCCAAAGAGATAATGGACACAAAGACTTGTACAAAAATATTCATAGCTGCGCTCTTTGTGGTGGCCCAAAACTGGAAAACGAGGGGATGCCCATCAATTGGGGAATGGCTGAACAAACTGTGGTATATGTTGGTGATGGAATACTATTGTGCTCAAAGGAATAATAAAGTGGAGAAGTTCCATGGAGACTGGAACAACCTCCAGGAAGTGATGCAGAGCGAGAGGAGCAGAACCAGGAGAACATTGTACACAGAGACTAATACACTGTGGTATAATCGAACGTAATGGACTTCTCCATTAGTGGCGATGTAATGTCCCTGAACAACTTTCAGGGATCCAGGAGAAAAAAAACACCATTCATAAGCAAAGGATAAACTATGGGAGTGGAAACACCGAGAAAAAGCAACTGCCTGAATACAGAGGTTGAGGGGACATGACAGAGGATAGACTTTAAATGAACACTCTAATGCAAATACTATCAACAAAGCAATGGGTTCAAATCAAGAAAACATCTAATGCCCAGTGGACTTACGCGTCGGCTATGGGGGGTGGGGGGGAGGAAAAGAAAATGATCTATGTCTTTAACGAATAATGCTTGGAAATGATCAAATAAAATATATTAAAAAAAAAAAATAAAGGGGACAAGAAAAAAAAAATAAAGACCCTAGGGCCTATCCCTAGTAATGGAATCTCCAGGTCAATGAATCTGAAAAGTTTTACACCTCTTAATGTATAATTCTATCTTGTTTTTTAAAAAATAAAAATCACAGCCACTCTAACAATGTAATATTAGGCCTGCTTCTTCCATGTTCCTATCAGCATTAATTTAAATACTTTAGTCTATCTGGTTCTCAGTTAGCATATATTCCCAGGACTATACTTGTCTATATTGGTCCTTAGGCAGCAGAAACAATCTATTGCTAGGACCGAACTCTTTCCAAAACACATCTTTCCAGCTTGGTCATATCTAGTGGAACTTTTGTTCCAGTGCTGCAACTCCTCAGAAATACAGGATTATCCTCCATAATATGATGACTATTATGGTAAGACTTGTACAGAACATTTATTCTCTCTAAACCATTGTTGTCCCACCAGAACCTAGATTTGGATTACATGTATGCTTACGCTTAGATGTACTATTAACCTCTTGCAGGTATGTGGGGGCTCTCCAGATATCTATCTTATCTAAGGTTCTATTCATCTCCTTAATTTCTTTCTTATTTATTTTTTGGTTAGATTTATTTATTTCTAAGAGGTGAAAATTAATGTCCAACACATTATTTTGTTATTTGTTTCCATCTGTATCTCATTTAGTTTCTCCTTTTAAAATCTGGGTGCTATATAACTCCAATATTGATAATAGTTCCTTTCCATACTAATCCCCCAACATGTCATTACCCTGTTTATCCCTTCCAATTATATCCATTTTAGCCTCAATTCTGTCAGAGATCATGACTGCTGCCCCTGCCTTCTCTAAGATTAGCTGAGTTGTATTATATAGTATTTAGCCCCTCACCTTCATTCTATATAGGTCTCTCATTTTCAGTGTGTTTCTTATAAACAACACATTGTCAGGTCCTGATTATTTTATCCTTTCTGCTATCAATTTCTTCCCATGTGTGGGTTCATCCCTTTACAATCAATGTCATAGTTACTGGTTATACATTTCCATCTACTCAATTCCTCCTCACTGTTTGGTCCTCCTCTTTCTTCCTTTCTGCTTTATATCTCCTCAAATTTTCAATTTCCTTTGACCAATACCTCTCCAATTCACACCCCTTCCCAGAAATCCTCCCTCATCCTCTCCCCTTACCCACTTAGTTTCAAATTGTTCCACCTTACCAAAGATCACTCCCATATGCCTTACCTTTTATTTATTATTCTATCCACCTTTCCCAAAATCCCTTCTTTATCCTCCCAACTGTACTCTTCTACTCCTTGATTCCCTTAAACCTCACCATACTCCCCTACCTCTGGATGTGTACACCCCTCTAGGTATGCCCCTCTTCTCTCCCTTTTCTTATCCCCTCCTCTTCCTTTCTCTCCCCAGGCCCTCCCTTATTCTATCCCCCTTCCCTTCTGTTTCTCTGTATGTTAAGAAAGATCTTACCCTTCTAACTGTGTATGTTGTTCTCTCTTTATCCCAGGTATGATGAGAATTGGGTTCTAGTTCTCCCAGCCCTCCAACCCCTCATTGCCTTCTCCATGGCAGTTCCTTCACTCCTTTCTCCTCCATATGAGATAGCCATTCCACCTTGCCTCCTCGTAGAATATTTCATCCCATGACACCCCTTTGATCTTGAGTGACTGAAGTGAGTTTTGTGGGTTTACACAGCTTGTAAATCACTGAGCCAAAAACTATGTCCTGCCCACTACCCCCAACTGCCTTCTCAGGTAAACTTAAGGCACCAAATATGGTGGCAAACACTCTACTACAAAGGAAGGCTGAGGCTCATGGATCACTTGACTCTGGGGATTCTGAACTGCAGTAGGGATAAAACTCATTGGATTTCCAGCCTACATCTGGCACTGATATGATGAGTCCCCAAAGGGGAGAGGGAATACAAGTCTGCCTAAGGAACGACAAACAGGCTTAGGTCAGAAACAGAGCAGGTCAAAACTTCCATGCTGATCAGATGTGGTAACCATTGTACTTCCAGGCTAGATGACATAAAGAGAGCCAGGTTTAAAAAAAATGGAGTGAACTCGGGGTTCCATTTCCCAGGCTATAGGAATAAGTGTTTTGTCTATGAATTACAAACAATCCAAAGTAGGAAAAGTTGCCCAAAGCCTATTCAATTCTAAATGAACCATATCAGCATAATTCTTCCTGACAATCTAAATTGGTGTCATGATACCACAGAGTCAGATCTTTACATTTCTTTCAGAAAAAGTGAGGCTGAGACAATTACTGAAAGCTGAGTGTGTTATCAAAGTAACACAAACACTGAACTGTCAAACAAGAAATATTTGTGTAACCAAAGAGGCCAGTTATTCCTGAATAAAAAATTCTTATCATAAGTGAATCCCATTGAAAATGGGATAATTGAAAATTACATTTCTCTCCTTCCTTTCTCCTCCCTGCCTTTTTTCCCAAAAGAAAGAGAACAGAGATAGGAGAACTTTTAATCCAGCACCTGGCGTGGTGCCTTGAACATAGTAAGCATTTAATAAGTGGTTGTTGAATGCTTTAATAAATGAGCTTAAAACAGTTAAGAATTTCACATTCCTATAATACTTTTTATAAACAATTCATGAATATCAACAAGGTATGCATCTGCGTTGTAAGAACAGAGAGAGACCAGACTGTGGTTTGTTGCTAGGAGAAAATGAGCCAAAAGTTATCATCATTTTCAGTCTTTTCCAATCAGCCCAGACTTTAGGATTTACATAAAACATAGGAACAGGAGGTATATGCCAAAGTGCTGAAGGCAGGTATTAAAAGTCGTTTTCTTGGACCTCTGGACAAAATGACTGCCTGAAAAGAGACAAGCAGGCCAGCTCCCACATATTGTGCCAGTAAAAACCTAAAAGTCCCAACAAACTGCATAATAAACTAAAAGTCCATTGAAAATTTATAGTGACTTCTTCTATCCTAGAACTATACAAAATGTCAGCCAGAAACCCACTAGCAATAGCTGAAGGGCCAACAAAGTCATCACCAATTTGCAGGCAAACCAGCATGACTTCCTAGAATGACAGAGTCCATGGCTGTGTGGTCCCTTGGCAGCAAAAGCCAATCTCCTCTCCCAAAGTCCCAGAATGGTCCAAGGATGGTCAGAAAACCCCAGAGTAGGAACCTTGGAAACAAAGAAGAGTAGCAGAGACTTAAGGACTCTAAATAATGCAGTGCCCCCACCAAAAAAAAAAAAAAAAACATGTTTCTAAATCTATGATGAAGCATGTTACTAATGTGTTGTCAGAAGGAGTATTGACTCAAGGTGCAAAAGGAAATATACATTTTCAAACATGGCTACTATCTAGATTCATTTTCCTTGACCATGCTTATTTGTTTGTTTTAAATGTATTTTTTTTTCTTTCTCTCTGTTTTTAATAGGAAAAAATTTAATGGTAGGAGATAGTGGCAATACCAAAAAATTGAAATATTTGAGAGGATATACAAAAAATAAGGGACAAAAGTTCAAAAAGAGGTCTAGACAAGCAAGGTAGTTTTGAATATAATGTGTGGAATTTTACATCTATTTTTCTTAGAAAGCAAGTAATATAAAATGAAGATTCGTGGTTTCATACACAATCTCCCCTCTGTATTCTACTTTGGTGTGGAAATGCTGCCTTTTAGGAGGAGGGAACTACATTTAGAGTTTTAACAACTAAAAAAGAAAAAATTTTAAAGAAAAAGATTTAAAGAGAAAAACTTTCCTTATCCCAATTTCACTCCATTCCTTTAACCTTTGAGGGACCAGAGAAATATAATAGGAACTAAGAAGTAAAATGGGTTTCCCAACCTAAGACAATTTTGTATTGAAATGAGGAAATCAGAGAAAAGAGTAGAAAAAAGTTCAGAGAAGAGGAGTGATCTTAACTTGGATATATGCTACATTGTGTGATTGATATAAGTGAAATAAAAGAAAAAGTCTTTTATTCCTGGCTAAAAGAGACCATTTAGATATGGCTCCTTGGGTATACTCCACATCCCATACACATAATGGGAACACATTAGTCCCTGCTCTGAGTTTCTTCCTTAAGTAATTCTTCCATTCTTCAGTCACTGGAGAGTCATCAAAGTCAAAATTCTCTGAATCCACTCAAGTTGGAGTATTCAATTACTAACTAACAATGTTCTCTACCACTACTGACATATAGTTTCCTGTAAGTTTCCACAGAGGAGGCATGGATGCTCAGAGAACCCAAACAATTAAGTCTCCCTTTCCTGGAGTTTCCTGATAATACCCTGAATGGACTGGAACAGGTCTCAATTAAGACCAACACACCAAAGATGTTTGCTGGGTCACAACATATTAGAGCTATGGTGCACATTTTCTTGTTGATGCCTATCCCTTCCCCGGGATGTTTCAGACACACACATTTGGTCCAAATGCAGTAATCCATTGAGTCATAGCTTCTAGATAGTGGAATCTTTTATCAATATCTCTTCTACAATGAGAACATTATGCTCACTTAGAATCCCTTTGAGGTCCACTATCTAATGTAGCAAGACAGATTGGGGGTGAAGACTTTGCACCCAGTGAGCAGAAGTCTGAGTGTGGTGTCAAAAACAGATTGAATACCTGTAGGAAAAGAGCTCATTCCCCTGGAAACAAAGACTAGTCTTCTGGACAGCAAAGCCATTCATAGTTTCATGTCTGAGAACTAATAGATCTTCCAGTGGAAAGAAAGCAGTTGAGTATTTTCCCTTGGCTGATATTAGATGAGTGAAGGGTCTGCCTTTCTCACTAGAAAATTTAAAGTATAAATCTCTAGACTCCAAGCTGAAGAAGAGATGGCAGAGCCCATTCCTCCTTGCATGAGATAAAGATCACCCCTCCCTTAAGAACTGTAAGTAAAAATTGCAGCTGAAAGAAGAAAGAATCTTCACAACCATGTTCTCAGAACAAGAGAGCACAATGCAATAGCTGAAGATCACTCCAGAGAAACCAAGAATAACAACAATAATAATATAATTTAAAATAGCACTCACTGAGGGCAGCTAGGTGGCTCAATGGATTGAGAGCCAGGTCTAGAGATGAGAAGTCGTTGGTTCAAATCTGGTCTCGGACACTTCCTAGCTGTGTGACCCTGGACAAGTCACTTAACTCCCATTGCCTAGCCTTTATCGCTCTTTTACCTTAGAACCAATATATAGTATTGATTCTAAAATGTAAGGTAAGGGTTTAAAAAATAAAATAAAAATAAAATAGCACCCTCTACAAATACCATCTCATCAGAACATCACAAACCTGAGAGGTACAGTTATTTTCCTCACTTTACAGTTGAGGAAACTGAGCAGGCAGGGGTTAAATGACTAATCCAGGATCACACAACTAGTAACAGTCTGAGGTTGGATTTGGACTCATCTTCCTTACTCCAGATCCAGCACTCTAACTATATTTAGCTGCTAGACTGCATGCCACATAAGGCAGAGTTGTAAGGAGCATCACAATACTATCACCAAAATATAACAGTGCTTTACAAGTACCCTGTGCATTCATTATGAGTTGTCTTCTTACACATGTGTCTGGGACATGCATGTTTCTTGCATGTATCCCCTTCTGTTGTGTCTCTCTATGCATACTCACTGTCCATATGTTTCCTATATATGTTCCCTTCCATATATGTTTCCTAGGACTGTTCATTATTCCACTAACAATGGATATTTGTGAGAGTATATGAAGACTTATGGGAGAAATTGTCTAATGCAAAAGTTATTAATATGGGCTCCATGAACTTTTTTAAAAAATATTTTCATAACTTTAAACATAATTGGTTTCCTTTGTAATCCTCTATATTTTTGTTTTATGTATTTGAAACATTGATTGAGAAAGGATCTACAGGCTTCACCAGATTGCTACAGGGGTCCATGACACAGAAAAGGCTAAGGACTTACATTCTAATGCTATATTTCTTAATTTCTAAGCACGTTTCCTCCGAACAGATGAGGGAAAGTAAACACAACAATCATGGCTCATGGACTATGGGTTGAATATGTTCAGCCTGGAATAGTTTTGTTCTATGTAAGAGTGGGGTGTCCCAAGTGCTACATCTAAGTATATGAGGCAGATGCTGCCTCTTTGCTTCCCCAAATGAGCTGCATTTGAGCTGCTCTTGGCTGCTACCAGCAAAATGGCACTCCAGGGGACATAGTATCTCTAAGCAGCAGTAAACAATGAGAGGTAATATCTCAAGACTGAGAATGGAACTGGTTGGGTTTTGTTTTTGTTTTTGTTTTGTTTTTTTTTGCTGACCTTTGTATCTTGAATAGTTCTCAAGGAGATCCACTTTGAGTTCTGTTGACCCACAGTGATGCCACCCCTTTCTCTTCTCCAACCTATACAATTTCAGAAACTGGATAGCTCCTTGTGATTTTGCAAGGCAGGATTTCTTGTTCATTATCATGAAGAGGTCCAAAGGACTTGAGCCAGTCCATTTCTAAACTGGTGGGTCTACCAAAGACTTAAATGTTTCTGATTATCCAGATACATGTCCAAGAAACTGAAGAATTTATGGCTTGATGTGATAGTCAATCAAGACCAGTATAAGTTCTGACAGAAGGGAATAACCTAGCGACAATGGTATCTTTAGATAAGTATCAAACACAGGGAAACCTGCAACACTCCTGAATGCAGTCCAATCCAAATCAAAATCTAATTGGGGAACATTTAACAAAATAAAAATAGACTAAAATGTAGATAACATTGCCTTTTCAAACTAAGTCAATATACAGCCCACAGGGATCCTTATTACAAGTTAGTAGCCCTTGTTTCTTAATCTAATTTAATACTTCTATCTTAAGAGATCAAATCTGGCATTGGTGTACAAAACTGATAGGATAGGGCAGTACTTAGAGGCAAGTGACTAACCAACAGATTAACCATCCAGATAGAAGCTAATGGATCAATAACACAATCTCAGAATTTTAAAGGATCTCAGAAGCAGTCTAGCCTAACCTGCACCAGAACAATAGTTCTCTCTACAGACAAATGGTTGTCCAGTCTTCATTGGTAGAACTATAGACGGGAGAAACACTAATGCATCCTGAAGAACTTGATTCCATTCTCAGTTATAATTATTTGAATTCTGTTGTCAGTTGAACATTTTTTCTGGTATTGAGACTAAATTTGCCTTTTTGCCACTTCCATTTGGTGGTTCTGCTTGAAAAACTCAAGTGAGGAGGAACCCACTGTCTGACATTCATTCTCATTTGCCAAGCAGGTTCATTTGCAGTTAGGGGATGACCTTCTCGTGTGAAAATGGCAATGTCCCCTTGAGTCAAGAATACATCCTTCTCTTATGTTTAAGAATTGCCCAATTTGTCCTTAGGGCAAGAGAGCTATAATAAATTGATGCAGCAGATCTATTACATCAAAATCTTCCTCTTGTGGAATTTTTAGTCATATATATTGAGGGGGGAAAAGATCTGGTATCAAAATGTGAGCATCTTACCTTAAGCTTTTTATGCCTCATACATTACTAAATGAGATAATGTACATAAAGGGCTTTGTAACTCTAAAGCTCTATATAAATGTCATCTATTATTATTCTAGAATCTGTGCCCAGAAAGTCTAGTAAGACTCTCCTAACTCCCTCTTGTGTCACCTTAATGAGGTAATAAATCCCCTTAACAAATTTAGCTCTTTGTCAGAGGGTGAACGCACCTTGTCCTGGGTCTGACTGAATTCATCCTGCTTTAATGAAGTTTCTGGATACACATTCTTGATTAAAATCTCATTGTTGATGAATAAGCATATTGTTTAAGTCAGAGCACTTTGGTTTAAATCTCAGTTCTGCTACTAGTTTCCTGTGTGACCTTAAGCAAGTCACCTCTTCTCTGAGTTTCAGTTCCTCCTGTGTAAAATGAGGGGATTAAATTAGCCTCTAAAGCTCCTTCCAGCACTAAATCTAGAATTCCCAGTTCTATAAGCTTAATACCAGAACTGTGTCCCTGGGCTTGGCTTTTAAAAGGGAGTACAGAGAAAGACAGATAGAAAATACCAGAGCTAAGATGGACACAAGGAACAAAAGGACTATTTATAAAAACTCAGATTCCATCTCCTAGCAGAGAAGTCAATATATCTGCAAGGTCTCTCTAGTGAATCATTCAACTAAAAGAGAAAAGAAACCATGTGGCCCAAGAAATGGCTGTAACAAAACAGCAAGGAGATCCTGAGCCAAGGCAGAAGCTTCAGGAAATATAAACTGATAATAGCAAAAGGAAAAAAAGCTAGAACCCCCATACAAATAAAGAAAATAATGGACCAAACCACCTGAATACAAGAGGGATTTCCGAACAATGCTGAATCCCAGTACCAAGCAGGGGAGTGTCTAAACTGAGAGCTGAACATGTAAAACTATATGAGATTGCTTACCATCTCAAGAGGGATAGGGGAGTGGAGGAGGACAGGAGAGAGAATTAGAGACTCAATAGTCTTTGAAAAATATTAGAAACTGTTTTTACATATAACTGGAGGAATATAAAACAAAATATAATTAAACTGAGAGGTGAAATCAAAACGCGGCACTGGGTAGAGTCACAATATGGAAAAGTATATCTGAATTTGTCTTTCATTGGTGCTATGCGACATGTGAACTATAGGTACACATGAAAGGGTGGATTCCTGGGCTAAGTGGGGTTCCCATTAATAAGAGAAAGAGAACTATTTAACTATTTGTGGAATCTAATACAAGCCCTTTGCCTTTTTTGATCAGGTAGTCTATCCTGTGTTTGAGGTATTATTGTCCTGAATTGAGGACACTCAATCTTTTTCTTTTTGTTGCAAAGACTTAGACGTGTACCAAATTCTGATGTTCCTGGAAGACAGATCTTCAGTGACCAATTCCCAAACCCAAGATTTAACACAAGTCATTAAACTCAGACTTTTGGTTCTAGGCCATAAGTTCTAGTTCATTAAACTCAGACTTTTGGTTCTAGGCCATTGCTGACTGATTTAAAAACTGAAATTCAACTATTTGTGATATCTTAAATCCCCATGAGTAACTGGGATCCCATATTTCTTCTAGCCTGAAGAAAAAGACTGAGGAGTGAATAGGAAATATCGTGAAGGGACATGTTTAATAACCATGTCAGCAACAACAACAACAAAAAAAAACTTTTCATGTTACATACTTTTAAGTTTAATCTACATTAACATTTTCTCCATCACTTTCTTAAATCTAGATAATCAACTAGAAATCCAAGCCCTCCTTTGGAGCTTGTTGATTTCTAAGGTGTAAATTTCCACATAACTCCAGCATACCCTCCAATCTAATCCAATCTACACTTGCTTAAGAATGCATTCTAAGGAAGGTGCTGGGAAGGAAAATAACATTAGGGAGGGGAGATGGGGGAAACCAACTAAAAGTGAAAAGTTGGAGGGGAGCATAAGAGGGATAAGAGAAAAGGCAAAACCTATGGAGGAAGTCAAAAATGGAGGGAAATATACAGACAGTAATCATAACTGTGAATGTAAATGGGATGAACTCACCAATTAAAAGGAAGCAGATAGCAGAATAGATTAAAACCAGAATCCAGAGGCAGTTAGATATGCACATGGTAAAAGTAAGAGGGTGGAATAGAATTTACTGGGCTGCAACTGAGACAAAGAAGGCAGGAGTAGCAGTAATGATCTAAGACAAAGCTAAAGCAAAAATAGGTCTCATTAAAAGAGATAAGGAAGGTAATTACATCTTGACAAAAGGCAGTATAAAGAATGAAGAAATATTAATACTCAACATATATGCACCAAATGGTACTGCAGTCAGATTTCTAAAGGAAAAACTAAAGGAGCTTAAGGAGGATTTAAATAGATAGTAAAACCATACTAGGGGGGGGGGACCTTAACCTTCCTCTATCAGAATTAGATAAATTGAACCAAAAAATAACTAAGAAAGAAGTAAGAAACGTGAATAAAATGTTAATAAAATTAGAGCTAATAGGTATTTGGAGAAAAATAAATAGGGATAAAAAGAAATATACCTTCTTTTCAGCAGCACATGGTACAAATACAAAGATTTACCATGAACTAGGCCATAAAAACATTGCAAGCAAATGTAGGAAAGCAGGAATAATAAATGCAATTTTTTCAGACCATAATGCAATAAAAATCATAATCAATAAGAGCTTGTGGAAAGGCAGATTTAAGACTAATTAGAAACTAAATAATCTAATTCTTCAATACTAGTTGGTCAAAGGATAAATCAAAGAAACAATTACTGATTTCATTGAAGAGAATGACAATGAGGAAACATCTTATCAAAATCTATGGGATGCAACCAAAGCAGTATTCAGAGAAAATTTATATCCCTGAGTGCATATATCAATAAATTAGAGAGGGAAGAGGTTAATAAAGTGGGTATTCAAATTAAAAAACTAGGAGGATAACAAATTAAAAATCCCTAACTAAACACTAAATTGAAATAATAAAAATCAAAGGAGAAAATAAAATTGAAAGGAAAAAAATGATTGAACTAATAAATAAATCTAGAAACTGGTACTTTGAAAAAAATAGATAATGTACTGGTTAATTTAGTAAAAAAAGAAAGAAGAAAACCAAATTAACGGTATCAAAGATGAAAAGGGCAACCTCACCTCTAATGAAGAGGAAATTAAGGTAATTATTAAGAACTATTTTGCTCAATTATCCAACAATAAATATGAAAGTCTAGGTGAAATGGATGAATATTTAAAAAATATAAATTGCCTACATTAACATAAGAGGAAATAAAATAAACAATCCCATCTAAAAAAAAAGAAAAGAAAAGAAATTGACCAAGCCATCAAAGAATTCCCTTAGAAAAAATCTCCAGGACCAGATGGATTCACAAGTGAGTTCTATTAAATATTTAAAGAACAAGTAATCCCAATAATATGCAAACTATTTGACAAAATAAGCAAAGAATGAGTTTTACCAAATTTCTTTTATGACACAAATATGGTACTGATTCCAAAGCCAGGTAGACTAAAAACAGAAAAAGAAAACTACAGACCAATCTCCTTAATTAACATAGAGGCAAAAATATTAAATATAATACTAGCAAAAAGACTCCAACAAGTAATCATGAGAATTATTCACTATAATCAGTTGGTATTTATACCAGGAATGCAAGGATGGTTTGATATTAGGAAAACCATCCACATAATTGACCATATCAACAACCAAACTAACACAAATCACATGATTATCTCAATACATGCAGAAAAAGCCTTTGACAAAATACAATACTCATTCTTATTGAAAACACTAGAAAGTATAGAAATAAAGGGACCTTTTCTAAAAATAACAAACAGCATATATTTAAAACCATTAGCAAGCATCATCTGCAATGGAGATAAATTAGAAACTTTCCCAATAAGATCAGGAGTGAAGAAAGGATGCCCATTATCACCTCTATTATTTAACATTGTACTAGAAACACTAGCAGTAGCAATTAGAGAAGAAAAAGGAATTGAAGAGATTAAAGTAGGCAATGAGGAGACTAAACTCTCACTCCCTACTTAAAGAATCCTAGAGAATCAACTAAAAAGCTAGTGGAAATAATCAACATCTTTAGCAAAGTTACAGGATACAAAATAAACTCACATAAATCATCAGCATTTTTATGTATTTCCAACACAACTCAGCAGCAAGAGTTAGAAAGGGAAATTCCATTTAAAATCACCCTAGACAATATAAAATATTTAGGAATTAATTTACCAAGACAAACACAAGAATTATATGAACACAACTACAAAATACTTTCCACACAATTAAAAATAGATCTAAATTATTGGAAGAACATTAATTGCTCAGGGATAGGATGAGCTAATATAATAAAAATGACAATCCTACCCAAATTAATTTACCTATTTAGTGCCATATCTATCAAACAACCAAACAACATTTTTACTGAATTAGAAAAAATCATAACAAAGTTCATCTGGAAGAACAAAAGTTCAAGAATATCAAGGGAACTAATGAAAAAAATGTGAAGGATGGGGGCCTAGCCATACTGGATCTTAAACTGAACTATAAAGCTAAGAAACAGAAGGGAGGATCAATGGAATAGACTTGGGGTAAATGATCTCAGCAAGATAGTGTACAATAAACCCAAAGATCCCAGCTTTTAGGGAAAAAAAACCCACTATTTGGCAAAAACTGCTGGGAAAATTAGAAAAAATGGGAGAGATAAGGTTTAGATCAACATCTCACACCCTACACCAAGATAAATTCAGAATGGACAAATGACTTAAATATAAAGAAGGAAACTATAAGTAAATTAGGTGAACACAGAATAGTATGCCTGTCAGATCTATGGGAAAGGAAAGATTTTAAGACCAAGCAAGAGAGAAAGAACATTACAAAATGTAAAATGAATAATTTTTATTACATTAAATTAAAAAGGTTTTGTACAAAGTCAATGCAACCAAAATTAGAATGGAAGCAACAAATTGGGAAAAATCTTTATAACAAAAACCTCTGGGGGCAGCTGAGTGGCTCAGTGGATTGAGAGCCAGGTCCAGAGATGAGAGGTCATGGGTTCAAATCTGACCTCAGACACTTCCTAGCTGTGTGACCCTGGGCTCATCACTTAATCCCCATTGCCTAGTCCTTACCATTCTTCTGTATTAGAACCAATACATAGTATTGATTCTAAGATGGAAGGTAAGGGTTTTTTATTAAAATTTTTTTTAATTTGGAAAAAACTGACAGTTCTAATTACTCAAATTTATTTTCTTATTAAAGAAAAGAAAAAGAAAAAACTTCTCTAACCAATGAATGACTACCTAACTTCTGCCTCCAAATATCCAGTGAGGAAAAACCCACTACCTATTTAAGCAGCCCATTCTACTTTCAGATAGCCCTAATTTCTACGAGGCTTTTCCTAATGCTTAAATATAACTCTCTGAGGTTTCTACCATGGCTTCTAGTTCTACCCTTCTGGGGCCAAGTCAAACATGTTTTATCCATCTTCTACTACAGTCCAAATAATTAAAGAACAACTGTCATGTCTTCCCCTAAGTCTTCCCTTCTCTTGACCAACTATCCTTAATTCCTTCAATTAATTCTCATTTAGCATGATTTTGAGACCCTTGACTTCCTCCTGGTGCTCTCATGTTTACTATTATCCTTCTAAAAATTCCATACCAATAACTGAACTCAATATTTGATATGTCACCTGGACAAGATAGAGTATGATAGAATTGGTACTTCCCCAGCCTTCTTAAAAATAGTTTTATTGTTCTTACACTACAATCATTTTCCTATTACCTTCCCTCGTAACAAAGGAAAAAAGCAGTTAAGAAAAACTAATCAAGCTAGTAACCCCATCTAAGAGTTTATATGCCATTCTGCACCCATGGTTTCTACTTATTTCTCTATTTTCATTATTTGTCCAGTGGCCCTGAGATTAATAACTGACTCTGCTTCTCTTAACACAGTCCAAGCTTTCACTACTTTTTTAATGAATCACCTAGATGAGATTCATGACACTGGATGCCATTGGTAGTAATGAAATGGTGACTCCTAGAGATGTTACACAAAAAGAATACTGACAATATATAAAAAGGAAGGAGAAAGGGAATCAGAGTTAGTACTGATGACCCAGAGACCTGGAAATAGGATAGTTGCATTGGTAACCAGGCATAAGCCAAGCTGGGAGGGGAGCTGAAGGTGAAAAACAATTTCTTCATTGTGTATGTTGGAGACAACCAAACGTCCAAATATACCCTGAAAGATGATCCTTCTCAAAAAACCCTTCAGATGGACAAAAATTCTACAAATATGTAAGTTCTCATACTATTAAATACAGGCTTTAGAAACCCCAGAGTACTTGATGGGTAGGAGAGGTTGGGAGGCAGGGATAAAGAGAAACAAAGAAATCCAAGTCTCTAGGTCAGTCTTAACTGATTTATTAAACACTTATCCAGAATGACTCTTTCTTTGGCAGTTTACCCACCATTAAAGCTTCCAAGGGATTTTACCCTTTGTTCATCCTCTGGTTATTGTTCAGTTGATGGGATCCATCTGTGCCTCAAGACTTTCCCATAGACTTACACAAATGAAAATAAATAAAAGGAACCAACTCCAAAGGGAACAGGCACAATCTAAGTAAACCACATGTTTAATAGTTATTATTTGACGTTACCATCTTCAGGTCCCAAACCTCATCACATGACACTTTCTGAACAGCAAGTGCTATATAAAAAAGTCACTGGGATTAGTTCAGAGAAATCATGGAAGAAGAATGGAAATCAAACTCTCAGGCCACCCCCAAACATGTAACCCAATTAAAGGGCCTGCAACCATTCCAGTCTCTTTGGAATTGAAGACCAAAGTAATGGCATTTGTAATCACTACTGTCAGGACCGTGGATTTAATATACTGGTGTTTTCATAAATAAATTCTTCAATTTCAAGAAGTTGTGATTCTAAATCCCAGGGCTCCTAACTTAGTTATAACAGCAAATTTCATTATTGCCTCAAAATTTCCCATTTGCAAATATTTTTCCCCCTTTACTTCATCTCACCATAAAGAGAGAAGGAAACCATGGAAAGAGAAAATGCTTGAATGTTACAGCTATATCTATTGGACATAGACAAAGGAGTCACAAAAGTATTGCTAAAACATAAGCTCAGTGGAAAGAGTGCCAGGCCTGGAGAGGGGAGAACTAAATCTGGCCTCAGACACTTCCTAGCTGTGTAAGGGCAAGTCACTTAACCCCAACTGCCTAACTTTTACCGCTCCTGCCTTGGAATCAATACTTGCATCAATTCTAAGACAAAAGATAAGGGTTTAAAAAAAGAAAAGAGCATAGGCAGAAAGGCAATACAGGAGACAAATCACACCCTTTAAAGTTCTGCAATAAGTTGTTGGGAAGTAGAAAGTCATGAGTGTGCTCTGAGTAAATGTGTTTACTTATGGAGTTCAATTTTGCCCATTTTGAACAACCATCTTAATTCAGGCTTTCAACCCCTTTTACCCATTCCTCTCTCCAGGTTCCTATGCCCAACTGGGCACCTCATTTTTTTGCCTTTCTTTGCATCCCCAGGCTTAATAAATGTTTGATGAGTGACTGATCCTCTTCCTAGATGATTATTGGGATATGAAGCCAAGAATAAGGTGGGCAATTGGGTTTCTAGGTAGAAAGGTCCACAGAGAGAATGCCAATATAGCCAATAATGTAGTTATATCAAGTAATAGAACATAACCTAAGGACCAGCAAAGACAATATGATATAATGAAAAGACTAGACCTGAAATCAGAGAACCACAGTTCAAATCCAAGCTATGGTACTTATTACCCATGGTACCAAGGACAAGCCTTTCTTTCTCTAGATATCAGGCTCTTCCCCTATGAAATAAGAAGGTTGATCTCAATCAAGACTCCTAGATTTTTTTGATGTCACAGATTCCATTGGCAGCCTGGAGAAACTTATGGGCATCTTCCCAAAATAATATTTTGTTTAGTTTTATCTTTATTTTATTTTAATAACAGATTTACACATGTTTCCAGAGTTATATGATTCGTGTTATCTCCCTCTTTTCTTCCCTCTCTCCTCCCAGAGTTGACAAGAATACATGTATTATCACACAACACATATTTCCACATTATTCATTTTTATAAGTGAATAATCGTATAAAAACAAAACCCCAAATCATAAACCTAAATAAACAAGTGATAAATCATATCTTTTCATCTGCATTTATACTCCCAACAGTTCTTTCTCTGAAGGTAAATAGCAATCTTTTTCATAAGTCCTCAGAATTGCCCTGGATCAATGCATTGCTGTTAGTAGCAAAGTCTATCACATTTGATCATCCCACAATTTTTCAGTTACTGTGTACAATGTTCTCCTGGTTCTGCTTATTTCACTCTGCGTCAGTTCACATAGATCTTTCCATCTTTTTCTGAAATCATCCTGTTCATCATTCCTTATAGCACAATAGTATTCTATCAGCAAAATATACCACAATTTGTTCATTCTCCAATTGAGAGACAACCCCTCATTTTCCAATTTTTTGCCACTACAAAAAGCACAACTATAAATATTTTTATACAAAAAAGTTCATCCCCACTTTTTAAAATCTCTTTGGGGTACACTTAGTAGTGGTATTGCTGGATCTAAAGCTATGCATTCTTTTATAGCCCTTGGGGCATAATTCCCAAATGCCCTCCAGAATGGTCAAATCAATTCACAACTCCACTACCAAAGCATTAGTTTTCCAATTTTGTCACTTTCCCTTCAAAATGTATTATTTTCTTTACTGTCATATTGGCCAATCTGATAAATGTGAGGTGGTAAACTCAGAGTTGTTTTAATTGCATTTCTCTAATCATGAGGTATTTAGGACATTTTTGATATGATTATTGATAGCTTTGATTCCTTCATCTGAAAACTGCTTATTCATATCCTTTAACCATTTGTCAATTGGGGAATGCCTTGGGTTCTTATAAATTTGACTTCATTATGTATTTGAGAAATGAGACCTTTATCAGTGAGATTTGTTATAAAAAATTTTCCCAATTTGTTGCTTCCCTTCTAATCGTGGTTGCACTGGTCCAAAATAATATTTTAAATAATTGAAGGGAAATGCTAAATTCCAGTTAGGGATTAGTGAAAATTAAGGCTTAATTTTTCTCCCAACCAAGTTCATAGATGCCTCCTATCCAACAAAATCTGTCCACAAGCCCCAGGTTAAGAATCTCTGCTCTCAGTAATCTCAATCCTTGAACTATTCCAAACCCTTTTTCTCTTCTCTTAATACTATTCCTACCCTTCAAGGTCCCCCAATTATAGCAGATGACCTGTCCTCATTCTCTAAAAATACTGAGGCCATCTGGTATGAACACTCTCAGGTCCTGTCCTCCATTTCTTAAACCTTCTTAGTGTCATTACCCTCCCTCTCATTCTTTCCTCTAGGCACAGAAGAGATAGCAGGTTAATCCTTCTACCTATGCCCATTTATCCCATTCTCTCCTACCTCCTAAAGGACCATGTCCCAGTAGTCACCCCCTCACTCATATGTATCTTCAGTTCTCCCTGTGGCACTGGTTCCTTCCTAACTATATACACCTTCAGGTCACCTCAGGGCTTTAAAAAAAAAGCCTCCCCTTGACCTCAAAGTTATTTTCCTATTCATTTCCTTCTCCTTCAATACTAAATTTCTTGGGAAAATTATCTACAATCAATGCCTCCATGCGCTCTTTACCCAATGCCACTTTCACACAGTACCTCTACTCTCTCACTAACCTCTCATTGATCAACCTTTGCGGTCAAGCTTCCATCTTCACCTTGACTTTTGAGTCATTGAAGTAAGAGGATGGGACCTTTTTTTTTTTAAACCCTTACCTTCCATCTTACAATAAATACTATGTATCAGTTCTGAGGCAGAAGAGCTATAAGGGCTAGGCAATGTGGGTTAAGTGACTTGCCCAGGATCACATAGCTGGGAAATGCCTGAGGTCAGATTTGAACCTAGGACCTCCCATCTCTAGGCCTGACTCTCAATCTACTAAGCCACCCAGCTGCCCTAGGGACTTTTCTAATGGCAATGCTGTCCTAGCTGAGCAAGGAGGTAACATGGCCTGCCCATTGTTTTGTGACTGAAAACAATTTCCTTCTCCTACTAAATTTCTTGGGGAAATTATGTACAATAGCATCCAAGAAAAATGAGAAAAGAAAAGATGCACCATCTTTATAAAGGGTTGTCAAGAAGGAAGTGTGTATCAACAATCTTCATTCTTATTATTGTGTTTCAGATGATCTCCACACAAAATTCCCTAACTGAAAATCTCCTTGGACCCAGTTTCCTGGTTCTAGCTTACCCCCACACTGGATTTGATGTGCCAGAGGAATTTCTGACCTTGACATGGCCCTTTCCACAATACAGGTTGTTCCTTATGCCAGGTGATTATCCTAATCATTAGCATGAGTCACTCTCAGTCCTACCCTATGGGATTCTGACAAGCTCCAGAGATGAACCAGGTGCCAAGAAAAGCAATTGTAGCTACTCTCTAGACCTGGACCTCAAGTACACTACAGACCTGGAAGCAAGCCTGATTGCTCCTATTTCCCATAGGAGCTGCTTCTGTTGTCTTTAGATAACTTTGGGGATAAATAGGGAAATGGGGCCAACAATGTTTTAAGAATTTTTTTTTTCCTTTTGTAAAAGAGATTGCTTGAATCCTTGCCCTCAATTGAGGAACATGGCCCTACAAGGTTGAGAACAGATAAAGAGAACCAAGACGACAGTCAGAATCAGCCCTCAGGGTGGGAGGAGTGAATCAGAAATGATCCAGTAAAGACCAGAAAGAAGAAGCTGAACATAAAGGGTTGAGTGTGAAGAATGCAGATCAGATGAATTTCATTCCATGGCTTGACCACATTTAACTGCATCCCACCACTCCATCAGGGACCAAATGAACAAGTTAGAAGGAGAAATCAAGGCATATACAGCCTGTCCAAAATACAGTGTGCCAGAAAGCAAGCAGATAAAAGTATAGAATGTTCCTGCTTGCAACAGAAGAATATGACAATATTAGGACATAGTAGGGGGGCAGCTGGGTGGTTCAGGGGATTGAGAGCCAAGTCCAGCGATGGGAGGTACTGGGTTCAAATCTGACCTCAGACACTTCCTAGCTGTGTGACCTGGGCAAGTCACTTAACCCCCATTGCCTAGCCCTTACCACTCTTCTGCCTTGGAACTAATACACAGTATTGAGTCTAAGACAGAAGGTAAGAGTTTTTAAAAAAAAGATTAAGACATAGCACAGATATGGTGTACAGAAGCCTAAGAATACATAGATAGAGGGGTAAATGGGAACAAGAAAAATTGCAGAAGCCAGAATAATCTCTTGCACTTTCCCCCTGCCCAAGCACATAGAAGACTTGGGAGAAATGGAGTTTTTCCTCCTTCCTCCAACACAGCAGCATCAGGTGAGACCTGTGTCTGCTGAGTCTAAGGAATGCACCATAGAACTGATTTGAGCTAGAATGGGCAAAACAGTGCTTCAGTCCTGCCATGCTCAGCATGGAGGCAAGGATGCTGATCTTTGGGCATCTGTGCCAGCAGCAATAACCAGTTCCCAGTCTAATGCTTACCAACTGCAGAGAAAACTATGACCCTTCCTTCAGTACCACAGGGGTGGGGAAGATAGATGTCTAATAAAAGACATTAAACTTCCAGCCTGGCTCGTGCTACAGCTGGGAAGTTGAGGAGGAAGGAACCAGACCCCAACCAGAGAAGGGTTTGGGGCGGGGGGGCTTTTCACTGTTTATTTATTCATTTATGGTTGGAACTGGGAGCTGGTAGGATGCTCTGCTTTGTGACAAATGCAGCTCATCTTTAATTTTGCAAACTTTTGTGATCCAACCTAATTAAGCTGTTGTTCACCTGGAACTTTGCCTGAAACAACACAGTAAGTCTGGAAAGGAAGCAGTATGACCATTTGGAGGGAAGGGGAAAGACATATGAGTGATAGACAAAGATTAATTCATCCCTCTCAATAAAAATCAGGGGCACGACAATGAGAGGTTAAGGAAGAGTGATTGGCAGCTACACACCAGGATCCTAACTGTTGAAGGTACATCTTTAGCATCACAGAGGGGGCAGCTAGGTGGCCCAGTGAATAGAATGACAGGTATAGAGTCAGGAGGACCTGAGTTCAAATCTGACCTCAGACACTTCCTAATTGTGTAACCCTGGGTAAGTCACTTAAACCCCTTTTGCCCAGCCCTAACCCTTTTATCTTAGAGCTGTTACTAAGACAGAAAGTAAGGGTTTAAAACCAAAACCACACATGTAGAATATTGGCATGAAGGGCTGCATACACATGAAACTTCCAGCATATAACACTCCATTGACACCATACAAAACACGAATCCCCTACCCAGTGTTGGAAAGTATTACTATTGTTATTTCCAACCCTGGATAACGATGATGATTATTTATTTTAATTATTAATATAGCATCTCCTTCCCAAGGTTGTTGTGAGCAGAAAATGAGTTACTGTCTGTAAAATGCTTTACAAACCTTAAACACTATATAAATGCTAACTATTGCCACAGCAGGCAGGGTGAGTATCAGTCTTCTCATCCTAAAGCTGCAAACCAAAAATCCTAACATGACAACTTTATGGTTCTCGTTAAAAGATCAATTTTGGACTTTATAGACAAATGCCTCTGAAGTAGAAAAGAGCCATATATTTAGGGCTAGAAAGAACCTTCAGGATTACACAGTTCAACCTACTTATTTTACAGACGAGAAAACTTAAACCCAGAAAGATGGGTCTTGCCCAAGGTCAGACAAATAGTTAAGGAGCTGAGATGAGACTTGAACCAAGGTCCTCTCTCTCCAAATTCGAATTTCAGGAAACTCGGCTTGTGCTAGTATCTTGATCGTGTGCATGTGCATGCGTGCGTGCATGCATGCGTGCGTGTGTGTGTGTGTGTGTGTTTCAGACATGGGATTTCATTAGCGATACAGAGAGGCGATTCTTTTATAACTGAGAGTGTTTAAAAGTTCCCTGAGCCCCTCAAGGATTAAACAATCTGCCCCTGGTCACACAGAGAGAATGTGCCAAGGGAAAGACATAAGCACAGATCTTTCTGACTTCAAGGTTTCTATCAACCATGCCACACTGCCTCTTGGGATCACTATAAGAACACTTGGATTTTGCATCTTGTCTTGTAGCTTGATTAAGAAATCAGAAGCATCTTTCTCAACTGGGTTTCAGCCCTAAAGATCTAAGCTATTTGGCTCAGTGAGATTTATTTTTATTACTATTATTCAAAAAGGCATCTCGTTATGATAACTGTATTGAGCAAACAGCTACATCAAGTCCTGCATAAACCCTTTACTCTTGTTTTATTTCACTGCCCACCCCCTCGTTACCCTTTTTATGTCGTTTTTAAATTTTATTGATATCTTTTGTTGTTATATGGAATTCATTCCGGAATATATTCCTCCCCAGCCCCTTCCCATTAAACTATTTCTTGCAATAAAGACTGGAAACAAAAAAAAAAAGGGAGGAAAAAGGCAGTTCTTCAAAACCAACCAACATATCAAACCTGTCTAACAGTATATGCAGTATTCTATATCCATAGTCCCCCACTTCTGCAATGAAGAGAAGAAGGTGAATTTTCTGAACTTTTCTGGGGCCAACATTGACTGTTATAATTTTAGCTTCTTTTATTATTCTGTTTCCTTTGTTGCTCATTTCTTATTGCCATTATGATTTTTGCCAGAACCTAGTCAGCCATATTGAACACCGTTGCATTCCCTACCCCCTTTTTGGTACATTCAGCTATTGGAACTCATACTGCCTGCACAGGGGAAATTGAGTCATCTTTCTTTTGTAACCATATGGATAAGAGGTAGTCATTGTGAGAATTGTTGTGCTTTAAAGGCTAATAAAAACAATTAGCTATTAAATACCCAAAACAATTACACTAATTGAAATAAACCATATGCAGCTTACACCATGACTTTGACAAAGAATTAACATATGTCTAGATGTGAAAAGCAGACATTTTGTCAAGAAATAAATCAGTGGATACAGGGGATTATGGACTGCAGTTTCTTAACAAACAACAAAAACTCTCTCCAGCAAAATGTCTCTTGAAAATGGTTTTCCCCAGTGCTCTATTGAAAGGAATCTCTATTGCAAATGTCCCTTCCCTCTTTGGTCATAAACAGCAAAATCTCCTTTTGTTGTTATCTGATCTCTCCCCATCACTGTTCTCCCTTTTTGGATCAGTGACTCAAATGGAAAGGCAGTTTAAATAGGAAAGGGGAGGAGGAGGAGGAAAAGGAGGAGAAGGGAGTGGGTATTTGCATTGCTCATTACATTTGCAAACCTCATCTGATCATCAGAACAACTATTTGAAGCAAGTACCACAGATACCTCTACTTTACAGATAATGAAACAAACTCAGGAGAGGAGTGACTTGTATGCCCTTTATGTTTACACAAGTGTGAGAAGTGTAGAACCCCAGGCTCTCCTAAATCTAAGGCTAGCATTCCTTCTTTCACTCTCCTCTATGTGAGGACAGCCTAAGGAATTCAACTGGGTTAATCCAAAAAAAAAAAACTCAAGGGAAAGGAGGTGACCTGAGCCTTTAGAAGCAAGGTGGTACACAGGGAAAAGATTATTGGATGCAGAGTTGGAAGACTAGGATTCAAAAGCCACTTTTGAATTAACTACTGTCTTTAATGACCTAGACACACCATTTAATCTCCCTGGGCCTCAGTTTCTCTATATGTAAAAAGAAAGAATTAGAATACATGGTTACTGAACTGTTTTTCAATACTAAATCTATCAACCTAGATCCATGTTGGTGAACCTATGGCATACATGCTAGAGCATGGCAGTGGGGGTTGCTCCCTTCCCCCTCTCCACATGCATCTAAGGACATTTCTCACATGACCTTTCCCTCTGTCCAGTAGCCCAGTGGGAGTATTTCCTCCCTCCCTTGTTTGGGTTAGGTGGGGGAAGGGAAGCAGTGCTCACATGTGGTGTGAGGATTGCAGTTTGGGCACTTGGTCTCTAAGGTCTTTAAAAGGTTTGCCATCACTGCCCTAGATCAAACTAATTTCTATTATTCAAGTATATAGTTGTTGATCAGTGTGGATATCCCCTCCTAGGAAAAGAGTTGGGGGACAGAAACCCAACATAGGTCAAAAGTCACTTAAACAGATGTGCTTGAGTAGCTATAGCCAAAAACCTCAACATCTTGTTTCCAATCTTGTGATGAACCTTTCTAAACCTAGCTAGGCTGATGTTCAGAAAACAGATCTAAAGCCCAGCACTAGGTCTATATAATGGGGTGTGAGGTGTTCAAAGAGGACTGGCACTTTTTCAGGACTGCTCACCCACCTTTGGTGTCCACCATTCACCCAACTCTCACCTATGTCTCCAAGAAGCTGCAGCATGCACAGTGGCCACACCCTAATAAAACCATCTAAACCAGATTGAGGGTAACTGACAGTCAGTGAGTTAGACAGATGTCTACCCCTCAGCTTGTGAAGACTTCCCCCAGTGGATTGGATGGATGAAAACAATTTGTTCCAATGGCCATGAAGGAGGAGGTCTTTTGTCTTGCCTCTGGACTTGTATGATTTGGTGAGAGTGTGAGGCTGATGACTTCATGCAACTCTGCCTCACTTAAATCCAATTCAATCCCAAGTCAAGACATCACTCTGTGATGCCGCTGGTCCTCTTCAAGATGAAGGGCAAACAGCAGGTCCATGAGCAGGCCGTGTGCCCTACTGCTGAGAGGTCTGGCCTGGAAGCCAGAAGGACTTCGAGTACTGCCTCCGACATATAAAGCCTGGGTAATCCTAGGCAAATCAATTAATCTCTCAGTGCTCTGGGCAATTCTCTAAGGCTTTAAGTTACAGAAAACATGCCAACCTGCACAGGTAGAAAAGGAGTTTCATCACCTGGGAGTCCGCATGCCAATAAAATCATGTTTGATTTTTGCCCCTATCATTCACTAGACCAACACTCCGTAGTACTCCCCAGAGTTTGCCCTCTGCTTATATAACCTTCAAAAACCCAGAGTTCCCTTCTCACTAGGAAGAAGTATCACATAAGGATATTAGTGGAGGTTAGATCAATCTATCAATAAATATATAGCGAATACCCATTAATAATACTAATAACATCTTATGTTGGGCATTGTGGGGGGATATAAAGAAGCATCAAACCCAGTTCCTGCCCTCCATAAGCTTACAACAAATCAATGTAGAGAAAACATAACACCAAATGGGAGGGACAAAGGGAGTTGTGGCTACCTAGAGTGCAAAGTCTTAAGGAGGAGGCTGGTGCTAAAGGATACATAGGATTCTAATAAAATGAAAGGACATGGAGAGGATGCTCTGGGTTAGAGAAAGGTGTCAAAGTGGCAAAACCCCAAGAAATCTTTGGTAAGGGGCAGTGAGGAAACCTTTCCTCCTGGGATAAAGAGTTCAGATAGGAGAGTATTGGAGCCCTCCAATCCTTTGAGTGAATATCTAGATAGGCAGATAATGTGGGCTCAAGTGCTCCCTACAATCATCTCAGAGTAGCAACAAGGTCTGAAGGTCTAGAGCTAAAGGGAAACTCAAATTTCATGTAGTCCAACTCTTTCATTTCACAAATAAGGAAACCAGGACTCTGGGAAATAAAGAGTCTTATATCGAACATTCTGCAGGTAGGGTTGGAATTCTGCTGACTCCCAGAGCCTCTTGTAAAGATTAAAATTTAGGAATATGGGGAGACTGAGGCATCTGAAATTAGTTTCTCTCTGCAAGGAGTGTTATATTTTTTAAAGGTTTATTAAGGATTAAGGATTAAAGAATATACAAGTAAGAAACATGTGCCTAGGCCAGAGGCCTAGACAAAATAACCTCACATCATGGAAGAGACGCCTCTGCTCCAAAACGAAAGTCCAAAAGAGCCAAAAACCTTTGCCACCAGTTTAAATCCTTCCTCGATCTCGACCCACCTCAGAATTCCTGTGAGATTACAAAGCATTTTGGGGAAGTGGAGCAAAGACTTGTGGGGATTGTAGTCCTGTATTCGAGTCTATTTTTTACACTCTATCACTCTATCACTAGTTTCCCCACCTCTTATTGTGCCTGGTTTAAGAAAGGCAGTACTGACAACCCCAGAGCAAGCATACCCTCTGTAAAATTACCCACAACCAACATTGTTTCATTAATACAGTATAACCCAACCTTCCTATAACTATGTAGCCATGGCTGTCCCTTCTGCCCCTTAGTAGACTGCAGAGAAACACTGTTACTTGCCTGAAAATTCCCTGGTTGTCTTTAATATGTTAACCAATGAGAAAACAGTTGTTGGAAAGACTAAAATGGTACCTGAGAATCAAAGGGTGCCCACCTGTATTCACCCATCTGGAAGAATATTAAAGGACTCCTTTTGGGGTAGGGGAGAGTATCTGGGTGACTCAGTGAAATGAGAGTCAAGTCTAGAGATGGGAAGTTCTAGATTCAAATGTGACCTCAGACACTAGTTGTGTGACCCTGGACAAGTCACTTAACCCCCATTGCCTAGTCCTTACTGCTCTTCTGCCTTGGAACCTATACATAGTACAGATTCTAAGATGCAAGATAAGGATTGGGGGTTTTTTAAGCCTCCATTTTTAAGTAAAATTGAAAGTATTAAAAGTAATATTTTCTTCTAACGGCTTTTTCCAAAGTACTTGGACAAAAGGGCTATATTAAAGGTAATACCCAAATCCTGTATTACTCAAATAATTGTTTTCCCCTCTACCAAAAATCATTGGCTTGGGGGCAGCTAGGTGGCTCAGGGGTTGGAGAGTCAGCCTCAGAGATGGGTTCAAATCTGGCCTCAAACACTTCCTAGCTATGCAACCCTGAGCAAGTCACTTAACCCCCATTACCTTACTGCTCTTCTGCCTTGGAACCAATACACAATATTGATTCCAAGACAGAAGATGAGGGTTTAAAAATGATAATAATAGTAATAATAATAGACTCCAAGACATGCTGTTCTCCTTTGAGAAAGGTTATGGACCAAAGAGAAATCTCTTTGTTTATTCCTAGAATCCAAGACACTTTGGTATTAACCTAGACTATAAATTAATATATCTTTTCCTCGTTTAAGATAACCACAAATTGTCTTGGGACAGTCATTGGGACAAGGAGGGATTCACAGAAGACTGAGCCGTTTGGACAGAAATGCTTGACTATTAGATTAATATAAAATTAGATAAAATTGTTAGTGGTAGTAGTAGTAGTCTCTCTGTAACCGAGGATGACGATTGTCTTTGTGCACTTTCATCTGTGATGTAGATGAGGATAGACTTGAACCTAAAAAGATAAATTAAAATATAAATAGCTGTCTCTTTAATAACATCATGCTACCTGTCAGAGGATTTTCTGAAGGCGACCAAGAAAACCAGCACGGTTTTGAGAGAACCTCCTCCCCATCTCTAGACATGCAAGGTTGTCCGTAGAATAACTCTGTCACTCCAACAGGAGCCCAGTGGGGGGGGGGGGGGGGGAGAAGCTGTAAGGAGGGCGTGTTGGAATTTCCATTACGAAGATTATATTGTTAAGAGGTCTCAGTAAAGACCTAATTGAAGCTTTTATAGCCTGAACTTTGGCTCCCGGGAAGCACAGCTGACATTTATAGTGTGTGTCCCCTATAATGTTGTTTCTCCTAATGTCACGTTTTCTTGGACGCTGTTAAGAACTTTATGAAGGGTATGGCTGTAGATCAAGTCACTCCCGGCTGCCAACAGAACAGACAGGCAGAGCGGCAGCGTCCCCAGAATGGCCTCCTCACGCAGGTTCAGTAGAACCAGCTGGGGGAAAGACCCCACTGGAAAGGAAGCCAAGAGAACAGTGAGATGGAGAGGGAACATGTGAGAAGCCCAGAGATCTTCATTCCCGCTCACTCTCTTTCTTCATCAGGTGCCAAATCGCCTCTTTGCCTCCTTTGATCAGAAACAAGGGGAGAACGCAACTCATTCTACTCGCTCTTGGGAAGAAGGGCAATTTGGCATCGTGTGGAATGCCCTCGTTACACCGACCTTGAGAGCAAGGCAATCAAAACGACGTGAAAATGGGATCTGCTCTCCTCCCTCCCTTTCCCCCAGGATGCTGTCAGTCAGCTATCAGCCTGCCGCCCTCTCTCCCTCCTGCCCAGAAAGAAACAGGGAATCCTAGGCAAAAAAACCCTGCACACCCTTCTCATGACCCCTCTGCCAGGCTCACTTTCGAGGGAGTAGTCACTCCCTAGGAATCGTCCTCAGCTTTGTCTGATAGACTGGAGGAGGGCCAAGACAGGGAATTTCTCATCCTTGGCTGGGTGCAGGGAATCTCTCCAAACCAATCAAGGACTGCTCAAAAAAAAATGTTTACCACATATGTATGTAATACATGTGTACATGTATGTATAAGTATGTATGCAAGTACATATATGCATTATGTGTCTGTTTCTTCCGCCTCTAATAGTCTTTCATGGAAAGAGGAGGTAATACATATACACATACACACCTATCTATAAATGTGTATATATTCTTATGTGTGTGTATATAGGGAGCAAATGTATACACATGTACATACATATTACATGATAAGGTGCATGTGTGTATATGCTGTGATGTGATACATACCTGTGTGCAGACATGTTTGTGTGTTCTGTATGTTTATGTGCACATGTATGCATGTGTTGGGGCAGCTAAATGGCTCAGTGGATTGAGAGCCAGGACTAGAGAGGGAGTAGGGAATCCTGGGCTCAAATCTGGCCTCAGATACTTCCTATCTGTGTGATCCTGGGAAAGTCATTTAACTCCCATTGCCTAGCCCTTACCACTCTTCTGCCTTGGAACCAATATCTAGTACTGATTTTAAGATGGCTAGTAAGGGGTTCTGGGAGGAAAAAAGAAGAAAAGAAAGTTGCCTAGTCCCCCGAGGCCTCAGTTTCCTCATCTTTAAAATGGTGAAAGTAATATCAATCTACCTTAGAGAGGCTGTGAAGCTTTAATGAGATAGTAAGTGCAAAGTACTTTGTAAACCAGAAACGACTATATAAATGTCAGCAATTATTGATATACAGTGAAGCTGGGGTTTCAGTCTTTAGTTTAATGCGCCCATCACCCTCAGGGGCAATCTTCATTCATTTATTCATTAAGTACCTATTACACGGGCAAGCTTGGTACCTTAAGATCCCTGCAGGGCTGGCACATTGGATCACAGTCCCAATGGTCTCCTTATTCCCCTGACTGTTTATTTCCAAGAAAAAAAAATTAATAATAATTCAAGCAAAGGTCTAAAATATGAAATCCTTCCCTTGGAACATAAACAGTATAAATTTTTGAGTCTGCTACTTGCACAAGTAATCATGAGTCATATAATTGATCAGCCTCACTTTGGGGCAGTCATATATTTCAGCACCAGCTGGATTTCTTGCTTTGTAATTTCTTCTTTTCCTGTGTGTCATGACTGCACTGGGGATTGACGGCCCAGTGCTTGCCTAGAATCCATCCATTCTGATCCCCAGTGAAACTGTCACTGCTTTCCTAAGCAAGAGCTCCATTACAGCCCGTATGGCAAGCAATCAGGCTAGGTGCCCTTGAATCTGTGTCTCTTTTTCCTTCTCTGATCAGAATTCCCTTTTGAGAGATTTCAGCATCCACAAGTCCTACGATTATTAAAGGGTCACCCAAGAAGATGTGGCAGCAAAGTCACCCCTGAGGGAACCCCCTTTTAAAAAAAAGTGATGCAGTGCCAAATCAGAGGCCTCACTGCCAGACTCCTGTGCCCTAGAGGAGCAAGCCTCATGCCATCCAAACAGATGGGCCACGAATGCAGACAGCCAAAAGCTTTTTGCAAGAATGCTGAATGTCTTTCTATAGGCAGAATTCTCAGCAGGGGACAGAGGAATGACAGCCAGATCCTTTGCCCAACAGTGAAAGAAAAGAGTTTGGCTTCCGTCCTGGTTTTGAGAGGGATTCAAGGCTTCAGTCAATGTGAAAGTATCCTGCAGAAGTTCTCAATGGCCAATGTAATCCCTGCCGCCATCTTGGTTGATCAGTGAGCTGTTTGGTTAGGAAAAGGCAGGCAGATAAGAGATGGCCCCTCCGAGGCACTCAAGGGTAATGGAAAGTATAGTGGATTGGGAGTTAGAAGACCGGAGGCTCTCACCATTTCATAGCTATGTATCCTAGGGCAAGTCACATTTAATTTTCTAATCTTTGGTTTCCTCATCTATAAAATGAGGATAATAATAATAACACATATTTGCATAAGATTTCACGGCTGACAAATTTCTTTCCTCCAAATATTCCCTTGAGGTGGAACACTGAATTTGGCATCAGAGAGCCTAACATTTAAGGTCTTTCTTGTTTGGATATAGTTGTTTATCCTTAGACTGGGAGCCCTTTGAGGACCTGGGCTGTCTTTTGCCTCCTTTTGTGCCTCACACAGTGCCTGGAACATAGCAGTTCCTTAATAAACACTCATTGAGAGTTTTTCTTATATGTGGCTTCTTTCACAACCTGAGGAATATGGAACTATGTATTCACTGCATACCCTATATCGGATTATTTACTATCTCAGGGAAAGGAGAGGGGAAAGAGGGAGAAAAAGACACTGGATGACAAAAGAGCAGAAAGCAAGTGTTTAAAATTATTTCTACATGTAATTTTTAAAATTTTAAATTAAAAAGTACAACAAATGCTCATTGATTTACTGAATGAAATAAAAATTAGCTATTATGGCTCAGTGGACAGAGTGCCAGACCTAGAATCAGGAAGACTCATCTTTCTGAGTTTAAATCTGGTTTCAGACACTTACTAGCTATGTGACCCTGAGCAAATCACTTCATTTTGTTTGCCTCGATTTCCTCATCTGTAAAATGAGCTGGAGAAGGAAATAGCAAAGCATTCTAGTAGCTGTGCCCAGAAAACCCCCTACAGAGTAATAGAGTCAAACATAACTGAAAGAAGTGAATAGCATCATTATTATTATTATTTTATTCTCATCTTTATGATAATTTTATCTTTATGGTTTATTATATTTATAACCATAAACTAACATATAAACTTTTGCCCATGTACTAATACATATATATAATATATATATAATGTTGACTATACATGTTTGATGATCATAAGCTAGCATATAAATATAAAGCTATTACTATTATCCTGGCCACCCAAATATTTGTCAAATGTCATATTTCGCATGGCTGCTTCCCTCTAGGAGCTGCCACTCTAAAGCAGGTTAACAGTGATAATTAGATTCAATTCAGTAAATACTTATTAAGTGTCTACTGCATGCAAGACCCTCAGTAAGACATGACTGAATACCTAAACTATCAGGAGCCAAATGAACATGGAACATTGAACAAATAGATACTTAGAGCTGCCATCCCCATCACTACTGTTTTCACCAGCTCAAGCATAAATGCCAGTGATGCTGGGAAATACTGCAAAGGAAATGACAGCACATGAATTTCACTATCACTATGGACTGGAGGAAGAAATATGAGCAGACGATTTAAAAGGCTCTAAACCACCAGAGTATGAAAAAAGAGTTAAATGTGGAATACTTAATGCAGTGAGAAGCAATAAGGAGAGCCTGTTCCAATGACATATTCTACCTGCCCATCCTCCATAAGCAGCTACACCACAACCACAGAAGAGTCAAATGTTTCCTAGCAGATTTGTTTGCCAGCAGAGTATTTAGACATTCTTTTATCATCTCTGGCTCCAAGGGACCTTCTCTGGCTTTTTCAAACCCCTCCTTCACTTAGCCTAATCTCAACAGGAATGCCTCAGGAAGTAGTGAGTTCCCCTTCTTAAAAAGTTTTCGTAAAGGTGGCCAGGTGGCTCAGAACCACAGGTCTAGAGTGAAGATAGAATTGAGTTCAAATCTGGCCTCAAACACTGTGGGACTGTGGCAAATCACTTAATCCTGTTTGCCTCCGTTTTCTCACCTGTAAAATAAGCCCAAGAAGGAAAACTCCAGTATCTTTGCCACGAAAACAATGGGGTCAAGAAGAATCGAACACAGCCGAACAACAGCAAATGTCTTCAAAGGCTGGTTGACCACTTGCTGGGTATATTGTAGCAGAATCTGTTTTTTCTGTATTGTGTGGGATAGAATTGAGTGTGTTATTCTCAGAGTGAGCATTTAGCTTATAGAAGCTAGTTTGTTCCCTTTTTGTTGGTTCAGGACTCTGTGACAGGTTTGTAAGAGAGACTGATGATGGACAGAAGGGGGCTTGAACCTCTTGGTTGCTTCCCTTGCCTCACCTGAGTTTGGTTGGAAGCACAGGTGTTTTGATTTGCAGGTCAAAGCCTGGTTTGAGGACCTGACAAGGGAGAGGGGAGGAACCTCGGATATATATTGCCTGTTTGCTACCTAGTCAGTTGGCACTTTTTAGCCCATTGTTGGAGTGCTTTCTTTCATGAAGGGGAATAAACACCTTCTGATTCTGTTTATTTGAGTGAGTGGGGCACTTGTAATCGATTTTTATCCCACACAAGGATGAATTAAGACTAGTTGGCTATTGAACTTGTTTTCAACTCTTGATATTCAATGACTGAGGATAAAGGAGAGGATTAATAAGATCATATATTTAGAACTAGAAGAGACTATAGAATTTATCTGTTCCATTTTACAGATAAGGAAACAAAGGCTAAAAGAAATTAAGTGATTTGTCCAGGATCACACCAGTAGTAAGTGACAGTGCCAGGATCTGAACACAATTCCTTTGACTCGAGAGTGGTGTTGCCCAAGGGAAGGATAGGCCAATAGAATTTCTCAACACCAGTAGCAGCCTCTAAGTATCGCTGAGTCCCAATGCCCCCTCCCCCCCATCCTAGATGAACAGAAGACTCAGACTCAATCCTTCTTCCTTGGGAAATAGTTCTCCGAGATTCAGCAGGGAGTCCAGGAACAACATGGAAATTTAATTCCAGTAACTATTTCTCCAAACATCACAGGCAGCCAAGGCTGGTCTGGTCTTTGGGTTCTTCCAAGGAGGCAAAAAGCTAACCTGTGGAAACAAGATTAAGGAGGCTTTCAAGGCTGTCTCCTCATTCAAGGTCTATGACCAAGAAAAGCATAAATGAAGGGAAAGGACTGGGGGAGTGGGGAGTACTTGTACCCAAGGACATAGAACAAAGCAGCTTCTTTCATTTTGCAGAGAAACTAAGCTGGCTTAGGTTTTTTATGGTGGTTGTTTCTGACTCTGGAAAGAATCTTGCCTAGATTATCTTCCTGGGCAGTGTCAACATTTAGAGGACACTTTGTTAGGTCAGTAACTCTACTTAAAGTCAGTTGTTCTCTTTCACATCCTTGATGTTTCTGCAAAACTGGAGGCCTCGAAATTCATCCCGTACTTTCCCACCTCTGTGAATTTACACAGGCTAACCTCTACACCTGGTGCACACCCCCTCCTTGCCTCTTCCAGTTCAAATACTTCTCTTCTTCAAGACCCAGCTTCAGGACTACTGCCTCCTCTATGAAGCCATCCCTGATTCTCCACTGCCCCAAAGGAAAGTGGCCTTCCCCTCCCTTCCCCTCCCCTCCACTTCATTCTGTCATGTTCTTATCTCATTTGGACCATTTATCTGTGGATTTTGTATTGTATTTCCCCTATCAGATTGTAAATTCCTGAAAGGCCAGGACAATCTGCTTTTTTATCTTTCAACTTACCTACCATCCTGTCTTAAACATAGTAGTAGTTTAATAGATGTTTGTTGAATCACTTAACAAATATTTTCCCTCTATTTACCAAAAAGAATTTACTCCAAAAGATTTCCAGTGATCTAGAGAGTTTCATTAGGAAGCTCAGTGGCATGGTGGATAGAGTGCTGGGCTTGGAGTCCAGAAGACTCATTTTCCTGAGTTCAAATCTGACCTCAGACAGTAACTTGTGTGACCTGAGGCATGATTTCAGAGTATAAGGGTTCTGTTTCCATTACTACCTCTCCCTGTCCACTGCTCATCTCCATAGATGTCACCCTGTTTGCCTCAGTTTCCTCATCTGTAAAAAGAACTGGAGAAAGAAATGGCAAACATTCCAGAATCGTTGCACAAAAAATCCCAAACAGGGTCATGAAGAGACAGATACAATCGAAATGACTGAACAACAACAAATGGTTTCATTAAATTCTCAGAGTCTATCCGTATGATCTTGGACAAGTGACTCAATCTCTCTGGGTCTCAGTTCCCCCACCTGTCAAATTAGAAGGTTAGGAGCAGTTAGGTAATTCAATGGTTAGAGAGCCAGGCCCAGAGATGGGAGGTCCTGGGATCAAATCTGGCCTCAGACACTACTTAGCTATGTGACTTTGGGCAAGTCACTTAACCCCCATTGCTTAGCCCTTACACTCTCTGCCTCATATCAACTCTAAGACAGAAGATAAAGGTTTAAAAAATTACTGGAACAAAGCAGCTTTTTCTACATATATACATGTTTTCGACCAACAGATGCTGATAGTACAGTTACTATTATGTCATAAAATCATAGAAATTAGAACTGAAAAGGATCTTAGAAAACTTGGGAAAATGTCCATGCATTTTACATTTAGGGAGACTGAGGCCTAGAGATGCTAAATAACTTCTTTGACATGACACAGGGAGAGAGCTGGGATTTAAATTTAGGTTCTATGATTCCAAAACATTGTCTCTAGTAGGAGCTTTGATACTCAAAAAGGTTGAAAACTACTGAATTGAGTCATTCTTAATGTTCTAAATCCTACAATTTTGACTTAATTTTCATTGATTTAAATGTTTAGGAGATGAGAGAAATAGTGGCTGGAGAGCCAGTCTTCAAACCAAGAAGACCTGGAGTTTGGATCTTACCTCTGACATATACTGCCTGCATAACTCTGGGCAAAATCACTTAAATTAATTTCTAGGATTCTAAGTTATAGAAAAGATGCTTCTGGCCTGCAATAGTAAAGAGTTTCTTCATTCAGGAGTACTTTATTCCAGTGAATTCCATGTCCACGTGTGTACAAAAATATTTATAGCAGCTCTTTTCTTCCCCAGAATTAAAAATGTAATAGGTATCCATTCTGTTGGGGAAATAGCTGGCCAAATCATGTTATAAGAATGCAATTATATATTACTGTGCCATAAGAAAAGATGAGATTGTTTCAGAGAAACCTGGTAAGATTTATATGAACTGATGCAGAATGAAGTGAGAAGAATCAGAATAATTTATACAATAACAGCACTTTAAAAACAAGCAATTTGGGGGTGGCTAGGTAGCACAGCAGAGAGTACACCAGCCCTGGAGTCAGGAAGCCCTGGGTTCAAAATTGATCTCGGATACTTCCTAGTTGTGTGACCCTGTGCAAGTCACTTAACCCCAATTGCCTAACCCTTGCTGCTCTTCAGTCTTAGAATTGATACTAAGACATAAGGCAAAGTTTTAACATTTTTTTATTAGAATTCTGATCAATTCAGTGACAATCCTGAGTTCAAAAAAAAGTTGATAAAGCATACCGTCCTGGTAGAGAGGTGATGGACTCAGGGTACAGAATGAGAAATATTTTTTAGATATGGCCAATTCAGGAATTTGTTTTAACTATGCATATTTGTTACAGTGGTTTGGTTTGGTTTTGTATACAATAGGGGATGAAGATGGAAGTGGAGGTGAGAATGAAAGGAAATCTATTTTTGTTACCTAAAAAATATTCAGTATAATTAAGAGAAAAAAGAAAGCACAGGTCCAGTCCCCATTGCTAACATTCAGAAGGAGATGGCGGAGGGAGAGGAAGTATGTTGAAATTAAACAATGATAGGTTATTGAAGCTCTAAGCAGGTTGAGAATACTTATGTCCTGGAGGCTGCTGTTCCTCCCAGCTGAGCCATTTGGGGTTCATTCATTCAAACCTGTTCTGCTCACTGACAATGATGGTGAGTGGGTTCTCTTGCTCAAACACTTATAAGTCTTTATCACCTCATTAGTTTTCAATTATCTGTGCCTGGCACATCATTTAACAAGGGCTTCAGTTAATTGTTTCTGGGACCAGCTGGACAGGGGCTTTTCCCAACCCTTTCATTTCAATCTAGATCTCAGGAGTCTGGATCTTGTTTTCCATCAGAGAAGGAATAAGTTCCAGCCCTGAAGAGAAGTCAGAGGGGATCCCAACTAAATTAGAAGGGCTCAGACCCTAAAATCTCCTTACTGGGGATGGACTCTCAGAACATCTGAAGGCACCCAGGGAAAGTCTTGATTCTAACCCTCCCCAGCCAATTCAGCTCATCTTTCCCACTGTCTAACCTCCTCCGGCCATTTTCTCTTCACACTTCTTCCCCTTTAAGCTGACCCACTGAATTTTGTTACCCTTCTTACTTCCTTACCTTGTGGAGAGGTTCTTTCACTTGCATAATTTTATCATCCCCACTAGAATATATCTTTAATGATAGCATATCAATCATACCCCATCATACCAACCTATTTCTTAACATGCAGATGCCCCATTAGGGTAGGAGTTCCTTGTCTTTCTTTCTATCCCCAGCATTTAGAACAGTTCTTGACACAGAGAATGTGTTCATTGAGCCTAACTAAGCACATCACTTCATTTCTGTGGGCCTCAGTTTCCCCATGTGTAAAATGATGTAAAAAGAAAGGGGTTGAAGTAGATGACCTTTTCCAAATTAAATCTTGTGCTGCAGAAAATGCTTTAAGCTAATTCTTCCTAAGGTGTGAGAGATGATCAGACAGGCTCTCTTCATCGCGAAGGGGCTATGGGCCAAGGAAGAAGAAGGAGCCGGGTACTGAAGAATCTACATTTTCTTTCCCTTGCCCCAAAGTGAGGACCACAGAGCAGTAAGAGACCTATCTGCAATATGGCCACTAGATGGCAGTGTCGCTCCAGCAGAATCTGCTGCTTTCACTCGAGGCCACACGAGGGCATCGGTTGCTGGCGTCAGCACAAATCCCAGACCACTTGTTGCCTGGCAACGTTGACATAACCCAGCTCCCGTTTCCGACCTCCGTGACGCCTGCATCCCAAGGTAGTTCAGGGCAAAAGCAAGGATGGCGGAGTTTCACGTCCCCAGTCTGGGGCGTGCCCCGAGGGAGCCAGGAAAAAATCCGGGGTATCCTAGCTCTAAGGTGCCTGGAGTGTTTAAAGATGCTCAGTACCTCACCTCGGAAACACCTGGATGATAAATTAAACTCCCACCAAAACAAGAGAGCACCTAGCCACTGATGGAGTCTTACCATCCCTGATAATCAACCCACACACACACGCACAACATCCCTAACTCCCATTACCCTCAAGGTCTTCTTCAATCCCTCAAGATTAAATGACCAGAGACTTATAATGCCCAGGCAGTCCTGTGGGCTTCCTGACCCAATTAAGACCCTAGCCAGCATTCATCCTTCCTCATACCAGTGTTTGGAATCCACTGAGTCTGGGATCCAATCCCAACTCTCCTACTTACTACTAGAGTGACCTTAAATCAATCATTTCTCTATCTCTAAGCCTGTTTCCCCCTATGTAAAACGAAGTTCATAGATAATAGATTTAAAGCTGGAAGGGTCCTTAGAGGCCATTGAATAGACAGCCAAGAGCTGATCTTGAATTTGAGGGGCGGAATGACTTTAAATATTGTCTCAGACTTACCTATATAATCCTGGACAAGTCACTTCACTACTCTCAGGCTGTTTCCTCATCTGTAAAATGGGGGTAATAAATAGCACTTACCACTCAATGTTGTGAAAAATAAATGAGAATAGATTTATATTTATGTATGTATGTATAAATATGTATCTATGTGCATGTATAATATACATTTATATATTTTAATCTCATATAATACATGTATATATAGGTTTTATATATAGATAGATCATATATTTACATATGGATACTTCAAAGCACCTCACTTCACCTTCAGCTCCTTCACTTTAAAGATGAGAAAATTGAGGCTCACTTAAGTTATGTGATTTGCCCTAAGGTGACACTAAGATTTGGGCAAGATTTGAGCCCAGATCATCTGACTATAGAATCAGAATTCTTTCCTGTACCAGATGATTTCTGGAGTCACTTTCAATTCTATATTTTATGATGCCCCACCCATCCCTTCTCCACCTCAGAGGATAACCAGAATGTAGTCAGTGGGAGAATAGTTAAGGCATCGCTTCCTTCACTTCACCCCTAACCCTTACTTCTTTAGAAGTCTCATAAGAACCAGGAACACACAGATGTAACTAAATTCCATCATTCCCAGAGGCCACCAGCTCAAGTTCTAGTCCTGAGTCTAGAAAGTCTATAGATTCTGGGACAGAAGATTGTCTCTAAAAGGATCAGGGGCCAGAACCTATGTAAGACTACCTCCTTGTGCTCTTTAGAATGACCCAAGAAAAGCTATGTGGAGCTGATAATGGATCAGAACCCTGATAGACAGATACCCTAAGGGGAATAAGGGAATAAGCATTTATACAGCAGCTATGTATCAAGCATTGTTCCAAATACTCTTTACAGATATTATTTAATTTGGTCCTTACAACAACCCTTCAAGGCAGGTGCTATTATCATACCCATTTTATAATTGAAGAAACTAAGGCAGTGGTTAAGTGACTTGCCCAGAGTCACAAAGCTGTGTCCAAGCTCAAATTTGAACTCAGGTTTTCCTGAGTCTGGACTCAGCTCTCTATGCACTGCACCACCTGGCTGGTCAACTAAATGTTATAGGTAACACATCTTTTTCATTTGGGAGCAGCCACTTAGGAGATATTTATATTATTTCCCCAGACTTTAAAGCAGTGACCCAAGCTTTGGCTAGCAGTTCTCTTTTAGAGGAAGGAATGGAAGGGGGGCTTCACATGCCCAACAAAACAACTTGGGATCCAAAGTCCCCCCAATAGATACTACAGGACAAAGAAGTGGGTTCAAAAGTAGCTATGGGGAGCTACAGCCAGACAGAGAAGTGCTGCTACCTCAAATGTGCCCAGGGCTTAAGCTGACATCTTTAGCATACCAAACTGAACTTATCTTCACACACACATACACACATCCCTGATCCTCCTTCAGTCTTCCCTCATCCTTGGTAACACCAACTCCATTTTCCCAGACATAAAACCTCAGGCTCCTCCTAATCCCTGGAATCTGATCCTTCCCTCTCCCTTGATGTATCCACACCATGCCTTCTAACCCATCTCACTCATCTGACATTTTTCAAATATACATCTATTATTTTCCATTTATATTCCATTTATTCTAAATATTCCATTTCTTTTCATTCAGACTCTTATTACCCTTCACAGAAAGTATTGCAATAGCTTCCCAGCTGGACTCTTTGCCTTCATTCTCACCTCTTTCTAAACCAACCTACATATTAAAGACAAATCCTTTTCTTACAGCACAAAGGATGGCAGCACTCAACTAGCCACATTTTAGTGGCTCCCTATTGCCTTCAGAATAAATTCCAACCACTTTGACCCAGTATTCAATAGGCCTTCTCTAATCTGGTTCCAGTTTACCTTTTTCTAGTTCCTTTTCCTGCTTTCCTTAATTTACACCCTCTTGCTTTGTTCACAGATCCCCCTGCCTGAAATACCCCAAACTCCATCCAATCCCCCACCAAAAACATTCTTCCCTTCCTTTCTACTCTTGAAGTACTCTGTAACCCTCCTATATCATATCACATTCTATTTTAATGGTTTTTTCATGTATCTGTCTTATCTTCCTAATGGGTTGTGCTTCTTGAAGGCAGAATCAAATGATCAAACTAATTGTATCCCCCATAGTGGCCTCATACAATGGCTATTTAATTAAATTTGTACTTTTTTTGTATTTGTTTTGTCCTGGCTTGGAGTTAAAAAGCACCTGAGATCAACTAGTCCCGACTCCATAGTTTACATAAAAAAGAAAAGACATAGTGACAAAGTCTCAGAGCTAATGATAAAAACTAAGGTATCCTACTCCCCTATATTGTGCAACTTGTCTGTCCCTGTTTCATTTTTTACTAAAAAAAAACTTTAATGAGCCTTTTCTATGTCTAGAACTAAAGGAAAATTGAGTTGGATGACCAATGCCCTAGTATGGAATACCCTCATTAATCTGCCTTTGCTGATGGACTTGGAAGCCAAGAGCCAGCTTATTTTGCTAAGGGAATACTAAGAGTCAACGTAGAGAGAAGTGAGAGGAGAGACAGGCAAGAGATAGAAAGAAGAGAGATCACCAAAATCCTAAGAGCAGATGGTACTGAGTTGCAATACTGGTTCCACTATTTCCTCTGATTCCTCACCACCTTCACGTCCCTCCCTAAGATTTCATTACTGAGTGGCTTGTTTTCATTGACATGATCAGGTTCTCAGGCACTGCCAGCAGATTTTATCATCAGTTTCCCTCAATCCCTAAACTGCTACGTGTGAAACAAGGTACAATCATTGAAGGAGACTCAAAGAGGGGGGCAAAAGGTGGTTTCAGAGTAGCCACAGACTTGGCTTTATTCCCTTCAACAGCTGCAGATGTAGGAATGGACTAGGTTTTGATAGCTCTCCTAGAGAAACTCCTATATGTTGGGGTTGGGAATAGGGCAACATCCTCAGAGTAGGTTTGATCTTTGTGAGCTAAAGGAGGACGTGAGCTGAAGATAGCCAGTACCTGGAGGAAATGTATCCTAAGTACCCTCATCTTACCTCTTTTAAATGCAGAACCTCTAAGCTAGTGATGGTGAACATTTTAGAGATCGAGTGCCCAAACTGCACCCTCATGCTGCAAGTGAGTCCCCACTCCTCCTTACCCCATACAGGGGAGGGAGGAAGTGCTCCCATTAGACTTTTGGGCAAAGGGGAGGGTGAAGTGAGAAATGTCCTCAGAAGTGTGTGGGAAAAGGGAGCAGCCCCTTCCAGCACACATGCCATAGGTTTGCAAACACAGCTCTAGGCCCTGAGATTCTCTGACTCAGAACCTTTATCAACTTTAGTCACCCTGAAAATGGGATCTGGGGAAGTATTATCAGAAGGAAGCTTCATATATGCAGGAAATGAAAGATACAACAGAGGAAACAAGTCAGACAGAAGGTGAGACGTTCTCTGATTGTAATGAGGTCAAAGCTGAATTGGGATGAAGATCTGTACTGGGGGCATGGGAGATGAAGGACCAGAGTCCTGGGTGGAAATCAGGAAGGTCACTCCGCTGTGAGGGTTGGTATTAGTGCCAGGCACATCTCTGAGTAATAAGATGCTTCATCAGCTGTGGGATTGGGTTCTTGCTCAGAGCCTATCTCTAGGCTGGGGGGAACTACTACGTATCCCCCTCATCCCAATGGTCTCTGAGGGACCTCTTCTCCAGTTTTTACACCGGCATGTGGAGCTCATTATATTCATCCTGCCCATCTTCATCAAAGTTGGGTTCGGCTTCTACGGAGTCCAACTGTTCGACAGGAAGGAATAAGAAAAAAAGAGGCAGACAAAATTCATCATTCTCCAACTACCCCCATGATGCCACCATCTACAGCCTCCTGTTCCCCCTACCCTGGTCTCACTGCCTACAGTGCTCTCTAGTTCTCCCAAATTTCCTCACCAACCTTCTCTTCCACCTCCCTAACCCTCCAGAGGACAACACCCGATGCCCCTGTCCATGGTGCCTGGTTCCCTACAACCTAACACAGCTTCAGCTTTTTTCCATATTCTCACCGCCTGCAGTTCCCTCTCCTTAAAGATTCGAGGCAGCAGGCAACGCCTCAGTGGTACCGTGAGCAACAGCAGAAAAGGGAAGGCGAGGGAGGCAGCTGTGGACTTGACCACCCAGAGCACTGCAATGCAACCCAGCTGGATACAGGTGAAGAGATGCATCCGCCAAGTCTTTACCTTTGGGATGGCAAAGTGGGAATAGAGGGAGGCATTAGGACTTTGCCATTAGCCCAAGTCTTGGTTACATGGCATTCCTTGGGGACAACTGTCTCCAGACCTATCCCTTACCTCTATTAACAGGATATAAGCTCTTTGAAGGCAAAGATGACCTCACTTTTGTATTTGCCCCTATAATGCCTGGAGCATGGTCCTGGGCCAGGTCAAGTATTTAATAAGTATTTGTTAATTGTAAAGAATCTGATAATATGAATTATATATAGATCCACTAGCCCCTGACCTCTTATCTCTGGCCCAGACCTCCCTTCCCAACCCTTCTGCTCCCTCCAGCATCTTGCACCTTGGTCACATAGGGCTCATCAGGATGGTGTTTTGCAGGCATCAGAAGGAGCAGAAGGCGCTGTGAGAGCTGTATCCCAATCAGAGAGGTGACCCCCATGTACAGGAAAATTCCAAACAGTACTGCCAGTGGGATCCGACGAAGCATTGGCCCCATCACAATGGAGAGGCCTATAGGAGAGGAGGGCACACTGACCCACACTTACTACTCAGTGTGGCCCCATAATGATACATAGGCTGGGCAGGGAAAATGCAGTGACTGTACAGATTTTAGGGGACAAAGTTGGGGAGTCAGGGAAAGATGTGGGAACAATGAGCTTGGAGATCCATAAGAAGGGTTGAGAAGCAGAATGAAGGACCCAAGGTAGGTGGATTTGGAAGTCCAAAACATAGGGGCTATTTGAGAGACCAAAGACCCACAGGGGCTGAGAGGGAGAAACTCTCACCCACAAGGCAGGAAATGAGCAATCCTGTGACCCGCTGCTCCCTGACCTTCTTGATCTGGGGCTTCTCTCCAGGTGCAATGGCCGTGCGCATAACAGACAGTGCATTAACATGGGTGACGGATCGGACAGTGGTAGCTGTGAGCCAGGGCATCCCAAAGAGCCCACAGAGACCCCCCAGAGAGCCAATCAGCAACAGGTCTAGGTGGAAGCCTGAACCCTTGACCAGCCGACGAGCCTTCTGGCTGACAATGAGCCTGCCAGGGGTTGGGGGTAGTGGGGCAGATGGAACATGGGGGACAGGATAAGGTAAGAAAGACATGAGTATCAGAGGTTTCAGGAGAAACAGCCATTTTTGTTTCTCAGATGCTGAGAATGATCCTCTCATCTTTAAGTCTGCTCAGCTCCCCTGCTTTCTCAGCTCTGGGTCTTTGCTCAGACTGGTCCCTGTGCCCAGGAAATGATGCCACAATCCCATAACCCCAATCTCATTCTTTAAAGCCCAATTCAAATGCTACCTCTTCAGGAAGTTTCTCCTCAATCCTGAGTTGGTGGTGGCTTTTCTTGAACCCTTTGGACCTCAGATAGAGATCTTAGAACTTTCTTGGGTACTCAAAGACTACAGTTGTTTATGACTCATACGTCCCCCACAAGATTGTGAGCACAAGGAGAAGGGCTATTTCTTATCTCAGCTTTGAATCTCTCCCAAAACCATGTACAATGATCTTAATTTGTGGCAGGGCATGATAAATGTTCTTGCCAATTCAAATACATATAATATTCAATAAAAGTCTAAGATGGGGGAGTGCAGCTAGATGGCTATGGGGCTTTGAGGTAAAGGCTTAAAGACAGAAAGTCCTGGGTTCAAATCTGGTCTCAGGAACTTCCTAGCTATGAGAGACTTTGGGCAAGTCACTTAACCCCCAATGCTTAGCCTTTTACCACTCTTCTGCCTTGGAACCAATGCACAGTAATGATTCTATGACCAAAGGTAGGTTAGGTGTTTGGGAGAAAAAAATCTAAGACAAATGGATAAACCACAGGCATTTGTAGTACATTAAGAGGAATACAGATACTTAGCCAAAAATAAATTTAAAATGTATGTGTGAAACATATGCACATATATAAATATACATGTATGTGTATATGTGTGTACATATATGTGTATATGTGTAGATAGATAGATAAATGGATGGATTGGGGTCATTCAATTCTGTTTCTGCCACTTACTACCTGTATGACCTTAGGCAAGTCATCTAATTTGTTTACTTTGTTCCATTATTTGTAAAATAAGAGAGTTGGATTAGATGACCTAAAAGGCTCTAAATAGATAATAATCCCATGATTCTAATATCCTAGTTTAGAACCCCAAACAATCAGGGGAAACTGCTATCAATGCCTCTTTGTATCCCCCAATTCCAAATAATCTGTTTACATCCTCTTTCCTAGGCCTTCATTCCTCTCACCTCCTGCTAGTCCCTTCCCAAGCTCTATGTCAAAGATCAACCCTCTCCCACCAAGTCCCAACTCCACCACTGAGTCTAAATCTCAACCCTAAACCTAAACCCAAACCCAGACTCTCACTCTATTTAAACTACTTAATGGTCTCCAGCTTCAACCCTAGGTCCCTCTAACCCAAATTCCCCTCTCCCTTCCCCCTCACGCAGTGATCTGTGTCTCCATGAAGATAAGAATGAGGACAAGGAGAGCTGGGATAGATGCTGCCACCATCATCCAAGGTGGGAAAGGTCGAGTGCTTCCCAGGGGTGGAATGAACCAACTGCGCTTATCAGGGGATGTCACGGAGAGCCCCGTGGGTACAGTCAGCCTCTGTGGGATTGGAAGGATCAAGGTTTATGGTACAAGACTCTCCAACCCCTCACTGATACCCTGTGCAAGCATCTACTCTAAGTTTATCAGAGCAATCATCCCCTTAAAGATCAATAGTCTTAGGGCCAATAGAGAATTCTACACCAAGCTAGAAGAAGGGTAAAGTCATCCTGAAACCCCCTTCTTTCTCTCTCAATGTTCCAAAGGTCTAATTCTCCCATCATCATTCTTGTGGTGACTTCACCTCCATCTGGTCTTCCAAGATATCAAACCACCACCACCCCACAACCTCCCCAACTCTCAGCTACAAAGCAGATCATCATGAGCTGGCTCAGGGCTAAAGCTTGGCTGGTCCTTCTGGTGGATGACAAAATATCTGGAAAGGAAGGGGGTACAAGAATGCAAGAAATGGGAAACTTGCACACTTTAGGAGTTCCCAATTTGGCAGACCTCAACTTAAACCACACCTGTGTGATCATTGACAGTTCATTCACCCTTAACATTAGAAGGAAAAGAATGGTCAACTTGGCTTTTCAGGTATCATGGATGTCTAGCACATTGTATTACAACTAGCTATTGTTGAGTGGAATTAAGTTGGAGATTTTAAAAAATAGCCTCTGGGGTAAGAAGGGAGCTGGGCATAGAAAAGGCAAGAGATCGCAAGGTTTCCTCACCTGAGTATAGGTGTCAATGATAGAATAATCCACCAAAACCATCACCAGAATGGAGATTGGAATCCCAAAGTCCCCAATAATTCGGCGTGCCTTGTGGAAGAAGGGAAGAACCAGAAGGAAAAAGAGCGCCCATGTCAGACACACTTTGAAAAAGAGGACATTGAGCTAGCTAGAGCTTAGCCCACATGTCCTGGGGTTGTGCCCACCAAAGAGAAGACCCAAGGAAGCCTAGCCCTCCCACCACTGTCTGGAAGACTAAGGTCTCCCTCTCCTCAAAGCCCCTAGACCCAGATCACCTGGATCCAACCCCCACCTTTCCCCCCAGAAAGCGACTGTTCCTGAATTTCCGTAGGAAGAAGGCAAGAAGAAAGGTCCCAAGCATAAGGATGAGGGAAAGCAGTGCTGTATTGGGCTGCTTCCGTGGCCCTGGTGGGCCCTCTGTGGTAGGCAGTGCACTTGAATTCAGGTCTAGGTCGGATCCTATTGGCCTTTCCAATGCTGAGTCCGAAGGGTAAAAGGGCAGTAAGGGATGTTCAGTAAACACCTGTGCAGTTGAAAAGGCCACGCACCTCTGTCATACACTAGTGCACACAAGTGACATTAACACCTCCCCCAAATATAACTCTCTGCAACACCGAAGCCTTTTCAAGCAAAAGTGGTGCCACCCACCCATCAATAACCACACAAGGGAAGGTGACAAGCAATCTGTTGACATGCACCTGTAAAGGCAAGCTCCCATCAGAAAGCTTGCACCCTTCCTATGAAGTCTCTGACACACTGTGTATATGATGCAGATATTACCCCATAGCTAACCTGTAGGTTCCATCCTTCCCCCCAGGCCCTCTTGCATCCTGCAAATTAGCTCCCTGCCCAATCCCTGAGGCCACCTCTCACCAAGCTTCCTTCCCAGGGTTTCCAGATCTCCTCTACATTCACTCACCCCTTATTCCTTCTCCCCCACCCCTCACCAGACCTTGCCAGCTCTCTACCTTATAGAGCTTGTAGAAAGTCTCATAGATGAAGATGAGGGAGATGAGAAAGGCAAAGATCTCCTGGGTGAAGAGCGAGATGTATCGGACGAGAAAGCTGCCCTCGATGGCCACCAGTGAAACCACAAAGACGATGAGCCAGAAGCCAACCCAAACCCGGCTTGTGAGGTACTCCAGGTCCTGAGCATGGCAGAACTAGGAGCGTGTGGAGGACCAAGGTTACCCACCTGTGGCCCATCAGGTAGTACCTGGCAGGACTGGAGAGAGGGTGGGACGGAAGGCTCCAAGGATGGAGGAAGAGGGCAAAGGATGAGGTGATCATGGAAACCAAGAACAGGAAGGGGGAATGTAGATGGCCATCAAGGGCAGGGAGCATGGACAGACTGTGGGGAGATGGTGGGGCAATAGGGATGTCACCTTGAAGAAGGCTTCCTCAAAAACGAGCAATGGCCCTGAGAAGCCCACCACAAGCAGCGGCTGGGCAGCCAGCAGGGAGAAAATGACACCGATGATAGAAGTGGAGACGATCATCTCTGACACCCCTATCAGCCCTTCAGTCTTCTCCCCTAGGGTTGGGCAGGGGTTAGTGAGGCATCCAGGCCTGCCCTGCATCCCCAAACTCCCCCCACTCATTCTACCCCTTTTCCCCATCAACTTCTTGGGCTCATAGCAGTAGAGGCTGGGGGCCCAAGGATGAGTCCTGGAGTGCCCTTCCCCACCCCAAGGCAGTAGCCATCCCCATAGCCCTCCAGGCCTCCTCACCCAGCAGTCCTCCAAAGGTGATAGCCGGGCTCAGGGCTGCAAAGTAGATAAAAAGCACAGCAGCCAAGCACTGAGAGTCCAGCGCATCTATCAGGTCACTGACATAGAGTGGGTAGCGACGCTTCACATCTTGAATAAGTCCCCCAAACAAGCTGCCTGTCCGCTGAAGAGGGTCATCCTCTGGGCTCCCCTCAGAGACTCCTGACCCTGATGTGGACAGATCTAAGGGGACAAAGGATCACAAACCTTGCCAACATGCCCACCCCATCTGTCTGCCCACTCTGGTGCCAGCACTGACAGCCTAGGGACAGGACTTTTGAAGTCCCAAGAACAAGAATGTTGCATTGGTAACCAGAGAAATGAGGTACAAATCTTGGATTCACACCCCCCAATGAAATCCTCCCCCATCTCCCTCTGGGCATCATCCTGCCAAATGAACTTATAAGGTCCCTTTTAAACCCCAAAATCTTATCATTTTGGTCTCTTAAGTCTCTTTCAAGCTCAAACATGTTATGATCCCTGGGATTTTACTCATCATTGCAGCAGGGTCCAAGGAGTTAGGGATGGGGTCCACCAAAGACAGTGCCTCAGGACTGGGACTTAGGAGTCTGGGCCAAAGCTCTGACCTTTTCCTGAAACAGTGGTCTCACTCCGGGGGGCCAGCTGGACCTTGTTCTGCTCCCGCTCCCTCCGCTTCCTGAGCAGCTCCCGCTGGAAGGCGGCCACTGACCGCAGTAGATCACGACCCTCCACCTCAGATGGTGGGATCACAATGCTGCCATCCAAGAACTCACTGATGGCACACAGCAGATCCTGGCGGTCATCTGCCTGGTACGCAGCCTCATGGAACAGCTTTGGGATGGAAGAACAGGACCCACTCAAATGGCTTCTAGGAACCAGTCCGTTCATCCACAGCCAAGTGCACCTGCTTCCAGCCCAGGTCCTGAAGTGGCCTCCATCACTCATAGAGAGCTACCCTCCAACAGACACTGGAGAAGTTACAGGAGTGTCTTTGAGGGGGGGAAAGAGTCTAGGACAAATCAAGAACCAGGGACCAAGAGGGCTTGACAATGATGAGTCATCATAACTTTGCAACCCCCTAAAAACTTCAGCCCTGGAGGATGAATTGTAAAATGTCAGGATTACAATGCTGCCATCCAAGAACTCGCTAATGGCGCCCAACAGATCCTAGTGGTCATGCCATTGGACAAGCCAATGGAGATGAGCCCAAATAGAAATGAAGGTCACTAAGGATCCCTGCAGGCCACATTTTGACTTAGAAAACTATGCATTTCTGTTCATTATATTTTATTGTATTTTTATCTTGTTAGATGTCTCCCAATTACATTTTGGTCTGGAGTGTGCATTTGGGAGTTTTGTGGACCACATGACACAGGCTATGGGTGTGACACATCTGGTTAAGCCCACCTTATCTGGTGGAGCTTAAAGGGAGAAATGAGGGAGCCTGGACACAGGAAGGATTTGGCAGAGGGTCCTGACCTTGTCAGACATGAGAGTAGCGATGGAGCGACCCAACTCATGGTAATCAGTCCTGGTCTCTCTGGGCCCCAGCATCACAAAGAGGAAACGGACCGGCACGGGAACTTCAAGCACAGATTCCAGGAGCACAGCCTCATTCAACCGAACAAAAGCCGCAGCAGGCTGCTCCAAAAAAGGGACACAGCCTAGGGGGCAGGGAGAGAGGCAGCCTATGGGGCATGGGATGCTGGGCACAGGAAAAAGAATAAGTGGGGTGAAGCTGGAGGGATATTAGACCAAGAAGGGTCAAGGACTCAGGGTGTGCTGCCCTGGGAAGGACAGAGGAGAGGACTGGACTAAGGCATGAGGGAGAGAGATCCAAGTAGACAGGGGAGCCCAGGGCCAATGGTATTAATTCAAAGATGGAGCCATGAGCTTGGGTTACAGCACAGAGTGGAGAAGGGAAGGGGGCACCCTCACTGGTGAGAACTAGAAAGCCAAAGCCTTGGAATGAATGCAGGGATCATAGCTCCCTCCCTTGGCTCCCATCTTTCCTGCTTCCCTACTCTCTTTTATCCCGTCTCACCCACAAGCACAACAGTGGCTTCGGCATCCTCAGGGATCTTCTCCATCAGCTTCAGGCTTTTCCCTCGGTGGCCATCCCCCCCAGGCATGTGCAAGGGCTTCTGAGGATACAGAGCTGAGATTGGGGCTGGGACCCAAACCTAGGATCATGATATCTGATTATGCCTCTTAACCCACTCCCCGGGTCAAGGAACTCTCCAATGGAGGAGAATGCCCAGTGCCTAGAAGAATACCTGGCACATAGCAGTTATTTAATAAATGCCTGATTGAGGGATTGACTGTATACTCCTTGTGGTATAGATGAGTGTACTCATTTAAGGGGGCAGCTAGGTGGTTCAGAAGATTGAGAGCCAAGCTGTCCTGGGTTCAAATCCAGAATCAGGCACTTCTTACCTGTGTGACTCTGGGCAAGTTGCCTAACCCTAACCTCTCTTATGTCTTGGAACACAATACTGGTTCTAATACAGAAGGTAAGGGGTTAAAAAAAGCAAACTGATTTCAGAGTTAAAAGACCAGTTTTGATATTTATTATCTGTATGACTGAAGACAAATCACAGCCTCTCTAGCCTTCGATTTTATAATCTGTAAAATGATGGGGTTGAAGAAGTCAAGAGCTGACATGACGGTTGAATTAAATACAGCAGTGACCTTTCTTGAAGTTAAAATATTGTAAATAAATATTCATATCTTCATGTTATTATTAGTTAGTTCTGGGAATAAATTGTATACAGCCAGTAAGTGATGTTTGTTTAAGCCTAAAACATTAGTGATCCTAGTAGAGAGATAAAAATATTTCTCCTGTTTATTAAATGAATCATATTTAATAAAGCAGTTGGGAACTCTGAGGTAACTGGTTAATTAATGAAAAAGAGGTTATAATTTGGGTCATCAAAAAAAGAAATATTCAACATATCCTTGGATTATCTTAGAAGCCAGGATGATGAGAAGAAATATGGCGGGCTGAAGGGTGGGCTTCCCACTTAGAATATGAGTGAGTGTGGTCAACTCCAAAGCCCTTCCACATGAGTTTGTTTCTTTTTAATTTGGGCGTTGGATTAAATAACCACTAATGTCTCTTTGAGTTTGACATTCAATCATCCTACTGCTCAGGATGCAGTCTAAGAGACAAAAACAACCATATGGCATAACAGGAAAAGCATAGGACTAGGCGTCAGAAAATTGGAGTTCAAGTCAAAGATTTGACACGTACTAGCGATGTGATCTGAGGCCAACCACCTCAGCTCTCTGGAGGCACATTCAGCTTCCTCATTTGGAAAACAAAAAATAGTGCCTTGCTTGTTATTTATGGGAGCTGTCGTGAGGAAAGCAAATTGCCAACCTGAAGGGGCTAGATCAAGGAAGGCTCTCCCTTTTGGTAATCATGTGGATTCAGGCAGTCCCTTTGCTTCCTTCCCTGGGTTTCAATGCTCTCCTCTGTAAAACTGAGAAATGATTCAAGATTTCGTCAATGGGTGTAGACCCTCACTGGGGAAGATTGCTTCCTCTCTTTGACTCAACAGATGGCTTTCAAACATTGCTGAGGCCGAAAAATTTCATCACCTCTATGGGCCAACCTGGTGATGCACCTGAAATGTCCCAGAGATAATCAGTGTAGAGGGTCTTTAGATGATCAGTGAATTATTGCATGATAACGATGGGTAACGTGGTGGTTTTTTCACCCTTTAGCGGGCCTGATTCCACATTTCTCATTTTGAAAATCATAAGCTGTCTCATTTTATCATTTAACCATTTCATGAATTATCTCTTGTCATTGTCATTCAGTCATTTTCAGTCGTGTCTGATTCATTGTGACCCCATTTGGATTTTTTTGGCAAAGATACTGGAGTGCTGCACCAATTCTTTCTCCAACTCATTGGCAGATGGGGAAACTGAGACAAACAGGGTTCATTGAACTTGCCCAGGGTCCTAGAGCTAGTTAAGTGTCTGAGGCTGGATATGAACTTGGGAAGATGATTTCCTGACTCCAAATTCAGTATTCTATCCACTGTGTGCCACCTAGCTGCCTCATTATCTCATCTACCCAAGCAGAAAACGAGTACTGTGAGATCAGTGACTCTATCTTCCATATAATAATTTTAATAAACACTTTAATTCAAACTGAATTGAAGATCCCTCTGTTTGACTCTGATTCCACCACAGATCAGAGTTTGAGGGGGAACCACTAACCTCTCTGCTGTCAGGATCATGGGGCCAAAGCGGAGCTGGTTCACTGAGGTCATCCCCTATAGTGGGGACAGCACTATCAGGAACATGGCCCGGAGTTGAGTGATGGTTCCCCAGCATGGAGTTCACACTGGAGCTTGATGGATTTCGGGGGAAAAAACTTCCATCTTTGTCATCGTTAGGGTGGCTGGGCAGGGAGAACACGAAGGGTTAGATCCCACAAGACTCCTTCCCTTCTGCTTGTCTATTACCCATCCATCCCCACCATGTTCCGTGCCTGCCCAACACACACACTCAACTCAGTCTTTGGTACCTGTGTTTTAGCAAAAGTGTGCGCAGTACACTTGCTCGGTCCTCTGGACGGATTTGGTCTGACATGATCATCGTCTCCACCACGAGGTGTGCAATGCCAGGCAGGGTGGTCTGCTCTAGGTCCAGGAGGGTGGCCCCTGAGAAGACACATGGTCAGGCAAGAAGGATATGGGAAGACAAGTATGAATGCAGATGGGGACGGACTCAGAAACCCTTCTTACCCATCCTAGCCCTTTACCCCCTCGAAGTCCCTACAAGCATCTAGAGCTGAGCTCTTCACGCTCTCATCCCTAAAGACCCCTGCAGTCCTGTGATCACTGAGTCAGGCACTCTAGAGTCTAGCTTCTCTACAATACAGCAGTTATAGTCATGGGCATAAGACAGAATCACCTCAAGAGAAAGGGTCAGCCTTACCCAAGGGCAAAATCTAAGGAGACAAGGAAGATAATCCAGCCTCTAAAATAAGTCTCTACCCACTGGCTGAAGTCTGCATCTGAGCTTTATTCCTTTGGCTGAAAGCTCTGACCCTAGTTAAAATAGAAATCCTTCCTGAGGGAGGTCAAACATTAGACTGCATCTCTTAATATCACAGCTTCAAGCCATCAATTCCAAGCTCTTCATTTAATAGATGAGGAAAGTGGAGCCCAGAGAATTTAAGTAATTTAAAATCCAGGCACAAAGACAAGGAGCAGACAAAACCTGAGTCCAGTTTCTCAAACTCTCAATCTAGCACGGTTTCACCTTTATATGAATTGGTTTATCAGACGCTCTCCTAAGAGTCAATTTGCGATAAAGGAGAGAAAGAAGAAATATGGAGGGTATGGTCTAGCCTAGACAGGAGTATGGAGAGGGAAGAGATGAAAAACAGAGGAAAGAATCAAACACAGACATCACAGTAGTACCTTACAATTCTACAGGTCAACCTTCCTTGAACATGCATTCCCCACCTCCCACCCAAAACCCAATCCATCATGGCAGTGATCCTGTGACTCTGGTCATAGTCCCATGGCCATGGAGGCCCTCTCATTAAAGCATTTGGTTAGATGATGGGAGATCCACATCCTAATTCTGGTTCTTGCATTAATTTAATATTTAGCCCCTGTCTGTTATTTAATCTAAGGCTCAGTTTCTTTAGCTATAAAATGGGAATCCGCCTAGATCCTACCTAATTCAATGAATCCATAAGCTTTTATTAAGTGTTTACTTTGTGGGAGGGAAAAAATATAGAAAGAAGCCAATCTGGTGGAAATGTGCAGAAGCAGCACTACTATTGATAAGAAGGGTTCTAATGGTGCCATGGTCTTCACTGGCGCGGAGCCAGAGTGGCCCACATAACTGGCTCTGGGAATGATGATTGATCATCTTATGTAAGAACATGACCCTGTGCCTGAGGCATACCATGTTGTAGTGAGGACAGACCAGACCTAGAGAAGGAAGACCTCCATTCAATCCCAGCTCTGCTTGCAACCATTTGACCAGGGAAAGATTAACTTGTCCTGTCTGGGTCTTTAGAGAATGAGGGAGTTGGACCGGTCCCTTCCAGTTCTAAATGAAGGATTCTAGAATCCCAATGTCAATCCAGCCTGGGGCTCATCATTTATCTCCTCCCAGAATCCCTCCAGGTCACTGACCACCGAATATGAAGAGGGGGCAGACAGGGATGCAAGGAAGACAAACGGGGGATGGAAAGCACTGAGGATTGGAGGGATGATGGGGATCCCAACTTGGCATGGGATTGAGGAGCCCGTACCGTGGGCAATGGTTTTCCTCAGCTCCAGAAGGCTACGGAAAGACAGCGAAGCCACGTGGGGCTTCCCCCAACGCTCCGTCTCCTCCTCCACATCTTCCTCAAACTTGATCCAGCGGGCTGTTTCCCGCCACTGAGGCTCCTGGGCCTTGTCCAACATGAGCTCGTTCAGTTCCACAAACACCTGGAGAGGAAAAGAGAGGAAGCAATGTGAAAGAAGCCTAGGTCTGGAGTCAGAGGGTTGGGTTCAGGTCCCATCTCTGATGCCTCTGCCCAGGTGACCTTGAGCAAGTCACTGGGCATCAAATGAGGAGAGACTGAGGACGATGGCCTCTGAGGTCCCTTCTGCTCCTATGAATAGAGCAAAGAGACTAGAACTGAGAGAAGGATCATCAAAGTCAGCACCAGGGAGACGGAAGGAAGAGAAGCATTATAAATGGAACATTGCCAGGTCTAGAGATGGGAGGGAGGAAGGTCCTAGGTTCAAATCTGGCCTCAGGCACTTCCTAGCTATGTGACCCTGGGCAAGTCACCTAACCTCCATTGCCTAGCCCTTACCACTCTTCTACCTTGGAACCAATACACAGTATTGATTCTAAGACAGAAGGTAAGGGTTTTAAAAATAAATAAAATAAATAAATGGAACATTGCTCTGTGGATAGAGAACTGAGCCCAGAAATGGGAGGTCCTGGGTTCAAATCTGGCCCCAGAAACTTCCTAGCTGTGTGGCTCTGGACAAGTCACTTAATCCCCATTACCTGGCCCTTTCCACTCTTCTGCCTTGGAATCAACACTCAGTTTTGATTCTAAAACAGAAGGTTAGGATTTTTTTTTTAATGGAACTTTGGCAAGAGGGGAAAGTTGGAATGAAAAAAAATGTCTTGAAATAAAGCAAACAATTGGTGCCATCCAATTGCAAAATGAATTGTTAGTCAATAAGTCAATCAATAAACATTTATTAAGTGCCTACTATGTGTCCGTCGCTGTGCTACCCACTGCCCTGAGGAGAGGATATGGAGAAAGGAAGGGCTTTTCCTCTCAATAAAGATCTTCAGACAAGGTCCAGTCATTGTGACGGATGGGTAAGACTTGGACTGGATGCACTACAAAGTCCCTTCCAATTCTGAAAATCAGGATTCTGAGGGAAGGGAAGAAGCAAACAATATAGTTAGGGACCTACTCTCAGCGCTAAGTGCTGTGGGGACAAAGACAAAGGCTAACAGTCTCTGTTCTCAAGGAGCTCTCATTCTAATAAAGGAAGCAACAAGGGCAAAGAGAAATATATTCAGAATAGGAATCAAGAGAATAAATAGAAATTAAATATAAAGTCATTTGAGAGGGAAAGTCCTCGCAGCTGAGAGAGAGGGAAGTGTCGGGAAAGGATTCATGTGGAAAGTGGTCTTGTAAGAGAGAGGGATGCCATGAGTCAGAAGTGAAAGAGACGCACAATCCAGAATGGGAGATGGCCAACAACGCCAGGAAAAAGAGCAGTATGTGTGAAGAATAGAGGGAGCCAGTCTGGATCCCAAGAGTAAAGAGGGGGGGAACGTGCCGTGAGGCTGGAAAGATGGGCTGGGACTAAACAGAGGGAGAGTGAAAGGGGTCTGACCACACAAAAAAGGAGCAAGTTCAGACCCATCTACCCTAAGTTCCCCATACCTCATGAGGCCTCCGGTCCAGTTTCTTCTTTTTCTTTTTCTTCCTCAAAATAGGAGCCAAGCCTCCAGGGCTACTCCTCCCAGCCTGGGTCCGAGAAGGCTTCTTCACCAGATGCCTCCGCACTCCAGGGTTGTCCTCCAGTCGATGACCTAGGAAAAAGGTGGTAAGTGGATGACTGGAGAAAGAACAAGAAATCAGATCCTTGGGGATATAGCCGAGTCCACTCTCATTGCCCTGCCCAAAGTAGCCCCCAAATCTACCCTCTATGCACAGGCTGAAGGAGTACCCCGAGTCTAGAACAGACCAACTCCATAGACTCGCCTCTGTCTATCCAGAAAATGGATTCACATCCCTGCTGACCCATTGGAGGTCAGCAAATGACCTTCAGCCTCAGACCCCCTGGCTGTATCAGGAGATCTCCAGGACCCTGTGTGGCCTCCTTCTTGTCCTGTGCCCACTGCCCACCTCCCCCCAAGCTGCCCACCTACCCCCTACCTCAGAAATCCTCAACCTAGAAAAAAGACAGAATGGTGACTCACAAGCCAGTTCCCCAGTCAAAGGGCTCAACTGGCCCCGGATCAACTCCCACAGGTCATAATCCTCAAACTGCAGCACAAATGCCTCCAAGTCCTCAGAGGCCTGATATTCTTGGAGAGGGGAGTCCTGAGCCTCCAGAGGAGCCAGGCTAACCCCGGTCCTAGCGTTCGGAGCTCCACTCTGCTCTGCCTCCTCCGGCATACTCGCCATTACCCCTTTGTGATTGGGCACAGCTCAGTGTGATGACCACATGCCCACTCTGTCTGGCACCAAGTCCTCACACTCAGGGTCCACAGCTGGGGTTGGGGAGGATGGGAAGAGGAGGAAGAGAAGGCAAGGCTAGTGTGCAGATGAAGCCAGGGTCCCCCCAGCTCCCAGCACTGCTCCCTGGTGCCAGCAGCCCCCACCTGGGCCTTTTAAACACACCCTTCTCCCCCTCCCCTCTCCATTCTGCTGCTGCCATCGGACGAATTGTTCCTGCCCCTGTCCTCAGGCCCTGGCTACTTTCCATGACGTGTCTGTGCTCAAAGCAGCAGCAGCAGCCCCCCCTACACCCCGCCTCCATGCCGTGGCTCTGAGAGGGAGGGAGGAGGGAGGGTGCGGTCAGTGGGGCCCTTGCCCAGGGCATGGAGCTTCATGGGCGATGACAGGTGGTACAGAAGGCAGGCTACTGATAATAGGGAGAGAATGTGCACAGGCCCAATAGAAGCCAAGGAGAGAAAAGGGCAAAGGGAAGAGAGACACCAGGACGGCAGAGGATGAAGGACTGTGTGTGAAGCTGGAGCTACACCTCAGAATCATGGAACCAGCATTTATGTCACTCCTTCAGATTGGCAAAGTGCCTTCCAAACATCATCTTGCTCCATCTTCGCAGTCACCCAATTAAGTGAGTCCTACAAGGATCATTCCCATCTTACAGGGGAGGAAACTAAAGTTAAGAGAGATGCTAAGGGTCTAAAGAATTGCTTGGATCTACGTAGTGCTAATTTAAGGATGCAATAGAACATCACAACTCTAGGAAGTGGGTGCTATTTTTCCCTAAGTTTATAGAAAGAGAAACTGAGGCTGAAAGAGATGAAGTGACTTTTGCAGGTTCATAAATGCCTCAGATTGGAACCTGTGTCTTTTTGACTCCAGGGTCCCCTCTATGTGAGTCTAAGAGATGAGTTCACTCACTTTTCATGTCATCCAGGTCAGCAGAACCAAGCATCTGGGCCTCAGCCTCATCGGTGGGCACCTGCTGTTCCAGGCTGACTGGGCTTTCCAAGGCACTGCCAGGGCACAGGCGCTCCCGGAGGTCATAACTTGCTGATGGGCTCCATGGCCTGGCCTTCTCATCCATGCCTCGAGGGGTCCGGGGTCGAGGAATCGGGGGACTGGGAGAAGAGGTAGAGAAGAGGCCCCTGCTCCCCTCACCCATATCCTCTGGGAAAGGTCACAACCAGTCTCAGGGATAACTCAGACCCTTACAAGAGTCTAGATTGGAAATCTGCCAACATGGATCCTGTCCCCTTCAGGAAAGCCCTCCATCAACCTCTCCCCACCCAACCTACAAGGAAGGCCAGAGAAGAAGCCACTCAGGGGCCACCTGTATTAGAGAGGAAAAACTTCTCCTAAAGGTTGAGGAAGGTGCTCCCTCATCTTGTTCACCATTCTCTTCTCTCTCCATACTTTCCTCCTTTCAACTCCATCTTCTTCTTCCTCTCCTTCTCCCCCATTTCTGCCCCTTTGGGCCCAGCCCACTCTATCCCTTCCCCTTCTCTTTCCTCCTCTCTTCTCTTAATTCAATACTCCTTACTAATTATATTTCTCAAAATGGATCATAATTTGAGGACTAACACTAGGACAGTACCTTTCCCCTAGGTCTTGGGGGGAGAGGGAATTGGGAAGAGGAAGTTATACAGCTGCAAGGTGAATGGGAATAAAGCCCATATCCCCACTTCTCACCACCCCCAACCCTTCAGGAAAAGATTTCCCCATGGCCTCCTCTCTACAAGATGGGGCATGGAGTGTGGTGTGTCTTTGGTCTGGTCACTCTGCAGTTCTAGGAAAGGGTCCAGTCCCTGAAGAAGTGGCCAAGCTAATAGTCAATACCTGCTGGAGTGTTCAGAGTCATGGGCCAGGCCCGGGAGAGGCTGAGACAGGGACTTTGTGGGGACATTCTTCCCTGGGACACCCACACTGTCATCATCATCACTTCCAATGGAGAACTGGAGATCAACAGAATGAAGCCTTAGGGTTGTATTCTGCCAGCTTAGACCAAAGCCATACCTTTATTTACTCCATCTCCCCTTCCACTGGCCATTCAACCACTCTTACACCATCCATCCAACTTTGTCCCACATAGCATCACCTTGACACCACCCCATTCATCCCCACCTCCCTCCCAGGGGAAGTCACTCTTGCCTTGACTCTGCTTGGAGACTCTGCAGGCAAGGGTTCCTGATCCAATGTCTCTGCCTCAGACTCCCCTTCTTCTTCCTCCTCCTCCTCCTCCTCCTCTTCTTCCTCCTCCTCTCCCCCAACTACCCCCTCCTCCTGGATAGGAGGTGTGCCTTCAGAAGGGGGAGCAGAGGTTTTCTCCTTCTTCCTCTTTCTCCTGGCCCGATGGGCAGAGGTGGTGGGTAGCCGACGAAACTTGTGTGGGGGAGGCAGGCGAGCTGACAGCGGGTGGTGTGTGTGGTGGGATGTGTGACGGTGAACTGAGATTGTAGGGAGAGTTGGCCTCAGGCCCCTGCCCTTGGACAGCAACCTCCACCCCCAATATACCTTACCTTAGCCTCAGATCCTAGCACCCTCCTCCCAATCCCTTACATCTTCCTTAGACCTACAAGCTACCTTCTCCCTCTAGCTCAAGACATGAGATCTCCCCACAATCTTTTCCTTGGGTCACCATTTCCCCTTCAGTGGTGTCCAGGCCCATAGCCTGATGTGAACTAAACAAATCAGTACAGAAGGCGAGGAGAGAAGCTGAGAAAAAACAGGTATCAGGAAGGAGGGAGATGGAGAGCCAGTGAGAAGCTGAAGAGGAGAAATAGCTACGGAAGGACAGGAGACAAAGGAGAGATGGAGACACTAAGGAAAGATGGAGGGAAGATGAGGATAGAAAAAGATGAAGAATTACTCAGAGAGCCTATAGGGCTACCCTTTACTACTAATTCTTTAAAAGCCCATATCTAGAGCTCCTGCCCTGGAAAGTGGGGATAAGGCGGTGTGGATTACCACCACACAGTAGCCAGCACAGTATCCAGCAAAGGATGGCATTGAGTGACTGAGATAAGATGGTGACAGTGATGCTGATGATTGTGATAACGGTGATGATGATGCTAATAATGATGATAACAGGCTTAGGGTCCCTAGGGCTACGCACACTCAAAGTCTCTCTCGCTGTAGCTTCGGCTTGGTTTTTCAGGGTCCCAGGCAGGGAGTTTGCTGATCAGGTCCCCAAACCTGCTCACGGCCAAGGTCTTTCCCAAGTCATCATCCTCTTCTCTGTCAGGGCTCAAGGGGAGCTCTTCCAATGGCACCCGGACCTACAGAGCCCAGACATCCTCTTCCTAAGTATCCCTGATCTGGACACACCTGGAAGACACTGGGGCCTGGATCCTGGATCTACCCTTGAGTCAGAGCCCCAGATCTTGGTCAGCCTTCCTTAGGATGACCTAAAAGCCAAGTCCTTCCAGCTTGGTCCTCCAAAACCCTTCAGTCTCTTAAATATCCTATCCCAAGACCCTGGAGGGTCTCTCCCCCACCCCACATACCCCCCCACACACACACAGGATCGCCCTTTGATGATATCCTCCTCCCCAGCCCGTTTCTTCCCCCTCTCACCAACCCACACACATCTGGGACGATGTACTCTTTCACCTGGGGTAGAGGAGAGGTGCCCCCGGGAGGTGGGATCAATCCGTTAGCCATCAGTTTGGGCTAGGGGGTGGGTTCCTGTCGGTCTCTGTCACTGATGAGGTATAGTATCTAAGTGGGGAGGTCTGAGGGTTGAAGGAGTGGAGGGGAAGAAAACAGGATTAGATCAAGTGCACCATCCCCACCCCCTGCGGGGTCCAAGAACCCTCTCTGGGATCTGCACTGCTTCTCCCACCTCACCAAATCCCCACACAGGCACTCCTTCCACATCCTCCCAGTCCCTGTCTCTCGATGCTCGAGGGGGCCCCCGCCACCGCCCAGGGAAGCCCAGGTGCCCTCCCCCATCTCTGTGACCTTCTCCTCCGCCCCCGCCCCCCCTCCGCAGTCTGTCCCGCTACCCCAGGTTCAGGCTCGGACTATGGCCTGAAGAGCCCCCAGCCCCATCCTCCCGCCACGCCCCGCATCCGGTCCCCTCGCCCCCGCTCCTCCTCCTCCCCCCTCCAACCCCCAGCAGCGGTACCTCGGGGCTCGGGAGCCGGCGGCGGGGGCCCGGCGCTCCCCATCACCCTCCCTTCCACGCTCCGTTTCGGGGCCTCCGAGCGCCCGGACAACCTCTGGCGGAGAGCGAGCCAAGCCGGGCGGGCCGGGCAGCGCTGGGCAGACAGACGCAGGCGCCCGAGCCCGCAGCCAGCACCCGCAGCCCCGCACCCGCACCGCAGCCCCGCGGCTCCACCTCCTCCGTCCCCGCCCGGCGCAGCGGCTCAGCTGAGCCTCGGGCCCGGTACAATGAGAGCGGGGTCGTGACTCACACCACGCGGGCCCCAACCAGCTCCCCGCCTGCACGCTCCCGGACCCCGCCATGCCCCCCACCCGCCTCACAGCCTCGCGCACAAGCCCCGCTGCCCCCCGCCACAGCAGTCCCAGGTACTTCTCTGGGGGCCTTCGATTCCCACCATCCCCCAAATACATCCCCTTACCACTGCAGAGGACCCCTCCCCTGATCATGCCTCTCCATTGCCAACAACCCGTAAACAACCCCCCAGCTTATGCCCCCATCCGTCCCCATGAATAAAACTTCTTTGTATTCATTTCTTAAATAGCAAGCAGAAAATACGGTTCACCTTGCCCTCGTCCAACCTACAGGGCTGTCCTTTTGAAACACGACTTGGCATTGAGAAAGAGATCTCCAGAAAACCTGGTTTCTACTCCCGACTCTTCTCTTGATTATTTGTGGGAGAAACAACCTCTCTGCGCCTCAGCCTCAGTTTCCCTCTCTGCATAATCAGGATAACATCATATTTCTCCTACCTAACTTTCCAGGAGCCAGGAAAATAATGACCCTGGTAATACTTGAGAGCTGTAAATAGAAGGTCTTCGTATTCTCTAAGAAGTTTTTGGAGGGCTAGAGTTTGGGAAAGAGACTCTAAACCCCAAAGTAACCTTAGCTCTGCCCTTAACTAATTGTGGAGCGTATGCAAGTTGCTCCTACTTTCTACATTTGAGTTTTCTTACTCAGAAAAGTGAGGGGAGTTAGACTAACTGATCGCAGACAATTTCTGCTAGCTCTAAATTCTAAATTCCTCTGAGGACCATCCTTCTTGGCAGGAGACCCAGCCACAGTAGATTCTCAAAGTTGGAAGCTTCCTCCGAACAAAAATCAGAGTCCTCTATCATATTCCCAACAAGCCTTCACTGAAAGGAAGACTTCTAGTGATGAAAACCTCTCTGCCTCCCCAGGCCAGGCTATTCTCCCCCCAACCTTTCTGTCTAGAATGGATGTAGGCAGTCTTGTGGACAAACTCCCTGTGCCACTCCTCAAATATTAGTCTTAGAGAATTACCAGGGTGTAGTAGGACATTCAGTGACTTGCCTAGGGCACAACCCACTTGAGCCAACATCTTCTCTGAGGACCCTTCTCTAGCCACTGCATCAATGTGCCTGTCGTTTGGCTTTGTGAAAGCTCTATTAGGAAGTTTTAGTTTACTTCAAGCCTTTATTTATGTAGCTTTTGACTACATTGACTACATTGGGGGTTCCACTGTGCCTCTGGGGTCAAACAGAAAGTTTTCCTTGCCCTACCTACCAAATATAATCTCTTTTCCGAATAACTGTCTTTTGAATATTTGAAGACATATTATCAAGTCATCCACTTAAATCTTCTCTTTTCCAGGCTAACCATACCCAGTTTCTTCCACTGAACCTTGTATGTGCATAGCATACTCTCCAGTCCCTTTACCATCTAGCTGCCTTCCTCTGGACATACTGTAGATTGCTAATACATCTGATTAAAATGTTAAGCATCACAGAGTTAGGCATATGTGCCATCCCTAGGGCATGCCACTAAAAACTTCCTTCGAAATTGATTTTGAACCATTAATGATTACTCTTTGGGTCCAATCATTCAACCACTTCTGGAACTTCCTAATTGTACTATCATCTAAGCCACATTTTTCCACTTTTTCCCAAGAGATTAATTTGAGACAATTTGTCAGATGTTTTACCAAAACCTAAATCTACATTATTCCTTTGAATAACCAGTTTAATAACCCTATTGAGAAAGGAAATGATATTAGGTTGGGATGACATCCTGGATGGAGCCACACTGGTTTTATGATCACTTAGATGACCCCTAGTCATTTCTTTCACAATTTTGCCAAGAGTCTCTAGCTCACTGACCTGAAGTTTGCAGACTTCATTTCCCCTCCCCCCACCTTCCTTTTTTTAAAAATTAGGACATGGTACCTCCCCCATTACTCTGATATTTCAGAGATATCGAGATATATCTGAGAGTGGCTTTGCCAAAATACCAGGCAGTTCTATCAATTTGATGGAATATAATTCATCTGGACCTTGTGAGTTAGACTTAGAGAGGGCAGCATGATACTTGCATACTATCCCTTTACTTGGTTTCAATTCCCTATTATTCATTTTCTTTCAGTCCTTCCTTCTCTGTACAAGTATCATTCTTTATAATAGAAAAAAAAAGAGAAAGCAAAGATCTTTCTCTTCTTTATTCCTCTTTTGAACAACAGCTATTTTGGGGTTTCTTTGGGTTTTTTAATGCTTAATTTCTGTCTTAGAAGCAATACTCAAGTATCAGTTCCAAGACAGAAGAGTGGTAAGATAGTCATTGGGGGGTTAAGTGACTTGTCCAGGCCCACACAGCTAGGAAGTTTCTGAGGACAGATTTGTACCCAGGATCTCCTGACTCTAGGCCTGGTCCTACCACCTATCCACTTGACCACCTACCTGCTCCAACATATTTTTTTGGTTTTGTTTCATTTTTAACTTTTTTTTTTAATTACATGTAGAAACAATTTGTGACAAATGTCACATTTTAGGATTCATATCCTCTCCCTTTCCCCATCCTTGGGGTGGTAAACAGTCCAATATAGGTTCTACCAATGCTGTGACAACATAGTTGTTTTTAAAAGAGCCTTTCTGTTGTTGTCCAATTTCAATTCATTTTGAACTACAATGAAACTTTCTTAAAGAAATCATGTCATTTATTTTTTATTCAATTTTTCATTACTAGTCTTGTCTCCATTTTCTGTATATGACTTTTAAAGATCTAAGTTGGCAAGGGGGCACCTGGGTGGCTCTGTGGATTGACAGCCAGACCCAGAGATAGTAGGTCCTCAAATCTGGCCTCAGATACTTCCTAGCTGTGTGACCCTGGGCAAGTTACCTAATCCCCAGAGTCCAGCCCTTACTCCTCTTCTTCTGCCTTGGAACCAATATACAGTATTGATTCTAAGGTGGAAGGTAAAAATTTTTTTAAAAATCTAAGAAGTTGGACTTCCCTCATATTTACAGAGATATAGTGAGTGGACCATAGGTGCATAGGCAGTCAGTTAGAGTCAGTTACTTTACTTGTGTGATATTTGCTATAAGGGAAAGTTTTACATTTAAAAAAGAATATCTCATTTGCTAAATGGTTCCATGTTACCTACATCCATCTCTTTAGACAGTCCCTCTCTTTTCCTTCCTTATTGGAATTTGTTTCTGTTTGGATCTTCAGAATTTCGTTCTTATAATACATGAAAAACCAGATCAATTGCTTACCATTTCCAAGAGAGAGGAAGGAAGGGAGAGGGAGAGTCAGTTTGGAGCTTATACTTTTGGTAAACATATTGAAATTTGTTATTACATGAAATTGGAAAAATAGATTATCTTCGAATAAAAAACAATTTCATTCTTGAGAGTTTCCCATCCCTCCTGGGTTGACTTCTGTCATGGGATCCCCAGCTGTCTTTTCTCTGAACATTTTGAAATTTGCTCTCCCAAGCCCTAGAGTACATATCAGATTGGGCCTTCCTCCCATCTACCACAAATTCAAAAATGAACTGGTAGTCCCCCCCACCCCAAAGTTGTAGCGTTTCTGCTTCCTGTTTCTGAAACCAATTTCTCCCCTTTGGTAGAATCAGGTCCAAAAGAGCAGTTCCCCTCTTCGTTTCCTCCCCATCAGGGCCTCAGACTCACCCCAATGTCTTCTAATCTTTTCTCAATCAACAACTTGGGGGAAAAAAGACCTACCTTCTCACATCCTCTGGGGTTCAGACAAGGACAGGGTCCTGTTGAGAGGGTATTTAGTGAAGCCTCATCCCCTGGCTTTGGATGAGAGTTGGAACTAACCCCACGTTCATACGTGGATTTGTGACGAGCCCTCAAATGCACGAATACAAAAAAGTTTAAATATCCTTTCTGAAGATGGAGAACTGGAAAGCACATGCAGCTACATTTGCCTACTTGCAGCTAATTTGCATCCTGGTCAGAACTTGCACCTGCAGGAAAGGAGTTTTTGTCACATTGGAGAAAACTGACCTGAGATGATGTCTGTGCCTGTAACCGCACAGAAAAGTTTCTATGACTTCAAGTGGTAGCAGCCAAGGCAAGGATCCTGGTACACCTGTGAGGCTCTGGAATCCAGAGCCTAGAGCCACGGCTCTCCAAGGGCAGGAGGAGTCCAGCCTGCATTCTGAGTTCCCAAGGCACTTAGCTTGGGCATAGAATCTGAACCAAGAACTCCTAGCCAGTGGAGCAGAGCAGAGAGACATGACACTTCATCACCCAGATAGCAAGTAGCAGGAACAGTTGTCAATAGCCTCTGACCTCATAATAGGGGGGAAACTGGGGCCCTGACAAATAGGACAGTCAAGAGATGACAAAGAGACACCAACTCTGGGTATTTAAGGACAGGTTTGCCGTGTGCTGACCAGACCTTAAAAAAAAGTCATGGTTGAGTAGCTCCTGATTAAATCCCATTTGGTCTGACAACAATCATTTATTTAATGCCAAGCACTGGGGGATCCAAAAAAAACCCCAAAAGTTCCTATTCTCAAGAAGATGTTTATTCATTGTGAGCCAGCTGGGTGGTTCAGTGGATTGAGAGTCAAGACTAGAGAAAGAAGATCCTGGATTCAAATCTTGCCTTATAACTTAGCTGGGCAAGTCATTTAACCCATTGACTAGCCCTTATTACTCTCCTGCCTTAGAACCAATATACAGTATTGATTCTAAGATGGAAGGTAAGAGTTAAAAAAATCCAGTGAGTACCTCTTGTACAAAAGAAGCAGAAGCAAAGGTTGATTTTAAATTTAGTATTGACATTTTTTGAAAATGGGAGGAAGAAGAATCAATTGTACGTAATGGTATTCTTTTGTTTGTTGGATTCTACTGGCTTTCTTCATGTTTCGGGGCTGTGGTTCTCAGAGTGCTAACACTATACATGCTCGTCTCACCAGAGGTAAACTTGTAGACGTGCCAGGACCCCTGATCCCAAATTCTCCCCTGGGAAAAGGGTCCTTTTTTGTGCTTCCCATAGAAGGCTCTGATGATTTAGTGTTGATATTCTCCCTCTGGATATCAGCACTCTGCATGGCAAAAAGGTTTTACAAGGCTAGAAAACTGGGCTGAATTCTAATAAGGTGAAACTTATTAGGGATCAATGTAAAGTCTGACACTTGGGTTCAAAAAATAGATTTCATATGGAGGAGGCATGGTGAAAAGCAATCTGTTGCTATAAGATGTTAGCGTACTGTAAGAAGCCCACATGGATCAACAATACAACATTTCCACCAAGAAAGGGCATGTGATCTCAGCTACATTAAAAGGACCATGGGCATCAGGATCAAGGATAGGATAGTCTACTCACTAGACTCACATACTATGTACATAGGTGGAAGATTGTACCCATTCATGGGTTACTATGGTTTAGAAGGACATTGAAAATCAGGAGAGAGACCAGACAAGATGGCAGAGTGAATGGAAATGGTACAACTGGGTTTTGTCCCACAATCCCTCCACAACAAAGACCTAGGAAGAGTAACAGACAGAGGAGCATAAGAAATCCAAGGAGAAAACCACTGTAGGTCATTTTCCCAGACCTGATCAACCCAGGGAGACAGCCTGTGAGCCCTGGGAAGCAAGTCCAGCCAGGAAGACTTGAAGAGCCTTCCAGCTTATTGGTCTGGGGCCTTATAACTGTGAATGAAGTAGGGAACAAGAGCAGGAACAGGGTGGAAGGGGCAGTGGTGGTGCTCTGACCTTAGAATAGAATAATGGATTCAGCACTGACTGTCATTGGGCAGGGAGATTGAATCATGGCTGAGCCTACAGTTGTGTTGCTCCAACTCCAGATTCAGTCTACAATCTTGGGCTTGAGTTTGCAGCTGGGTAATCAGAGCAGAGAGAACATCTACAGTCCTTTCAACCTGAATTTGCAGAGATTTCCAGCTAGTTAACAGAGTTTGGGTCCAGCAATGGTCTATTACTAAGGGGAAGTCTGAAGTTGCATTACCCAAAACCAAACTGGGGTCAAGAGCCTGCAAAGCTAAACAAGGAGGGTAGCAATTTGAGACAGCATGCCTCAAAAGTCTGCAGTCCCTTGGCCTGAGCCATCCCCGAGATCAGTAATAAGCAAACGAGAGCAATGGTGAGACCCTAGATATTACATATCAGTACCATAAACGGTCCTAAATATTCCCTTATTTAAAAACCTGGCCTATATATTAAAAAACCTGGCCTAACAAAAAGTCCCAATTTAGGAGGTTAGGGTGGTAGAATGAGTAAACGCACAAACAAAAAAGACACCAAGAATAAAAAGTTATTTTGGATCCAGAGAGTCCCAGGACACAAACCCAAAGGAGAGAAACTTCAAAGAAAAACACAGCTTAGACACAAAATCAAGAATGAAAACTGCTCGGACCTACCAGAATCAAGGGATGATAGAAATGGGGGGGGGGGGGGGAATCCCACCTTTCACCTCTGGAAAGAAATCCCAAAATAAAAACTCCCAGGAACATTGTAACTAAAATCCATAGCTTCCAGGTCAAGATAAAAGTACTTCAAGAACCCACAAGAAGGACCTACTTGTACAAGAATATGTATAGCAGCTCTTTTTGTGGTGGTAAAGAATTGGAAATTGAGGGAATGTCCATCAGTTGGTAACAAACAAATTGTGGTCTATGATGGTAATGGAATACTATTGTGCTATATGAAATGATAAGCAACATGGTTTTAGAAAAAGCTGCAAAGAGCTACGTGAACTGATCGATACAGAGTAAAATAAGCAGAAATAGGAGAACAATGTACATAATGATAGCAATATCGTACAATGATCAGCTGTAGAAGACTTGGTTATTTCCAGCAATTCAATGATTTGGGGCAGTTCTGAAGGATTTATGACAAAGAATGCTCTCCACCTCCAGAGAAAGAACTGTTGGAGTCAGATGCAGATCAAAGCATACTCTCTTCCACATTAGTTTATTTATGGTTTTAGTTGGGGGTTTTGGTTTTATATGAGTATTTTCTTAAAATAATGACCAACATGAAATGATATTTTTCATGATAATGCATGTATAATCCAGATCAAATTGATTTACCACTCCAAGAGGCAAGAGGGAACTGAAGGAAGGAGACAATTTGGATCTTATTATTTTGGGAAATGTATGTTGAAAATTGTTGTTATGTATAATTGGGAAAATAAAATATCTTTGAACCAAAAAAAAAAAAAGAATCCACAAGAGTTCAAATACTTAGAAGGTACAGTTACATCATAAAGCATTTAGTAGTCAAAGGAAAAGAGAGCTTAGAATATAATCTTTTGAGAGGAAAATGATAGAGACTAACATCCGGCAAAACTGAGTACAACCCTAGAGGCAATTTTAAAATCTGGATCTTTCATTTCAATTATAATTTTTTAAAAAATATTATTAGCTGAATAACCCTAGGTAAGTCTTTAACCTTTGCTTTGGTTTCTCGAATTGTAAAATGAGGATAACAGCATCTAACTCGCAGGGTTGTTGTGAGGATCAAATACAATTTTCATAATTTGTAAAGACCTGAACACAATGTCATATAGTTGATTAATAAATGTTTGTTTTCTTCCCCTTTCCTTCTTTTGGCATCACACCAATCAGCTGTCTCTGGCCTAGCATTAGGAAATTCTGGCTTATCTTGGTATTATTCAGAACTCTACCCTGGGTTATTATTATCACAACCCAATCCTCACTACGTCTACCTGGAGGACATAATTTTGGTGTACTCATACCCCTGTCTTAAAGGCTCAGACTCTAAAGAGTTCCAACCATCGATCACAGAGCCTACCATTCAATTCAACAAAGATGTATTAAGCAGAAGTTCTGTGCAAAGCAATGTGACCAAACAATGAATGAATAAATGGATGAATGAATGAACAAGCATTTCTTAAGCACTTTCTATGTGCCAGGCACTGTGCTAAACTCTGATCATAAAAATACAAAAACAGCCATTTTTCTGAGGGAGAAATGGAGAAATGAGGAAGCAGCCTGTGCCATGAAAGTCAAGCCTCTTCTACCATCTTAACCTTGATTCTGATGGGCTCACATGGTATTTTTTGAACCCAAGAGCCTTGGAAATAGCAAAGTTTCCAGCCCAGTGCCCTTAGACATCATTCTGGGAAGTAAGCCTTATGGAGAGTCACTCTGGTCATGGTTCCTATAGCTGTGGGCTACAGCTACCACTACTGATGATACAAAAGAGAAAGTTCTTGCCACCAAAGCCCTGGATATTGTCAAATCTTTTGATATCAGAAATTGGTATGATATCATCAATGAAAATGACATTAAAGAAGAGCTATTAGGCATAGATAGGTGGCTCAGTGGATGGAGAGCCAGGCCTAGAGATGGTTCCAATCGGGCCTCGGACACTGCCTAGCTGTATGACCCTGATTGAGTCATTTGACTTCTACTGCCTAGTCTTTCTGTCCCTCTTCTGCCTTGGAACTGAGTCAAAGGAGGAAGAGGAAGGAAGGAAGGAAGGAAGGAAGGAAGGAAGGAAGGAAGGAAGGAAGGAAGGAAGGAAGGAAGGAAGGAAGGAAGGAAGGAAGGAAGGAAGGAAGGAAGGAAGGAAGGAAGGAAGGAAGGAAGGAAGGAAGGAAGGAAGGAAGGAATTCATAAGTGGTTTGCTTTGTAAACCATAAAGAACCATGTAAATGTGAGTCACTGTGATTTTTTTTTTTTACTACTCCTCAGGAAGTCAGGTGGCACAAGGGCTGCTATACCCATTTTACAGAGGAAAAAGCATAGAAAGCTCAGAAAAGTGAAATGATGCTTCAAATTTATTTAGCTTGTAAATGTGGAGTCAGGACTTGAACTCAAATCTTCTGACCCTGAACCTGGTCCTTGTTTTACTAAATCCAAATCCCTTTCTTTTCTTTTCTCTTTTTTTCCTTTCCTTTCTTCTTAGGCTAGCTCTCAATGCCTTGCCCAAGCTCACTGACTCAATCCCAAAACCAGTGGGCAAGGGGGTAGCTCAGTAGATGGAGAGCCAGGCCTAGAGACAGGAGGTCCTGGGTTCAAATTTGATCTAGCCCTTACCACTCTTCTGCCTTGGAACCAATACACAGTATTGATTCTAAGACAGAAGGTAAGGGTTTAATTCAATAAATACATAAATAAATAAATGAATGAATGAATGAATAAATAAATGAGTGGATAAATAAATAAACAAATAAAGGAATGAATGGATGAATGAATAAATAAGTGGAAAATGGACAAATAAATAAATAAATAAATTGAATAAATGAATAGATAGATAGATAGATAGATAGATAGATAGATAGATAAACCAATGGGCAAGGAAATTTTTTAACCTTCACCATTATTCCAGCCTAATTCTGGTTCATCGGAAGGCATAGGCATTCTGGTGGTCCTCCCTTTTTAGAGGCTCGCTGTATTGATGTCAGAGTTAGTGTGGACATCTGATTGGCTTCCTACCGCAACTCAGAAATCCTGGTCTCAAGTGACCCACCAGCCTTAGCCTCCTCTAAAGCATGGATAGGTATGTGCCACCCACTCCCATCAGCCACCCTCTGTCTCTGGCTTTCTACCAAGTGCCGTAAACAGATCCAAAGCAATATTGTTAAGAGGCAAAGCAGAATGGGTGTTAGAGGAATCCAAAGGGGAAACAGACCAGGAACAGGCTTTCTCATAGTCACTCACCCATTCCCTGGGTAGACTCAATGGTTTCCAGATTAATATGCCAATTAATTTTTGCCTCACTTGACCATAACACTCCCAGTTCAGCAGTTTCCAGGAGACGCTTAGGGGAAGGGTTGAGGTAGCTCCCAGTTCTGCTACAGTAAATTGAGCTGGAGTCCCCAGTTCTTAACAGTGACTGGTCCCCGCCTCCACTTGCCTAGAATAGTAACACAAGATTTGCTGTTCACCATCCCTGTGGTGCACAGTTTAGTCTATTCACCACAACATTCAGAGTCGTCTGTCCACTTGCTAAGCCCACACTCAGGTTTCAAAAATAAATCCTGTGGCAGGACAACATCTCTCTCGCCGCTAAGCAGTGCTCCCCTATTCCCCAAAGCCCAGAATTCATGTATGAACTTGAATGCTGTGAACCTGGGCTGAGGGGGAAGGGTGTTGTTTTTTTTTAAGTTGGTTGGTTGGTTTTCTAGTGGGATGGCATGTCATTGGAAATCCAATCAGAGAGACTCCAAATAGGATGGAGACTAAATCAGATACAGCCCAGTTAGGATAGATTCAAAGTTGTAGAATCTTTGAGTTGGAAGGAACTTTAGAGGGTCAGCTGTTCAGACCCCTCTGTTTTACAGGTAAGGAAACTGAGGTTCAGAAAGAGGAAGGAATTTGTCTTTGGAGACTATGAGAATTTTCACATTCCAGTCTTAAAACTCCCCCTCTTGAGGGAGAGGAGATGCAGCATGCCTAAAAATGGAATTTTCAAATGGAGCATGTCATGACAAGAAGGAAAGATGGGGAATCCATAAGCTCATAGGATTTGGAGATAACAGTGACCTAAGACTCCCATTTTATACAAGAAGAAACTGAGAGCCAGAGATACCATGGAACATGTTCAAAGTAGCAGACCCTAGATGGAATCTAATCCATTTTGCTTCTAGCTTCCATGAGAGACAGTTGTGTCAGGGAAGAGGCAGAACGTCTGGAGCCAAAGTAAGAGAAGGAATTGTGCAGGTAATTTGGAGAGTTCTGGAAATGGGGGGGGGGGAGTAAGAGAATGAATTTAGAAAGGGAAAATATGGAAGGTGATGAGAAAAGTAAGAAGTGAAGGACCCAGAGATAAAGACATGAATAAAGAGAATAACAAAAGCTGTAGGAAAAGGATTGGAGTGGAAGATTTAAGCAGAAAAGGGAAGTATTTGGTTAAATAAGGTAAGAAGTCATTTGGAGAAGGAAAGGAACTTTGGATAGGTTTGCCCAAGTAGAAACAAGTTCCATTCCCAAGTTGAAGACTCCAAAAACAGTTTGTCAATCCAATTAGCTACTGACAAGAAAGATAAGGACTGAGGACCTCACTTCCAGGAAGCCTGGAGAACATGAAGGTCTTTGGAGTGGCCTGAACTGAGAGTGGGAAGTTTCTATTTCTGTCATATTATTTATGACCTGTTTTCTATGCTCAATGTATAGGTTGATAACCTGCCTAGAAAAGAAGGTGAAAGGATTTGAGGAACAGTTCTCCATTTTCCAAGTTGTGGGGGAGAATGAATTAGTCCTTGAAAAAAAATAAAAGATCTTCAGTGTTGTAATAAAGATGAAAAAAGAAGTAAAGAAGAAATTCTGACGTGTCAGGACATTGGTGGGTGGAAGAAATGTCACACAGGAGAAAGGGAACAAGACCAGTGAACACTTGAAAGCTAAAAAAAATGGATATGAGTGAGTCTTTCCAAGAGGAAGGAACTGTACTATATAGTCTAAAGATCTGCTTGTCTTTGAAGAAGGAGATATTGAGAAGTCATACATGCTCTCATTTGAGAGATCAGTGAGAGAAGCAATAGTGGGGAAGTCCTTGATGAATGGTCCTGAGGCAGACCTGTGTGGATCTGAGACATGACAGAGAATCACCATGGATTTGTCAAATCTGATGAATACATCTCTTCCATCTCTAGCGATGTACATGGACATATATGTGATGCTGCTAGAAAGAGCCTAAGAGTATTATTAAATATTATGATTGCAATCTTGGACAAGAAATAGAAGATCTTGGAGGCACGGATAGTCTTCTCATGACTACCACTTATCAAAGGCAAAGGATTTTAAAAAAAAGGCAGATTTGGAAAGGGATCAGTCAACTGAGAAAATGGCATCTGAGAATGGAATTTGGATGATATATGGTGTTAGGTAAGGAGATTTGTTCAGCTTGAATAGGAATGAGAGGCTCTTGAAGAGCAGTGTAGTGTGCCTAACATGCCCTTCCCATGTTCCCCATCAGACTACCCCACCACCTCAACTTCCAGCCTCCTCCCCTCAGCACCTCACACATTCAACTCTTCCTAATGCTGCCTACCAACATGCCTACATTTCCCCCATCTTAAAACACCAATAACCACCTTGCAACCTTCTCTTATAGATGGCAACAGCAGAAAATGAGCCTGGAGACTATTCTACAAATGAGTAAGTTCTCCAAATTTCTCCTCTTCAAAAATCCATCTCCAGCCTTCTTCACAAGTCCAAACTCCTCCAAAACACCCTCCCACTTTCTCTTAATCAGGTTAATTCTTCTCTCTAGTTCTTCTCTTCCTACTGAAGCAAGCTCACCACAAATTCTTTTGCTGACCTTGCTTTGTGACACAGCATTAGTGGACAGTTCCTTCCTCAGTAGAGGTCCCCGTATCAAAAGCTACTTAACCATTTCTGAGGTTGCTGTAGTAGAAAATCTCAAAGCTCCTTTCCAATGCTAACCACCCTTGATTTTGTGGCTTCTCTGACTTTAAATCCACTCTATTACAACTTACTATCAATCTGCTGTACTTGGCTCTGGTCAGACCATGTCTAAAAGTTCTGGTCACCATATTTTAGGAAGGAAGTCAACAATCTGGATCCCACCCAGAAGATGGTGGGACCGATGACCACTCTACTACAACTGCTCTATCTGGCTGAGAGTTGGAGAAAGAAATGGACAAAGAAAACTGGAGACTTGTAGGGACTAGAGCAGGAAGTGTAACAGATGGGGAGGAGGAAGCCCAGGAAATGGAATATATGAGTTACCATCAGGATTAGGTTTAGAGACCTACAAAGTCATCTTGAATGTACAAGCAGTTCCCTAACTTGGAAACAGGGTTGGTTCCAAAAGTGATTGTCTCATCTGTTTTCCTGTCCCCAGCCATCACCTGTTATTTTTGATCTGCCTTTCTCTTCATCTCTGCCCACTGCAGGAATGAAGACAGGCTTATTATGGCTTCTCCCCTGTCCTTAGTCACTAAAGCAAACATGAGACCTTTTGGGGCTTTTTAAAGGTTTTAACTTCTAATAACTCCCTCATGCCACTCTTACCCTTTCCCATCCCATCCTGTTGCTTGCCTTTTCCTCCCAGGGAAAAGCAAAGGGACAGGGTTTTTGAGCACACAAATGAGCAGTCTATACTGAGTGGGAAGTTTAAAGTCAGGTAATTACTTCCCTTTATTTCCCCTTCACCCCCTCTCCAGCTGTGCTGGGCTCTGGCCTAAGGGTTAAATAGGTTCTGAATGAGAGGTATAAGAAAATTCGCTAAGGAGGAAATCCTGGCCTTGGCACCCATCCTAGGGTTTGAGGAGATTACCTCCTCCAGTCCTGATGTATTTATTCTCATCCCTCAGCACAGACATTGGCACATAGTAAATACTTAATAAATGCTTGTTTGGTTACTGATTGACTCTGAACAAATGCTGGAGCGTTACTGGGACAACATGAAAATTTTTATGGGTAGAAATATTCTATATGTACATGTGTGCATATATGTGTGTTGTGTATATATGTATATGTATTTATACATCTATAACATGTAAATGCTGTATTTCAACATCATGGGTTTCTTTGGGGATCTCAGATATTTTATTTTATTCCCTTAAAAAAGTCTAAGAAGGGATCCACAGGCTTCATCACACTGTCAAATGAGACCATCACACACAAAAATGTTAAGAATTACTCATGATAGGGACAGCTAAGTAGCTCAGGGGATAGAATACCAGGCTTAGAGTCCAGAGAACCTGGGTTCAAATCTGATCTCAAACGGTTACATTCTATTAGATTTCGGATGGTAACATCCATTGCCATTCCACCTGCAACCGCTTTTCACCCCCTGGATCAAGTCCATCAATCCTTTTCATTGACAAGACTAGAGTCAGTGCAACATCCTAGCTGTGTGACCCTGGGCAAGTCCCTTAATCCCAATAGCCTAGCTCTTGCCACTTTAATGTCTTAGAATTCAAGCTAAGAGAGAAAATAAGGGTTAAATAAAAAAAAAAAGAATCCCTCAAGATTTGGGCTGCAATTAAAAGGGAATGCCATCCAGAACAAGAGAAGTTATAGTTCTACCATACTTGACTCTGGTAAGGTCACACCTGAAAGTTGTGGCTGCCATATTTTAGGAAGGAAATTAACAATGTGGATCTCACCCAGAAGAGACTGAAGATCATGCCATACAAGGATCCTCTTAAGGAACTGGGGGTATTCAGCTTAAATTTTCAGTGTGAACATTTAGATTACAGAAATATGTTTTGCAAAACTCCACATGTAGAGTTGATATCATATTGCTTGCCTCCTAAAGGGTAGGGAAGGCACGGGAGGGAAGGAGAAAATTTGAAACGAAATTTTTTTAGAATAAAATTTATAAGGTAATTGGGAAATATTTAATGAAATAAATAAAAATATATTGAAGAATCCCTGGTAGATGATTTCTAAAGTCCCTTCTGAAACTCTATGATTATTTTGTAAGAAGGGAAATGATGTTCCAGGGCCCTGGGCCTCCCAACTATAAGTCTCATAAGTGGGAACTGCTTACAAACCAATAATGAAGAACTGTCATACCAGCAGGCCAGAACAAAAGACAAAATGGGAAATGTGGTGTCTCTCCAGTGCTAATTGACTTGACTGATCCATTGTGTTTGCAAATAAATAAAGCAAGAATCGGACCCAAAAGTCATGCTACTTTGAAGGCATTAAGATTCAGAATCTTCCCCTCTGACTGCAGAGTTGCAAACAGTACCGAGCAATA